>NW_024351730.1:20929747-21401753 GCF_902729225.1 Pteropus medius | reverse complement strand
CTTCTTTTTCTTCTTCTCCTTCTTCTTCTCTCTTTCTCTTTCATAATTCAGTGTTTATCATAAAATTTATTTAGTAGTACTATCCATGTATGCTGATAATTTCTCTGTGTAATGGGGTGAGTCTAGCTAAGATATCAGTGCTGACAGGGAGTGGCAGATGAGAGAACATGGCCAGCCCAGGTCAAATTCAGTGGAGGATGCAGCCCAGTTACTCCAGATTAAAGCAAGTGATGAGAAAGCAGAACTAGAGATGAGCTGTGTCTAGAAATATCTAACACTCTTTAGATGCTAACAGGGATGAGGATGAGAACCTAGAGACTGAATAGTACTCCAAGTCCTGAGGCTGCCAGAGGTGTTGAAGAAATCAGAAAAAAAATTATAGTTACCCCTTTAATGAGGCAGTATTAGGAGTCTAACTGCTTACAGCACTGGTTCTTTATTCACCAAAGATGCCTCAGGGCTTTCAAAAGGCAAGTAAGATTAAAATAGTTCTTAAATACATATCCTACATTTAGAAATAATAATGGATATAAAATAGAAGAAAAAAGAAAAGAAAAGAAAGAAAGGTTGGCCTCCAATTAATTGTGTATTCTTTAGCTTAGGACAAACTTTGCAGACACAAACATTACACTCAGCTCGTTAACGGTAGATACAGAACCTGACCTACCTTCTTTATCGCCTGTAACCACTCTGATGCCTGGCACAAATATGCTCTCAATGAGAGTCTGTCTTCGTTACTGTTGTTGTAGGTGACACTACTGAGTATATACCAAAAGCAAAAGCTTGTCAGTGCCCTATTGAGTTACTAAAGTGCAGAGTCATAAACCCCCTGACCTTTAGCCTTCTGACCTTTAAGCTGAATGCATATACAAGCGCACAAAAGAATTCAACCACCCCAAACAAGAACTAAAGCCAGGATATAGGCTTCAAAAGGATATAAACTTCCTGTATGTCTGGTGGCCCCTGGCATCCTGCTAATGTTGAGTTCTTTAGAATTGCTTCATAAACATGGTACAACAGGCTGGAAATCAAAAGAGCTATACTCTAAGCCTGGTCCTGGCTTCAACTAGCTATATAATCTGGAGCAAGTCATTTAATTTTGTTTTTTCACGAGTTAGACTAACGGTCTAATTTCAGCAATAATAGTCCATTTCAGCAATTATATACAATAATTCTAAGCTGATCATGAAGAAGAGAAAAATTGGATTCAACAAGGCCAGCCAGCATTCCTGATCTTTGTAAATTCCCACACAGTCTTTTACTCTCTCTAATCCACATATTTTTCAGTGTGTGAACAACTAAACTGCTTACAGGAGATTTACTAGTGACATAAAAACAAGGAGGATTCCAGCAAATTACATATAATCATCTTTCCTTGTAGAGCAGTGTGAACTCTCACCATTTCAACATGCTCCTGAATTGGTTAACTAATAGTCTTAAAAAATTTGTTTTAAATAGCTTAAAGTGAAGCTATAAAAATATAAGGATCCTTATGTTTTATGCAAGAAATTTTATATGCAATGGGCTTTACTAGAGATGTCACATGAAAATGATGATAAAATTAGCAAATGTTGACAAATAAAACTAACAGTAGATGACTGGAAAAATAGGACAATCGAGGTGAGATTCTATGATGCTCAGTTTGTAATCTTGTGACATTGAAGTTTATAGTAAATGGTGTCCCTGAGTAGAAAAGGACTCCAAAGTTTTAACATGAAGCCTTCAAGGAGGCCACAGAGGGGCAGGGGCAGGGGATCATGAGTTTTGGAGATGAGGCAGCTCTGGGTGAAATTATGAAGAAGAAGCTGTTTAAATTTGATCTTCATATAATCTCCTTATCATGACTCTCATTGGGGCACTAGTATCCTCCATCAAATTTATAATCGTAAAGACTCATCAATTCAAAGTGCATTACCTTCCAATCTAATAAAAATTTTCTATTCAGTTACAGTATGGAATAAGATAGAATAAACTCATTCCATCCTGTTTCTCTAACTGAATATAGTTAAAAACCTGCACACAATGCATAGAGCAGCTATTTGAAGACTGGGAGTAGGTTGATTAAGAAAGAAGGTAAGATTTGGAGGACCATTGAAACAGCAATGTGTTTACCTTTCCTTATCATTGGTATCTCCTGGCCTAAACACCCTAAAATCCTGAAATGAACACAGAAAAATTTCCAGGAAAAGCTCTTTAGTTTAGACTTGAGGAGTAGGAAGGGGATCATTCAACAGCACAGTGAAAGAGGGCTTACAGGTGCCTAAAACTCTGAAAGAGGAGAAACTTTCTTATCATCTGGAGGAGGTATGGTCCTAAGACCTAACAGGTAGAGTAAATGCTCACTGATTTTTCTCCCTCTCTGTCTTTCAACCATCCAGCCACAAACACTGGTGAAGTCATGAGAAATGCTTGGCAGAGCAGAGTAAGTCAACTTTCTGATTTCTGTCAGCAGGACTGAAAAGGGGAGCCTCAGGGAACTTGAAAGCAATAGGGAAATCACAGAGAGATTGGAGCTCAGGAAAGCAATCCTATAAAGTTGGTTGTGAACTTCTGGGCTTACCCCCAAGCTGTACATGCATGGATCTGACTCTAGTCAGTACAGGAAAGACTCTGATAACTAAACCAACAGTTAGAACATTGCCCAGGTTTCAGACTTGCCATGCACTGATCAGATCCAAATAGGACTGTAAAGACTTTGGAAAGGGGTTGTCATGATAGACTCTGCAGACATTGAAAGGAAAATTAGGAAACATTACGCAGAGGTCTATGTATATAAATTTGACAACATAGATGAAATAGACTAATTACTCAAAAGCTACAAACTATCTAAATTCATCCAAGATGAAACAGAAAACTAGAATAGTATCATGAGTATTAAGAAAATTAAATTTATAGTTATAAATATTCCAGACAAGAAATCCCTAAGCCCAGATTGTTTCATAGATGTTACCAAAACATTGAAAAAATAACACAGACACTACACAATCTCTTCCAAAAATTAGAAGGGAACACTTTTCAACTGATTTTGAGGCCAGCGTTACTTTCATACCAAAACCAGACAAAGATAATACAAAGAAAACTATAAACCAATATCCTTCATGAACCTAGATTTAAAAGTTCTAAATAAAATATTAGCAAATTTAATGCAGCAGTATACAAAAAGAATAACATACCGTGACAAAGTGGAGTTTATCCCAGGAATGCAAGGCTAGTTCAATATTCAAAATTCAGCTAATGTAATCCACCATATTAACAGTCTAAGACTAAAAACCCACAAAACTGTGTCAATTAATGCAGAAAAAGCATTTGACAAATTCAATACCCATTCATGATAAAAAAAAAAAAAAATCTCTCAGCAAACTAGAAATAGGGAAACTTTCTCAGTGTAATACCACTATCATTGTGCTTAACTGCAAAAGATTAAATGTTTTCCCAAGAATGGGAAGAAGGCGAAAATAGGACTCTTATCACTCCTATTCATTATTATACAGGAAGTGCTAGCCAGTGTCATAGGCAAGAAAAAGCAATAGAATGTATGCAGATTAGAAAGAAAGAAATAAAACTTTTTATATTTACAGATAATATTTGTCCACATAGAAAATCTCTAGTAATCCATCAGTGGGGGTGTCTCCTTGCACTACAGCAAATTTGCGGTATACAGAGTCAATGCATAAATATTTGTCATATTTCTACATACTAGAAATCAATTGGAAAGCAAAACTTGTTTTAAATATTATTCATAATAACTAAAAAAATGAAATAAGTCTAACAAAAGATAAATAGGAGCTATATGCTGAAAATTTCAAATGTTGATGAAAGAAAGCAAATAAGACCTGAGAGAGAGAGAGAGAGACAGAGAGACAGAGAGACAGAGAAAGTGCCATATTCATTGGAAGACTCAATGTAGTAAAGATGTCAGTTCTCCCAAATTGATCTACTCAGATTATCTATGCCTCTTAAGGGAGATGTCATTAAAGAAACAGAGAAGGTACAAAGAGAAAGGTGAGGCATCCAAAATATGAATATCACAATCTTGTAAATGGCAGATATATTAGTTTTTCATTGCTGCTCTTACAAATTAACACAAACTTAATGGATCAAAATGACTCAATGTGTTATCTCACCATTCCGGAGGTCGAAAACTAAAATCGAGGTGTTGGCAGGTCTGTCTTCCTTTTTGAAAGCTCTAGAGAAGAATCCTTTTCCCTGCCCTTTCCAGTTTTTAGAGTCCACCCACATTCCTTGGCCCAAGATCATCTCCCTGCATCTTGAAAGCCAGCAACGTTGCATCTGCCTGTGCCTTTTGTCTGTAATTACATTTCCCTCTGACTCTTCTGCTTTCTCCTTCCATTTTTAAGGACTCTTGTGATCACACTGGGCCCACCCAAATAATCCAAGATAATTTTTTCTATTTAAATCCAGCTGATTAGCAACCTTAATTTCATCAGTAACCTTAATTCCCCTTTGTTATGAAACTTAACATACTCAAAGGTTCTGGGGATTAGGGTGTGGCTCTCTGTCTTGGGGGGCTGGCTTTATGATGCCTAGCATAGCAGACCTTTATTACTGATGAATTTTAAAAATCTGATATGAAAGCAAAAAAGATATCGAGACAAAGCTGAAGCTAAAAAAGGACTTCACACATAAGCCAAAGAAAACTTATTTATATATGCCCAAAAGTTAAAATGTTTTTATTTTGTTCTTATAAGTTCTCCATATCTCATTAATATTATCTAGAAGGTCAATAACTGTTCTAGGTCAATAAATCCATAAGCATGAGGTTGAATTAAAAGTCCATTTGGTGTTCTGTGTGGTTAGGAAACCAAATGAGTACATCGTATACTATCAAATATAAGCCTAAACTGAATTTGGAAGTGCATCTTAACATGATAAATGTAATCAGAGAACACAAAAAGGCATTATTTATCAATGTACCTGAATTAAATTAAATTAAAATGAGTATAATTTCATTAGTGAAGACATACTCTGGAAGGAAAATAATGGATAGAAAAATAACATAATAACCAAAGTTATTCTTGCACACTTTGTGTTTTTCAAGAACCATCATTTGATTAATCATATAACTATGGCTATATAGGGTGAATGGAAGAAATATTTACAAGGACAATAACCTTGTGCTGAAAATAAAAACATCTCCATCTGGCAATCGCTAATGAGAAATCTTATCTAAGACTATATTAGAAGATATCTCTGTTGCTTTTCAATAAACTATATTGACAAGTCACTTTTGCTCCATGTTACTATGTGTATTCCTGGTAAACAGATATATTGATCATTCTCAACCTTTCTCCTACAGTAGGCACTCACGAGAGACGATGGCATTTATATATGCAATGGACGTAAATGAGACTTAAGCTCAATCCCCCGTACAGTATTTCTGATGCCATTTCTTTTTCTCCCACTTCAGGTAATATCATTGACAGTTTGAGAATTAAATTCATGTTATTATAGGTATAATACAAGAGTCCACTAGCTTCTTTGATTCTTTCTCCTTTTAGTCCCCAAATAATTACCATTTGAGTCTCCATTATGTGTGACTACAAAGTCCAGACTCCTTCACATGTCCTGAGAATTCTCAAATGGAGCTCCTGATCTCTTGGAGGTGCCTATGCCAGTCTTCCCTGCCATTTTCCCCACCTCCACCATCTCATCATCACTCTCCATGGTGGTGAAGTTGTCTCTGTTCTGCCTCATTCCAAATTTAGACACCACCTTCCTTTCTCCAAAACACAGCCAACATGAGCCTTTATTCTTCAAAAAACTTTACTAAAAAAATTCTTCTATGATAGAAGATACCCTTAGTCAGGGATCCTTGTCTGTTTTTGCAATGATGTACGTCAAAGGCCTAGAACATTGCTTGGCACATAGTACGTGCTCAATATGGGCCTGCTGAATAAATGGCAGGTTTATGAAAACATAGGTAATTACACTGCAAAAATAGTTGGAAATCCTACTCCTAAAATCCATCAGTCATTCCTCAGCTCTCAACTAAATTCCTAGGACCCAGTCACTCTTCCCACTGAGAAAATCCATCTTTACTTTGTTCTAGTTGCCCAGGAGAAATCAAACTAGTTAACTTCATAAGAATCGTTCAGAAATGTTGTGACCACAGAAAACACAGTCATTTACATTGCTTAGTGGAGCAGCCAGATTTCTTTTATTCCAGATCCAACATTTCAAAACAGGATTTTATTTTACCTTTGGGTAATCAAAGGTTTATGCAAATGTTTACTCCAAAAACCAAAATTCCTTCTATCCCAAAGGTGACAGGGCATTCATCTTTAGCAACACAAAGTGCTAATGAAAATGTTGAAGTTCCAAGTTTTTTTCCTTAAACACTTCAAAGAATCCAGGTAGGTTCTTTACCTCTCCTGCCCCCTCATACCTTGCATATCCACGGCAATCTTGAAAGTGGAAAATATTCCCCAATCCACCATTAAGAGAAGCTAAGGAGAAAATTGTTCCCTGTGGAATCACATAAATCATGCCTCCCTGCTACCTCACCATACACACACAAAGATGACTTTGAACATTCTATTGCTCTTTTAATTTTTAAAAATAAGTCACATACAAATTGCCCTGTGATGTAGGTTATTAGTAACATATCGCTAGTGATCTTTCCTCACAAGAAATAATCCATATCAGTGTGTGGTGACATTTTAGCTGGAAGTACAAAGCAATAATTATAACCTAAGATCTTCAATCTCCTAACTTTGTTTCCAAACTTACACAATATAGCATGGCAGTCAAGAGCATAAGTAAGTGTTTCATACGACGTAAAATTCCAAAAGTTTCCATGATACTACAAGTAAGTAGTTAAGTATACAGACTTTGGAATCAGAAGGACCTGGGTTCAAATCCAAGCTTTACCTCTCATTACTGTAACCTTGAGCAAGTTATATGACCTCTCTGAGTTGGCTTTCTTGCCTGTAAACAGGCACATTAATACAGGTCTTTGAGGACTATGGTTTGGTGACAGATACATAGTGGTGCTTCTAGAAGACTGAAGTTCCAGATCGGTTGCGCTTGCAATCCCTTCTTACAGCCTCTTTTGCTCTGGTCAGTTTGCTCTCCCACTTTCCACAGCTACTATTTCATACCTTTTCATTTTCCTCAAACCTATACCTACATCACATCTCCAAAGCTGCTGAGTAAAAAAAGAAGCCATCCTAAGTAAGGCGACTACATAATTTCTCAGTCAGACTGAGACAATTCTGAAAATAGAGAATAGTCTTATAATTACACCAGGACAATAGGAATCAACCAATATTTTCCCAGACAAACTAGAATATATAGTTAATCACAAAGAAAGTTTCTCAATTTATAATCACCAAGCTGAAATAAGGTCACCTATATATGCACCCATCCTCTCTTCCTTGCCTCCTGTTAGAATAAAAAGTTATTCCCCCTTGTATCAATGACAAATCCCTCCGCTCATGCTCTGGACCTATTTCCTCTCACCTTCTCATCTTCTCAACTTTCATCCTTGCTTTGTTATTGCCTTTCTCTTCTCTCTTATATATATATATATCTCTCTCTCTCCATATATATATATATATATATATATATATATACTCTCCTATATATATATATATCTACCATATATCCCCCAGCCTCCTTTCCATGAGCATTCAAATATTCTTCAATCTCTCCCATAATTAAAAACAAGAGTCCCTCCTCAAATTCATGTCCTACTCCAATCATTATCCTCTTTTACCTCTCTTTTACAGAAAAATATATTGGAAATTTTTTACTTATTTCCTCAATTCTGACTACACCTCTACACACTGCAATCTGGTTTCCACCTCTACCATTCGACTGAAATGTTTTGACAAGATTATCAGTGCTCTTGACAAATATCTCTATCCCTATTTTCTATATATTTTAGTCTTTAGATTTAAAATTTTTTCAACAACATTTGATAATATTGGTAATGCCATCCTTCCCAATATTTTCTCCCCTGATTTTTATTATATTGCATTCTAAGTTTCTGGTTATTCTTCCTAAATATCCTTTGTGGACTCCTCCTTTATCCATTCTTTATTCACAAGTGTTCTCCAAGGTTCTGTATTAAGGTGTTTTCTGTTCATACTCTCTTAATCTTTTCTATGTAATCTCATCTGGTCCCAATTTATCCATTACTATTTTCATGTGATAGCTTCTAATTAGATATCTCCAGCCCAAATTTCTCTCCTAGTTTTCTGATCAGAATGCCTGATTTTTTATTTTTTTCTTGAAATTTCGAACTCAACATATCTCAAACAAAAGTTATCTTCTTCAAAATATTTGCTCCATCTTTAGTATTCTCAGTCTCAGTAAATGACACTGCTACTCACTAGTTTTCCTTGCTGAAAAATTGGCATCATCCTTGACTCATCCTTTTCCCTCTTCCTCTGTTTCCATTCAATTCTACTTTGTAATACTGTTCACATTAGTGCACATCTTATCATGTCCATCATCTCTCATTTATGTTACAACTCTCTAGAAAAAGGCTACTGCAGTCACTAGCTAAAAGTATGCCAAGAACGTAAAGTGCAAGTCTACTGTTTTCTTTTCTTGCTATCCTTTAAGGATAGTCTACCTAAAAACAAAGCTGACACAAAGAAATTAGAGCAGAGAGGTGAAGAGGAAGTAGATGCTTCTTGTAGCACATGAACCCCCTGGGTAAGCCATTCCTGAACCCACATTTCTCAAATTTTCCAGCTATCTAAGCCAATGTATTTCATTTTTCTTTTTTGATTAAGTGAGTTTATTGGATTTCTATCATCTGCAATTGAAAAGTCCTGACTTCTAAAATTATTTGATCAGGACATAATCTATTTTTTATCCCCAGTGCCTGGCCAGGTGCTTCACTTGTTGAATGAATGATGTATGCAAAATACTTTGCCTTCATCTTCACTTCCATTTTAAGAAAGAGCAATGTGCTTCCATTCATTCAACAAATACTTACCAAACATATTTTATGGATAACTATTCTAGATACTGGGAATACAGTCCTGAACAGAACATACAAGAGCCTTACTCTAATGAACTTTATATATAGTATATTAAAAAAACAAGGAGCAAGGAATTAAGGTGTGCTGTTTGGTACAGGATATTTACTAATTTTGTTCATGTATCTTAGAAAAGTTGTTTGGATATTATACAGCAAGACATCATGTAAGAATCAAAGAAATCCTTCAGTGTTTATAAGCATAAGATATTTACATGGAAATGAATTGAGGACATGGTATCCACTAAAACTTAGGTGCAAAACAAATTTTAGGATTAAAATCCTATCAGAAAAAAAATATATTCTTTTTATAGAACACTAAGGATCTCAGTCACAGAAACTCTGGCTTACTGACCCTTAGTTCAATATTCAAAGTACCATGTAAAAAATATATAGTACTTAGCACAAGCAGTTCTAGAATTTAACCCTAGATTTAAATAAAAACTATGTCCTCTTGAGAACATTGTCTAAACTTTCTAAGCACTCTTTCCTCATGTATAAGAGGAGGATTATAATACTAATTCACTAGGCCTACTCTGTTTACTTAGAAAGTTGGCCAGTGATCATTAAATATTAGTTGAATGAATTAATACTAACGCATATATTAAGATGACACACATGAAAGCATTTATGAACTGTAATATGTTATGTAAACATTAAGTTGTCTTTATCATCATCATCATCATCATCATCATCATTCCTGTGATGGTTGTGGAGAGCTGGGTAGGAGAGGGTACTAGAAAGAGAAGAAAGTATAAACTCTTGAAAAGAGTTTAATGTCTACATGTCTAAGAGGAGAGTGAGCAAGGCCTGCAGGACCAAGCAACAGGACCATGAAAATGTTACTTTTTAAAATAGATTTTTAAAAAATAATAGGCAAGCTATTGCTTTTCCTTCTTCATTATCAACTTAGCTTTCTAATCATCTGAATGAGTTTAAAGTGACTATTCACTTTTTTTCTTAGAAAACTAAACTAAGCATAGTTGAAACCTAAATGTTTTACTCCTTAGTTAACTGCTTACCTACCTCAGCTTTTGGAAATTTAAAACAGGTAGATTGTGGGTCCCAGGTCTGGCTGTGATCCAGGCTTGTGGCTAGGGATAAGACTTCAAATTTAAAATGTAACATTAGTGTAGTAGGGCGCCTGCACCTAGCTTATGCAAGTATGACCCAGCTTATTGTTTATTACATATGTGTGGCAGAATGTCACTATTGTTCTCTGACATATATAAAGCCCATGCAGTCCCCTAGCACAGAAGCGCCTTCTCTCCACAATAAAGTCAGTGCCTGCTGTTTCATTCTCATGTTGGTTCCTCATGCTTTCTTTTGAGTGGGCGTCTCACCTTCTTGATCAGCTCAGTGCTGACATAGATAATGTCACTTTGTCTTGTCTTAAGGAGTTTTCAAAGTAAATGATTGAATATGGGCAGAAACTGTCTTTAAACAATACCTTGGAATTTGGGGAAAAGAAGTTAACAAAGAGAAGTGAAGTCTACAATAAGAAACTTGTATTCTCCCATCTCTGGACCTCTTTCCAGATTATCCTATTTACCTTAGCTGTAGAGAAATATCATTATTTTTATTTAAATAAAGAGTCTACTATTAAAATGTGATTCCTAGCACAACAAACGCCATGCATATAATTAGCTGTGTTGATTTAATTTTGTTAAATTTTCAATGGAACAAGCGATGTTATTACATATTCTCTAAGCTTTTGAAATCTCTGACATGACATAGCTACTTGCTCATAACCTTTTAAAAAAGAAATAATATTGGTCATGGACATAAGATTACTAGGGTAGCTGAGACAAGGCTAAGAAACTGAGATGAGAAGGAGAGGTCGAAGTGGGTCAGACTCAGGAAAGAGTTCAGAGCCTATAAGTTAAGGTGGATGTGGAGCCCTGAGAGTCATGGACAGAGAAAGCATTAATTCTAGTGGACACAGGTTTGTAAGGGGTCAAAAGTCAGTTCAGAGGATATATGGAGTCACAGCAAACATGAAAGCATATGGGGCAGAGGTTAATAACAGGGGCAGAGTTTGTGCACAGCTCTTGGGTAACAGCAACAAGCCTAAGCTTCTGTTTTGCCAGCTTCCTGTCTCACTCCCTGGGTTTTTATGTGGTTCTTATTGAAATGGAGACAAATCAGCATGAGGTACCTAGGTCTGAATAAGAGAGTAAATAATAGAAGAGTATAAATGAGAAAAGAAAGGGTAGAAAATTTAAGTTTGTTTTGAGGCTAGGGGCAGAAGTACAGGACAAAGTTCTCTTAAATAAAAAAGAACCAAGCTAAGAAAATTTCAAATGTTTAAATTTGGAAATCAAATAATCTAAGCATTATTTTAAGTGCCACCATTATTACTTCCCCCACTGTATGTTATTCCTAGAGTTAGCAAGACTCAATAAGCAAATTTAAGAAATTTAAGAAAAGGACTAGAAAAACTACCTTTACTATATCTAAAGGAAACAAATGCTATCCCAACAGCTAATTTCCTGAGAGCCTTTTAAAGAATATTTAGTCACAAACATCTCTTGAATAGCTGTATAAGGGAATATGTAGTATTGAACCATCTTCACCTCAGAAAAATACAAACCCAAGGTTTCTCCAGTGTGTGAGACAGACCTTGTCTTTGCAGCTAAAACGTTGCTATGCTGGAGAAGCAATCTTGTCTAGGACTAATCAAGAGAGAACATAATACAGAAGTCTTGATACCTGACACGGCCCCAGGGAGTCTGAAGTGCCACCACTTAGACACAAATTTTTTCAGTCGAAAATTCCTTCCAAGGATATATGACTCTAAGAATAAAGCAGGGATAAATTAGGTCTTCTTGAAAAGTATTATTTTTAACACTCATGTTAAAAATTTCATACCCAATAATTGCTTATTCAGTTTGCTTGATCCATGTTTCTCTCAGTGAAATGGTAGGGAAGATTTTGAATGTGCTACTTTGTGTATATGAGCAAATAGTGTGATAATCTCAGAATGAAAGATAGTATATAAAAAAAAGCTAACTAGAGTAAACAGTAACAGACTTCCTCAGAAAGCTGGATTTTTAATTTTAAAATTTGTAAAAGAAGCAAAAGAGAGGTCAATATAAATTTAGGGTTGAGAGCAGTACACTGGTATGGAGAAAACTATTCTAGAGCAAGTAAAGATAACTTACCATAGTCTATCTATTCTAATAAGCAGGTTAGTAAATTGAAAGGGGTTTTTTGGGCCAATACTTAAAATTAATTAGTTCCTAAAAAATCCCTGGAAACTAAGTGACAAACTCTTGACCTTTATCTACAGTTCTTTTTAATATCAGCAATATGGAGGTAATAGGACAAAAAGTAATTACCAGGGATGTTTAGTAAAGTTTGTCCCCTACCGGATATCTGGAAGTCTGAGTTTCAATAGCTGTGGGACTTTGGGCTAGTCATTTCCCCTTTCCAGGTCTTAATTCCCTCATCAGATGAAATTCCCTCATCAGATAATGAAACCATTAACTGCTTCAGAATCCTTTTTAGTAATAAATTCTCCAAGTTTTAGCTAGACACCAGGGTGCCGAGCTAGAGTCTGTATTTCCAGGCTTCCTTTCAGCAAGGAGTGGTTATGAAAGGTTGGGAAAAAATAACAACTGGGGCCACCAGCTTAGACCTAGCCTGGGAGCTATATGTCAAGGACAGCAGAGCCTGGGTTCCTGAGACACCACTGAAACAGAGAAGTCCCACAAGCCCTGTACCACTTACCCCTGGACTCTTGCATGAGAGAGAAAAAAAAAATGGCTTCTCTCATTTAGACTTCAGTTTGGGTTCTCTTTGTTACATTAGCTTCGCCTGAACCCTAGCTAATGCAGAAGGTACTGAACAAATAATTGCTGAAGTATTTCCAGTTCTAAATGTTAATAAATGTAATGAAAGAAACAGAAAACTTTTGCTTTAGTACTAAAACAAAAAGGGAAATAAACCTTGTTAATCTGCCGATGATGATCACAGAAGCACATGATCAGGCTTAAGATCAATTTTTAAATAATGGTTTTTCTTTTTTCTTAGCAACTCAGCCTTAGAAGCCCCTTCATTATACCTTTTAATTGCTCTGTTAATCACTTTCAATACCTTTCCATTTTATTAGCATGCAATATGACAATAGATTTACCCTCACTACAAAGGCTATAGTTAAATTCCCACGGGCATTTAGTAAAGTTTTATTATCCCCGGGCATAATCCTATGAGAAGATTAGATCACTGAAAGTAGTTTTCTGACTATCAGCATAAAGCAGCCAGGGAGAGCTTGCCATGAGTGGGGGTTTGAAACCTGAAATCCTGCAGCTTACATAGGAGAGTCAGAAGGAGCTCTGGGAAAGTTGCCTGAAGCTGACTTGCCTTTGCTTATGCAAGTCATTGACCAAAAAAGAACTTAAAGAACACTTTTGGGGCTTTACAAAAGCCTAGACTTAAATACTTGATTTTACATGGATTTTATACCCACACGAATTCTTTGTATTAACTGTTAAACATTTTTATTAGTAATATTTTTATTTGAATTTTAATGTGAAGTCTCAATGGTTGGACAAGATCAAAAGAGTTACTTGACTTAAATTATTTGCGCAGATTTAAACTTTGTAACATCTAAAGGAGAAAAACATATTATGGATGACAGATGACTTCAAAAGCATAAAAATTTTCCCAAAAGAGCATGTCACAAAATGGAGGGATGTGGACACCCTACAGGCCAGCTAACTGGCATTCATGGCCTTGGAGTAGAGAGAAGTATATCTAGAGGAAGGAATAAACAAATGCTAAAAAAGAAAAATGAAAGGGTACAATATAGCGTCTTACCCACCTACTAATCTATCTCCCCCACTGAAACCAAAGCAATCATTTAAAAATACAAACTTGATCATTTTCATTCCCTTGCTTAAAATTTCTAAGTAGTTTACCATGGCCCTTACGGAAAAAAAATAATAAAACCCTTACTTGACCTAAGAATGTGTTGTGTGCCTGGACCCTAATTATCTTTCTGATATCACACCAACAAACTACAATCACTACTCCTCTCTCTGGATTAGCCATACTGGGCATCATGGGTTGAATGATGTCCCCACAAAATGTCATGTTAAAGTTCCAACACCCAATACCTCAGAATGTGATCTTTGGAGATTGGGTCATTATAGGTGTACTTGGTTAAGATAAGGTCCTTCTGGAGTAGGGTAGGCCCCTGATCCAATATGACCAGTGTTCTTATAAGTAGGGGAAATTTAGACGTAGACACACATGTAGGGAGAATGCATGTGAAGATGTAGGCAGAAATGGGAGTGATGCTTCTACAAGCCAAAGAACACCAGAGATTTCCAGCAATCTATCAGAAACTAGGGGAGAAACATGGAATAGATTCTTCCTCAAAGCCCTGCTGACATATTGATCTTGGACTTCTAGCCTCCAGAACTGTGAGACAATAAATTTCTGTTGTTTAAGCTATCAATTTGTGGAATTTTGTTACAATAGCCCTAGGAAACTAATACAATGAATTTCTCTGAACCCTGTGGGGGTCTTTGCCTTTGTCTAGATAGAGCAACATCCCACTTATCAACCTATACTTACCATAAATTCAATGTCTTCAAAGCACTGTATCCTTCTAAATTATTTAATTGTTTACTTAGTATCTGTCTTCATCTGGCTATATGCCCAGGATA
Organism: Pteropus medius; assembly: GCF_902729225.1. NCBI lineage: Eukaryota > Metazoa > Chordata > Mammalia > Chiroptera > Pteropodidae > Pteropus > Pteropus medius. The sequence goes on along the minus strand of NW_024351730.1, from coordinate 21,387,065 downwards.
GGACTGTGTTTATTTCATTCATGGCAGTATATCCTCTGCGATTGGCACATAATTTGTGATCAAGAAATATTTATTGACTGGGTCCCTTGATTTTCACTTGGAATCCTCTGTTTCTAAATATTGTTTCAAAGATCCTTAGAAATAATTCCCACCAAAATATTTCTATCCTCATGTATATATTCATGTGCCTGAAGGCAGCCTCATACTTCTATAATTCATTGTTATCATACCTAACATTTTATTTCATTCCACCACACATCTGTAAAAGCAATAACATTTGTAAATGTACTAGTCTCCAGGAATGCTTTTGATTTGGGTCCTATATTACTGAAAAGAATTTCAATTATTTGGCATGCTGACATCTTCATAAGATTCTATCTGTCCAGCAAGGCAGATGAAGGAAATTGTGTAAGAAAGAACACTAAAGAAATGAAACACTTTTTTAAACAAAAACTTTGTTTAACCTGTTTCCTGATATAAAAAAGTTTGGTGATGTACAGAGATGAGAGGTTTGGTGAGAATTATCTAGAACCTATGGAATAGTAAAAGTTAATTTTAAAACATGTATACCCTTATCTATCTATTTTTATATATAGATATATTCATAAAAAGGCTTAAAAAATAGCAGATGGTTCTAGGTAGGTTATTTCTACCTCTCAGGTTAATTCTAACTTAATTTGACTTTGGACTCCTAAAGAATTGTACCAATCCTTGTAAAGAGTTTACTCAAACAGATATATCGGAAATCTCTGTAGTGAAGCTCTTAGTGTGTTTATTGAGCAGAAACATTTTGATTTATCCTACAGAGAAGTGTCTGAGTGAATGTGAGTTCGACGGATATTCTCTTAATAAGATAACAGCTGGAGATACTACATTATTTAGTACTGTATCTTCAGATGGGTTCTTTTGGTCACAGAAGAACTAAAAGGTAGCAAGTCTGTTATGAATTCAATCATATAATGACATAAGCTATAGTAAAGCCTACTACTCTTGGGCACAAAGTGGAACAAAGTGACTAGATTTGTCTTAGTCATTCATTTAGTAAATATTTCTTGAGCATTTATTCCATGTCAACAATTGTGGCAGATACTGTTAATACAAAGTTGAATAAAAATAATAGTAACAATAAGGATGGCTCATTCTTACAGACTGCTGATTATATGCCAGGAGCCCTATGAAATGCGTGACATGTTTTCTCCTTCGATCTTCAACATAGACCTGTGACATAGTTACGATCGTTGTCCTCATTTTATGAAGAACTTATATCCCAGTGATGTATAGTAGTGTGAACAAGATCAAAGAGCTAGGATTTAAGTATAATTATGTTTAACTTCGATGCCTAAGTTACTACCCAATGCATTACACTATGTCACAATATACAATGACTCAGTTACTGTAACTATTTCCCAATATCCATAAAATTCAGATTGGGCTTCTGACTTGAGAAAGACAAAGTAAAATTGAGTTTGAGAAAGAGGATTTAGTTTCACAGGAATACAAAAATGGCATTAGCAACCTTTTCTTAATGAGATTATGGACCATTTCAGATAAGCTCCTCAAGTTCAAAAGTCAGATTATGGTGATTTGGGCTCATCTCAAGTGAGCTTAAGAAAATCAGAAATGAAAGAAAGAGCCTTTAGAACCTGAAGTCCATCAGGTGTGTGTGTATGTGTGTGAATGCAAAATAAAAACAATGTAGAAAAGAAACCTGAAGTTTGAGTCAAGGAAGAAATCTAATCTGTTTTTTTAATCACAATTATACGAACTGAGTTTGTATAATTGTATTAGGAGAGAATCCATAGCTTTCATGAGCTTCTCTAAAAATACTCTGACCCAAAATTTCGAGCCAAAATAGAAAAGGAAAACATTTTTTAAGGATCCAGAGAGAAGATGGTGTACGAATGTAACTATTTAAATTCATAATTCTTAAAAATACTTAGGAGCACCCCAAAACAAGGGAATAATTGGCCTGTTTCATTACTGAGCCTGTGTATTCTCTGACAGGTATCAGTTTGGGACTCGTCTTCCATATTAGGGAGATGTGCATCTTCCCCATCACTGATGTTTCTTTACATTAATTTAACATCCCTGGCCTCTCTCTGCCTCCCTCACTCATTCATTCCCAGAAGAGTAGTGGAGGAGACTTTTCTGTGTAATGTTTAGATATTTTTTTTTCTTGTCATCTTATCTTTTATCTTTCATTTTCTTGTCTATCCATTGTAAATGAAGCATAACTTGTACAAGGTGTGGGGACCATGACAATGTGCTTTGACCGCCTCCCACTGCAGAGAGTGTAATTGACCAAGGGCCACAGCTTGGAAATCCATTTTGGTGTTTGCTTCCAGGCTGCTCTCCCATTGGCAGTCCCAGACAATGATTGAGCACAGCAGTGATACTAAGGCAGATCCCATTCCAGAGAGACATGAGGTGTTTCTTGGTCAACTTTGGCTGCAAGATTCCCTAATGACTTTGCTGTTACTTCCCCAAAGCCTGGAGGGGCAAACAGAAGGTGCCTGAGGCCTAGGAAAGCCAAAGCAAGAGAAGAAAATCTTTTCACAAGAGCCACTGCTAGACTGTGGGTAAAAGAAATACCCCTTCTTCTCTCTCTTTCTCCCTCCAATCTTCTACTGGGACTGTCAATTTTCTAGACTCAACCATCAAGGCAAGAGAGCCAGATATGGGGGCCAGATAATGCATTTTGTAAACCTAGGGGTCAAAGCAGGACAGAAAATATTAGAGAGTAAATATGGAGGATAGAATGGAGAGTAAACAGGACAGACTGAAGCAGGGCAGAAATAAATCTATAATAACTGATTGCACGCATAGCTTGATAATAAGTACTATAGAAAAATAAAATTATAGCATAGTATAAAGAAGATTTGTCAATATTAAATACCATTTTCTTAAAATACAAGGGTACAGAGATGTTTATATATAGTGCTTAACTAGTTTAAGTTGACTTCATTTTACCTAAAGAAAACAATGCTTGTGAAAAATAACCTCAGTAGATTTTGAGATAATAAATGAAGGAAGAACCAGTTATAAAATAAAAAATAACAAAAAGCAGGCCAAATGGGAGAAATCTACTTTATCTTCTGGGTTCATTCCCCAAGGTATTCATGCTGGCCTCCCCAGCTCTTAAATAAATACTCTCTCAGGTAGAAACATGAATGATAAATGATTGCAGGCAGACATTAAAACTTAGCTTCCATGAGAAGCAAACATTAACTTCAAAAGAATGTTCTCATAATCACAGTGCCTGAGACCCAGTCTTTCTCTCCCTTTTGTAACATCTTAGTGTTTCTCCACTCTTCACTACCTTCTGATGTCTCCTTTTGGGATACTGAGCCATAGAACACTAACAAAATAACAAGAGTTTTGTTAAAACTGAAGGGAAAAAATCATAGATTCTTTTAGCACAGTAATATACCAGACTTATGAGAAAGGGACAGTCTTAACAACATCATGTAAGGCTGAAAATGGGGACAGAGAATCTTTTTCCAATAATGATTGGGAATCTAGTAAATAGAGGAACCAATTTTAAAAGTAGAAAAATTTGCTTACCTTAGGGATGCTTTGCTCTCTTTTCCTTATCCCCCTTTACTTGTGCACAAAGTCTAAATCCTTTCTATGCCACCCACCCAAAAATTAAGATAAAACTAAATGTGAGGGCTTAGGTAGTGAGGAAAAGAAGCATGACAGTGAAGAAGAGGCAAAAGGTAAAGAGACAAAATAAACTACTTCTGTCCCTAAGAGAGTAAGGCAATTTGGAATTATTCTCCAGGCCACCAGAAAACAGTACAAAGTATAGGAAACAGCTATTTTTAGATATTAGACAATAGGCAGCACAATCATTAGACATGAGAAAAATGTGGGGGTGGGTGAACTAGTTGAACCGTACTATCACTCAGTGCTGCAGGGAAGAAGAACCCAAAGAGAGTCCAGCACTCTCATTATGTTAAGCAGACACAGACTGGAGTTCAGGGAGGCCAGAGTGCTAGAATTTGCAAAGTAATATACTTGAGAGTACAAAATCACATAAAGCAAGAGCTCCTGATGTCTGTGTAAGATTCACCTCAGTTTTTGCCAAAATAGCAATTTGCCCATTTATAGCATGAACTTCCATGAGGACAGACAAGAAAAATTTCTGAGAAAAGAAGCAATCACTGAGGACTGAAAGATGAATGGTTCCTGGAGTTAAGACTAGGCCAGGTAGAGTTTTCAATGCCTCTAGCCAGCATGGACAGACTTCACTGAATACACAGGCATTTAGTAGACTGTAGAAGGGCCATATCTCAGTGATGGGAAAAAAATCTAGTTCTAAAGTAAAAGCTACTTTTATATAAGATAAAAGAGCTAAAAAAAAAAAAAGCAAGGAAATAATCAGACTAATCCACAATTAACTGTCTTCAGAAAAATCCAAAACTCATTAAATTAACACAAAAATATCCAGTACTCCACAACATAAAATCAGAGGTCTAACAACCATTAAAAAGAAATTAGATATAGGAAAATACAACAAATGACTAGAAGAATCAGTTGATAGAAACATATCCAGAAACAACAGACAGAATTAGGAAATTGAGAGCTTAAAATGTTATCTATCACACATTTTCTCTGCCTACTCAAAAATACAAAGGGAAAAAATAAACATAACAATGAAAGAAATGGAAGACATACAAAAGAACCAAATGGAACATCTAGAAATAAAAATTATAATAATTAAAATAAAAAATCTGCTAGAAGCAATTAACAGTAGTTTTAACATTATAGAAGAAAAAGTAATGCAATTGGAGCCATAGCAATAGAACCTATCCAAATGAAACACAAAGATTAAAAAAAAAAGACTAAAACATTAATGAAACTTCAGTGACCTATAGAATAATATCAAGTAGTCTAATATAGATATGATTGGAGTCTGAAGGGTGGGCAGAAAAATCATTTGAATAGTAAATGGTTAGATATTTTTCTAATTTGATGAATTCTACCAACAAACAGATCCAAAAAGCTCAATGACACACAGATAAAACAAACATTAAAAAAATCACACAAAGGCATATTATGATCAGACTGCTGAAACGAGCATTAAAGAGAACATTTTTAAAGCAACCACAGGAAAAAAAGACACATGCACAGAGGAACAAACGATGTCCACAGATAACATATCAGAAACTAAGCAAACTATAGGACAATGCAGAGAGAATAAAACTATCAGCAGAGAATCTATATTTCATGAAAATATCCTTGGGAAAAAAAGAAAAATTAAAATTTTATCAGAAAAATAAAAGCTGAGAGAAAGCAATGAATAAACCATTAAAAGTAAAATATAACCCTATAAATATTAAATTAGTCCAAAATAAAGCAGAAAAAAATGAAAACAGAGAAAACAAATAACAAGACGGTAGATTTAAATTCAACCATATCAATAATTATATTATACATAAATAGTTTAAATACTTCTGATTAAAAGACAGAGATTATCAGACTGGATTACATAATAAAGCTCAACTACATACTATTTACAAGAAACCTATCTTAAAGATATGACATAGGTTACAATTTAAAGACTGGAAGAAAGATATAATATGCAAACATTAATTATAAGAAATATGGGTATACTGATATCTGACAAAGTAAACATCATAATGTTATTATGAAGTTACACATTTTTTTAAAGTGCACATGGAATATTCACTATAATAAACCAAAGGTCATGACATAAAAGATAGTTTCAACAAATTTAAAAGGATTGAAATCATACCACATATATTACTTTATCAAAACCAAAATAAATTAGAAATCCATAACAGAATAAACATCTAGAAAATCTCCAAATATTTGGATAGTAAACTTTTAAGCAACATCCTGGGAAAAGAAGAAATCACAAAAGTAATTAGAATATATTTTAAAATAAATAAAAATTAAAATCCAATATGTTGGAATTGGGGGATTCCAAAATTTAAGCTAAAACTCTGCTAAGAGAGGAGTTTATAGCTTTAATTGATTGTATAAGAAAAGATCTCGAAATCAGTGGCCTAAGCATTATCCTTAAAAAGCTAGAAAGATAAGAACAAATTAAGCCCCAATAAAAGGGAGAAAAGAATAAATAATTGAAATCAAGAAAAATAGAGAAGTGAAAAGCAAATAGAGAAAATCAAAGAAACCCAAAGGAAGTTGCTAAAAAATAAAGAAATTAGTAAACTTCTGGCTAGACTTATTAAGAAAAAAAAAAAAAGAGACACAAATTATCAAGAATAGAAAAAAAATAAGAATGACATAAAGAACATCATTATATATTGTACAGACATTGAAAGAATAAAAAGAGAATATTACAAAAAAATTTTGGCAAAATTTTGACAACTTCGATGAAGTGGCCAAATTTCTTGAAAGACACAAATTACCATAACTGCCTAAAGAAGCAATAGAAAATCTCAATAACCCTAAATTTATTAAAGAATGTAATATATAATTCAAAATCTTCCCACAAAGAAAACACAACACCCAATGGATTCACTAGTGAATTCATTTCAAAATTTACATAAAAAATAGTACCAATCCTAAACATACTTTATCTGAAAAAAACTAAGAAATAACTTCCAAATCGACTGTTCTTCCAGAAGATGTAAACATAAGTGTTCAGTGAATTCTAGTACTAGGAGTGATAGTGCTGGACCCGATTCAGGGCTGTCTTTGTGCCTTCAGCCTCTTGTGGATGTTTCCTGTCCCTGTTCAGAGGCCAGACACATCTCTTTTGTCGTGTGACGGTTGTTAACATGTGGTACTGTGGGTCTAATTTATGCTTTTACATGTCCTTTTCTGAAATGTTGAGTACAGTCTAACTGCTGCTCCTGTCATTGTGGTCATTTGCTGCTAATTATGAAGCAGATAGCAAAATGCACACTGGAAACTCCCCCCAGTGCAGTTTTCCAAAGTAAAGGCCTCTCCTGGTACAAACAAGTAGGAGAGACCCTGGGAGGCTGGAGTTCCCCAAGCCTTGGGGCTGAGAGGGATGGAGTCAGGGCACCTAGAGCTGCCAGCACCAAGTGTGATTCCTACTGCCTATTTTCTCTATTCCAATAAAGCAGAGTTTAACACACAGGTATACAAAAAGAACTGTTTAAAGACCTTCAAAAGCCAGAATAACCCTAATACTTGATAGTAAAAGACTAGGTACTTTTCCACTATGATCAGGAGGAAGGTGAGAATACTCACTGCTACCTCTTCTACTCAAAACTGCATTAGCATGGTTAGTGCAAAAGAAAAAAAGATACACAAAAATTTGAAAGAAAAGTAAAATTTTGCAGAAAACATGATCATGTCAATTTTTTAGACTCCTAAGAAATCCATAAGAAAAAAAAGTTACTAGAACTAATAATCTAATTTAGTATGATCATAAGATATGTTAACATACCCAAATCAACTGCATTTCTATATACTAGCAACAAGCAGTTGGAAATTGAAATTGAAAAACAATACCATATGTAGTAGTATCAGAAATATGAAATGCAAAGAAATAAATTTCATAAAATATGTGTAAGAACTGTTTAATAAAACCAATAAAATATTTCTAAGAGAAATTAAAGGCTATCAAAACAAATGGAGATGTATACCATATTTCTGGACTAGAAATTTAGACAACTTTTTTTTCCAAATTGCTCTTAAATGTTATAACAGTCTTGCCCTCCTGAGTATGTCCTCCACACTAACACCCGAGTGACCTTTATAAATTGTAAATTTGACCATATAATTCATCTACTTAAAAAATCTTTTTAACTCCTCAGAGCTTATAGTATAAAGCCTAACACCTTAGAATAGCATAGGAGGCCCTCATCCATTTCTGTTTCTCCAGCACTAACATCACACCTGGCATATAGTAGAAGTAGATGCTCAAATATTTTTTGAATGGATCATTGTCTGATCCATTGACTGGATGAAAAAGAATAAGAGTTCTTGCAAGAATAAAAGACCTAAAACAGGTTGAATTTTAGAAGTGAATAGGATAACTTCTCTAGGTTGGCTAAGATAAATATGAAAAAGGGCATTTCATAACAGGAAGAATTATTAAACATTTTTATTCTGACTCTCTTTTCTTTCTGGCATTGCTTCTAATCTAAAGCAGCTCTGAGGAAATTGTATTTGACCACAATCCCCACAAACTATTTCTAGTTTTCCATAATAAATCCAAGAGAGAAAATTTTATAATATGTCATCTATAGCCTCATTCTAACTCAGTCTTCAAATCTACCCTCTTCCTCCTTTCACTCTCTCCTCCACACCAGACAAATTTCCCCAGAGATGAATGAAGATATTTATAGCAGCCAAATAAAGAACTCTGTACCAGAAAGTCTGCCTGGCCCAGGGAGTTTTGCCTGCTCCCTTCCCACCAACCACACAGAGTATTGATAACATGTCCACCTCCCAGTGCTTAAGAATTAGCTCCTACCTTTTTCTTTTTTTATTAAATTTATTGGGGGTGACATTGGTTAAGATTATATAAGTTTCAAGTATACATTTCTATAATACATCATCTGTACGTTGCATTGTGTGCTTACCACCCAAAGTCAAGTCTCCTTCCATCACTATATATTTGACCCCCTTTAACCTCTTTTACCTCTCCCCAACCCCCATTACCTTCTGGTAACCACCATATTGTTGTCTGTGTCTGTGAGGTTTTTTTTGTGGTTGTTTGGTCGGTTGGTTGGTTGGTTTGGTCTGGTTGGTTGGTTGGTTTGTTGCTTTCAGTTTTATATCCCACATATGAGTGAAATCATTTGGTTTTTGTTTTTTCTGTCTGAGTTATTTTGCTTAGCATAATATTCTCTAGATCCATCCTTGTCATAAATAGCAGTATTTTATTTTTTCTTATGGCTAAGTACTATTTCATTGTATATGTGTACCACATCTTTTTTTTTTCCAATTATCCTTTGAAGGACATTCAGGTTATTTCCATGTCTTGGCCACCATGAATAATGCTGCAATGAACATAGGAGTGCATATATCTTTACAAATAAATGTCTCCAAATTTTTCAGGTAGATACCCAGAAGAAAGATTGCTAGGTCATATGGTAGCTCTATTCTTAATTTTTTGACGAAACTCTGTACTGTTTTTCATAGTGGTTACACCAATTTACACTTCCATCAGCAGTGTGTAAGGGTTCCTTTTTCTCCACAACCTATTTAACACTTGCTATTTCTTGTCTTGTTGATAATAGCCATTCTTAGAGGTGTGAGGAGGTATCTCATTGTGGTTTTGATTTGCACTTCCCTTATAGCTAGTAAAGTTAAGCATCTTTTTATATGTCTATTGGTCATCTGTGTGTCCTCTTGGGTCCTCTGCTCATGTTTTTAATTGGATTTTTTTTTTATTGTTGAGTTGTGTGAGTTCTTTATATATTCTAAATATTAGCCTCTTATCGAAAGTATTGTTTGCAAATATCTTCTCCCATTTAGTTGGTTGCCTTTTTGTTTTGTTGATGGTTTCTTTTGTTGTGCAGAAGCTTTTTAATTCGATATGGTCTCATTCATTTATTTTGCTTTTAATTCCCTTGCCTTTGGGGTCAAATTTATAAAATCCTCTCTAAATCCAAGATCCATGAATTTAGTACCTATGCTTTCTTCTACGTATTTTATTGTTTCAGATCTTAGATGTTTGATCCATTTTGAGTTAATTTTTGTGTATGGTGACAAATAGCCACCTTTTCTAGAGCCTGATTCTCCTGCATTGTCTTTGACCTACAGAGTGCACACTGTCATTTACAAATGTTTTCACAGATCCCTGAAATCATATTAGCATAACTCTTCTAGATGGAAGGTTTGGGAGCCTCAAGGAAACTACTTTTTTTGGTATCTGGAGATAAACACACATGTGCTATATTATTTTAAGTATTTAATTATTGAAAATACCACTGTGAACAAAAAAAGCTTGAACAATAAAGAGCTATGCCAAAAGTATGACAAAGCTAAAATGAAGTCAGAAAAATACTTGGCAGAATTCCAGAAGTTCTTATTTCAACCAGGACAGGTAGAAGAGCCTGGCAAAATTGACACGGAGCCAAGCTTGCCTTCTGGAATAGCTTGTCTCCTCGTTTCTGGATCCCGATGCCCTCTCCTCGCTGCTTTCCCTCTCCTACCCTTTCAGACTACTTTCAGGAAATGATCTTATATTACCTCAAACTGAAATTGTACAAGAATCAATGAATTCCTTCTCCTCGGGATTTGCCTTTTTTCAGAGGATAACTCCACTTTGAATTAAACCAAGAGGAATTACATTTATGGGATACGCAAATGAAATGGAAGGGTAACAGACTTCTTACTTCCTTTATGGAGGAATTGGAGAATGCAAAGCTGTTGGGGAAATATTGTTAGTCAACACTGAGGGAGTTACTCAGGGCCAAGTTCTCAAAAGGCCTAGGAGCCATCATCAAGTGTTCTACTAAAGATGCGTCCAGGCCTTACTAACTTAGAACTCACACATTTTGAGAGAAATTAACACATTAAGGAACAGAGTTAGTATAGGATATCTATTTCCCTTCCCTTTAGTGTCTGCTAGCACTCCAGGATACTTTTCTGTCATACTCTCAAATAATTAGTTCTTACCCTTTCTCCTTGAATATGAAGTATCTATTTCTCTTTTCTGTGTTGGCATTTCTTTGCTCCCTATTTAAAATTTCTCCCTTGTCTTTTCACTTTAGCTTATCAAGTTTCCTTAAAACTTATTTTATCTCCAAAATTATTACCTCTTCCATCCAACTTAATGCCACCAACAGATTCCTAAAGGGAGAGAAATTTGAGCATTTTAAGTACTTTCAATAAATCTTATAGTACTACAAGGAAAACTACAGCAAGTACAACCTAATTTTGAGGACCTAAGGTCTTAGAAATTGTTCTGGCAGACAGCTGCTACTGAGTTTACTATTTAGTAATTAGTGTTAACCTTACACAGCTCCTTCTTCCATACCACAAAGGCAAACTGCCGGCAAGAAATGGCTTGGCTGTTATCAGCACTACCAAAAGCTTGTTACCTCAGCCTTCCTAGAGTGCCAGGCCTAGAGTCAACAAAATAAGAAGAAGAGAAGACGGTATTATTTTGAATCACAAAAGTGATTGTTCGAAAATTCCCTCCATTTGGTCAGGTGAGGTGTGTTAAAGTTAAGTGAGGGACGTGGGAAAAAACATAAAGAACACTTAAAAGAAGTTAATGATAAAGCCTGTTGAAGTCCCAAAGCAGTATCTTAATTTGTGAAATAAGGGCTGAACTTGGATAAAGGGAGAGTTGTGGGAAAAGTGGCTAATCGTGTGGTATACCTGAGGTGCCCAATATGTACCTAACTGTATCTCAGCTGGGACTCAGGCACCAGATGAATAAAGCAGATGTTATAGGAGTTCCTTCGCTTTCAGACTAAGACTATCTTGGGAAAGTGAGAATCAATTACACATGCTTGTTTTAAGGAAAATGTTTCAATGTCAGAAAGAAAAGCAATGTTGAGACGCTCACAGAGCATGTTTGTCAGCTAACCCCCAACCCAGCTCTCATGGCCTCATGTCTAATTCCCAGGGTTACCTATACAAAGCTGAGTCACCATGACACCCGGTCACGCTAACAGGTGCTAGGATCTAAAAATAATTGGAAAACATCTGTTCTCAAGGTCCCCTTTTATTCCATTCTAAGCTCTCCACAAAAAGGCATCTTAAAATTCTTGGCTCCTTTCCTCTCCCTTTCCAGACCTCTTCCACCAGTGATTCTCTGCCTTTTGCAGTATGAATCCAGCTGGCTTCTCTAGATTTTCCATCCCCACCCCCATTTACTTATTTCCTCCTTAGACTCAGCAAAAAGAACGGGCTTTATGGAGTCTAGTCCACAGCTTCCCAACTGGTATGTAAGGTGACCAAGTTATTTTGGTTTGCTTGGGACTTCCCTTGCTTTAGCACTGAAAATCCCACATCTTAGAAAAACTCCTAAATTTTGTGTAAACCAAGATTGTTTATCTTAATGCTATAAGATGACTGGGTCAAGACATTGATAGCCTCAGCTCTAGAGGAAGCAGGGTAGAACCTGGGGTAGTTGAAGTTCCTGGATCCATGACTTCCAGCCACAAGGGTCTTCCTCCATTTACCCAAGTGGCCTATACAAGTATCATTATTTTCTACGTGTCCCAAGCTGTGAAAAACTTTATGAATCATTGGTCTAGAAACTTCTTTTTAGTACATTTATTTGGAGGGGATGAGTAGAGAATATTGCAAGCTAATAGCTTTTCTTTTCCCCCATGGTCTCCAGTTAGAGACTGATTTAAAAAGAATCTCACAAGCATGACCCAAGGTTGTGCCTTGAGTTAGGGTTTTAGCACAGTGCCGCATTATCACAGTCTGACTTTGTGAGAGGCTTCAGGAGAGAGACTGTCCATGAAGCACTACTCTCTGTAGCAAACACCAGTAACGGGAGCATGACCTGGGGCACAAGAGGGAGGCCAGGCTAAAATATGAGGAAACATCAAGATCTCTTAGCATAACAGGGGACCAGAATCATGATAATTATAATATTTATTGAGTGCCTACTATGTAGCAGTGCCACACTAAGAACTCTATATAATGATCTTGTTTGACTCTCTCCCAAGCTGTTTTATAGATGAAGAAATAAAGACTCGCTGAGATTAAATTACTTGAAAACATCGCTCAGTGAGTAAAGGAAGAGACCAAAATCAAACATATGTCTTTTTTTTTTTAACACAAGTCTTTCTGACGTGCAAACCCATCTCCCATCTGCTGTACCGTGGATACAGTAGCACCTTCCATAGATGCAGCCAGCAGTCTCATCCGAATCTTAACTGCCAAAGGATGAGAGAACACCTTCATATGTCACAACTGGAATTCAGATGAGACCAGGTCTGCCCTACAGTCTCTTCTCAAAACATCAATTGAAGTGATTATATTAAAATGTAAAGTAGATTATGCCTTTCTTCTGCTCAAAACTCATCTCACTATCAGGAAATAACCACAGTATTCCAAATGGACTCCAAAGTCTTGGTTTACTTTGTTTCTCTAACTTCACCTCTGACTTCCCTTGCCCTCTCTCAATAGCACCACTTTTGAAAACTAGGCCTCCTTGCTGTTCTTCAAGCAGGCTAAATCTACTTCTATCTACCTCAGGGCCTTTGCATTTGCAGTTTCTTCTGACTGAGCAGTACTTCCCAGTCATCCACATGTCCAAAATCTCACTTACATTAGATCTTTGCTCCATTCAGCTTCTCACCAAGGCCTTTTTGACCACTCTACTTAAAAATAGCAAACCCCTTGGACATGGTTCCATAGTGTAGCAGTTAGCATGTCTGCTTTACATGCAGAAGGTCCTGGGTTCATGCCCCAGTGGAGCCATGGTCCATGGTCTATGGCCATTCCACCCTGAAAAGCCCAATGTCTGTTCTCAAAAGCTAAGCCAGGTTGGGCCTGGTTAGTACTTGGATGGGAGACCACCTAGAAAGACCAGGTCCTGTAGGCATAATAATAATAATAAAATAATAATAATAATAATAATAATAATAATAATAATAATAATAATAGCAAACCCCTAGTACTTTTACTATCTGGCGCCCTTTATCCACTCTCCTTGCTTTATTTTTCTTTATATCAATATTTGATATCCTTTGTATTTTACTTACTTATTTCTTCCCTCTCTAGAATGGAGGCTCAATGAAGACGTGAATTTTTTTTGGTCAGTTTTATTCACTAGCATCTGGATTGATAAATATGTGTTGAATAAATTAATATATCAATGAATGAATGCTAATGTTATTTCATACATTGCTTTCTTCCAACAAACTCATAGAATCTTTCCCTTACTCAGGTGACTCCATCTACCTGAATTGGCTACAGAAGGTTCTAGGTGAACTTAATGACATTGGACTCATAAGATGAGAAATAACTGCCTAAGTTTTTTATTGATTTTGGTCTTAACTGTAGAATGAGGGATATTAGATTTCCTGAGCAAAAGGGAGCCTTAAAAGGAAATTGAGAATTAAGGAAGAAATTGTTTCGTAGTTGAAACAATCCCTCCAGTTATCTCTGCTCTTAATCCTGTTTTGTGTGGTACTTTGCCTTCCCTTGAAACTATTCTTGGATCAGGCTTTTTCTCTATTGTGAATGTAATCACTGCAAACATCAATGAGAACCAGAATAAGAAAAATATGCATATTTTTCTTAGAATATTCCCAGAGTGATTTTACGACCAAACAGTAATTAGATTTTTCTGTTTCTGATGCTATTTCTCAGGACAGAAAATACAGAATTGCATCATTAGGCTATTTACTTTGTGTAGCTTCCAGCAAAATGAGATAGATACCCAATTACAACTTCATGGATTTTTTTTTTCTGTAGTGATGCATTAGAATATTTATTATTTTTCATATTTGATAATGTGTTGGAACCATGGTAAAGCCAAGACATATAGTTCTTCTTAGCTAGGAGAATATAATCTTATATGAAAGCCAAGAAGGCTACTAAGAGACAAAGAGTAGATAGCACATATAGCATGGATACACTAGACAAAAGGAATGATTCATGTCCCCAGCAGGATGGAGCAGAATGGCATGAGATTTTATCATGCTACTGAGAATGGCACACAACTTAAAACCTATGAATTGTTTTTTCTAGAATTTTCCATTTAACATTTTCAGACTACAGTTGACCACGGGTAACTAAAACCAAAGAAAGTGAAACTGCAGATAAGGGGGACAACTGTACACAGCAAAAAGATGAAAAGAAGCAAGCCCTCACCAGAACCAAATCTGCCAGCCCCTTGATCTTGGACTTCCCATCCTCTGAAAATCTGAAAAGTAAATTTGTGTTGTTTACAAGACACTCAGTTTATCATATTCTGTTTTAGCAACCCAAACAGACTAGACAGAAATCGGTACTAAGAAATTGGTGCTGCTGTAAAATACCTAAAACTGCAGAAGCAGCTGTGGACCTAAGTAATGGATGGAAGCTGGAAGAGTGTTGAGATGCATGATAGAAAAAGTCAGTATTGCCTTGAATGGATCATTAAGGGTGTTTCCAGTGAGAGCTCAGAAAGAAAAGAGGAGACCTGTGGAGAAAGCCTCAAACTTCTTAGAGAATATCTAAGTAAACCTGAACAAAATATTAGTGGAAATATGGATGGTAAAGGCCATTCTGATGAGGCCTCAGACAGAAATGAAGAACATGTCATTGGAAACCAGAGAAAAAACAGTCCTAGTAATCAAGTGGCAAAGAGCTTGACTGAATTGTTTGTGCCCTAGTGTTTTGTGGAAGGTAGAACTTGCAAGTGATGAAATCAAATAATTGGCTGAGGAAATCTCTAAGCAACGTGTTGAAGGAGCAGCCTGGATCCTCCTGACTGCTTATAGTGAAGTGTGAGGAGAGAGAAATGATTTGAAGTTTGCATTGTTAAGGATAAAGCAAGCAGAATTTAAAGATTCAGAAAACTTTTAGTCTATCTACATAGTAAACAAAAAATGAGAAAGCTGGTCCCAAGAGAATGCTAAGGGATTCACTAAGGGACCTTTTGATAAGGAAATTAACATGGATCAGCCATCTCAACAACAGCTAGTAGCTATTGCTCAAGACTATAAAAGAATGACCATGAAGGCAATTGAGAAATCATCAGAGCTACCACTCTCATCAGAGGCCCAGAGTGAAAGGAGGGGAGGGGTCAGGCAGAGCAGTTTTAAAGGAGAAACCACCCATGCCCGTGAGACCTCAGTGCATCCTGCCCGGTACCACCTCACATCTTGGGCTCTGCTCCCAGCACTCCAGCTCCATGCTTCTCAGTCACCCTTGGCACAGCTCTGGTGGGCCCAGGTGAAGCATGGGCAGCACCTAGAAGAACACAGTGTCCCCCACCTAGATTGCAAAGGGATTATTATCTTTATTTTTAAAAATTGTTTAAATTTTTTGTATTATTTTCTTTCAAATAATGCTTTTGCTTAGTTAAATTATGTGGCCACTATAAAGTTTATGTTATAGTCCTGTAAACAGTCCACTGTTTAAAGTCTGCAGGGCATTTGTATTTTAATAGAGACAAAGGGAAATATGGACTATATATTACATATCCACTGCTGCATAACAAGTTACTCTAATACTTAGCTGCTTAAATAACCATTGTGATCTCACATCGCTTCTGAGAGAGCAGCTTAGCTGGATGTTCCTGAATCAGGGTATTTCAGGTGATGGTTCAAGATGTCAGCTGGAACTGCAGTCATTTGAAGCCTTGACTGGGATGGAGGCTCTCCTTCTAAACTTACTCACATGGCTATTATCAGGAGGCTTTACTTGCTTAACACTTGGGCCTCTCCATAGGCTTGCCCATGACCTGACAGCTGGCTTCCCCCAACTGCGTGATGCAAAAGAGAGAGAAACCAAGATGGAAGCTACAGTGCCTTTTATAATCCAATCTCAGAGTGACATACAATCACTTCTGCCACATTCCATTGGTCATACAGACGAACCGTGATACAAAATGAGAGGGAACCACATAGGAGTGTAAATACCAGAAGGCAGGGATCATTTGGGAGACTGGCTACCTCAAAGTGTGTTTAGGAAGCTTTGTTGATGTCAGTTCTGATTCTGTCAATTAAAAGCCATGTGAATTTGGGGAAGTTTTATACCTCCTCCAAACCTCACTTGTCTATAGAATGAGAATAACACATATAGCACCTGCCTCATCTCCTATAGGTGGAACTCCAAGCATTCAAGTAAAAATGAGAAACAAAACAAAGGAACAATAGTATCACATCAGTGCTGCCATACTGAGGTAGAAGCCAGCAGCTGTTGACTACAGAAGATCAGAAGAGTGTTATATCTAATGAAATTTCTAGGAGTACATGAAAGCCAGGAATTTCAACAGAATCAGAGGTTTATGGAAGGTACAGCAATGATGGAATCAGCAGTAGATAACAATCAGGCTGTGTACAGAAGAAGAGAAAAGGCTGAGCATCAAGTAACCTCTCTAGACAGCAATGGGGGCCTCACCACAAAGCCAGATCTGAATGATGGTTTAAAAGTCAAAACTATCAAATATCTGCTATTATAATTCAAAGGATTCCAGAAGCTGTGGCGTAATTATATATCATTCCCTGCTTCTCAAAATTAATGGTCTTAGGGTCACCTGGTAATATTGTTAAATGTAGATTCTGAGTCAGGAGATCTGGGATGGGATAGAGATATTGTAGTTCTAACAAATGCTCAGGTGATGGCACTATTAGTAGTCTACAGACCAAATTGAGCAGCCAGGATATATACCTGGTAATATTAGGAACAATTGGGACATCACTTCAGGGTCAGGAAGCCAAGAGCCACCTGGAGATATCTACTCAGTTTCTCGAATCATTGCTCTTCATCATGGCTGCTAGCTACCCCTTAGCTAGCAAGCTTGAAAAACAAGTCTTTGTAGATTGAAATAACTGGTTCTTCAATCTTTATAAAACAGGTTTTGAAAAGTAGGAAAAAGTCAAAAGACTAATCCTATACAAATAAGATTTGGTTTCAGAATAAAATGCTCACTCATACTGGGTAAATAACTCCTTCAAGGCTAAATGCTTCCCTAAATTAAAGTTCTTTTTTTTTAAACTCACATGTCCCTTCTGTCCTTAAAACTACTTTGCCTCAAGGGAATATTTGATTTCTTAGGAGTGCATCACATTTCATGATTCTCAATTCAATCTGAAGTTAAACTAAATGTTTAAATGTGTCACAAATATTTAAATTAAATCCTCAATCATGTATGTATATAGAAGTAAAGTATTCAAGTTGTTAACAATAACTAATCTGGGTAGATGTGAAAATTACAGGGAATTTAAATGTTCCTTTTTGTATTCTTTGATGTATTCTAAATTATCTATAAGTAGTGTGTGTTGTTTTAAAATAAACAAGTATACAGTTATTGTATACACATGTAATTTCTCTGGTCAAGCCGTACGGCCATCATTCAGATTTTGTTGTCTCCCAAGATCTAGAAACTTAAGCAATATTAATCAGCTTCAACTATGCATTAGACACAACACTGGGAACTTAGGATAAATACACACACACACAGAGTCTCTGTTCTTCAAGAACTTATATCTCTGTCAGTGCTAGAAGTATCATAGGGTGCGGGGAAATATAGGGTGATGCTTAGGCCAGTCCAAGCAACCCAGGGATATCTCAAAGAGTGAACCAAAGTTTGCCTAGCAGGAAGCAAGGAGAGGACATTCTAGGCCAAGGGAAGGATATGAAAGACACCTTCACTGCTTAATTTTTCAGCCAGGCTGATTTTAAAGCCCATTATCCTCATTAACTGGTTAGTCCATGTCGAATCTCTGAGGGTTATTTCTGTGAACAGTAAATTTGGTTGATTAGGTTTTGATGTTAATGAGAACCTCATGTTAATTGGATGGCGGGCCAAAAGAATATGCATAGAGAAACTAGAGTAAATAACCCTAAAAGACTAATCCTGGCCCATACGAGCATTCCAAAACAGGTAGTCTCAGCAATTTATTCAATAGCTTATCCCAGAAATTTATTCTCCATTGTTCCTGGGAGCCAGGTTATTGAGGGAGTATTTAAAAAAGTTATTTTTTCCTGCAAACTTCCCATCCAAAAATACACACAACACACAAGCATATACTCTCCCCATCACCACCAACACCATCCAACATATTCCTATAACACTTGGCTTCACAGAAACCAATAGAAAAAAAAAAAAAAAACAACATAAACCAACTCCACTTCTGAGTAGAAAAAAAAAATCCCATTAATATTGGCAGAGCAGATTTGCTTATCCCTTCCTTTATTCATTTATTCAACAAACATTCACCAGTTCAAGGAATTCATCTGACTGAGACTTGGTGTTTGTCCTCAAGAAGTTACAAATCAGAGACCATGGCATAGTGCAGTAGGTGCTGTGACAGATGGAGAAGGACAGCATGTTAGGGGTAGAGGAACAGTGCATCTAAGTTGGCCTGGGATGGAGTTGCCTGGAAAGTTGTCTGGTTCTTTGAGAAAGTGCAGAGAACTACAAATTGCTCAGTATGGCTGGAGCAAAGGGTGAATGTGAAAGAGTGGCAGACAATAAAGCTAAAATAGAGAAAGAAATGGGGTCACGAAAGGCCTCCCTACTAAATAAAAGAGTTTGAACTTTATCCTTGAAAGCTGTGGGGAGCTATTGAAGGATTTTAAGCAAGGAAATGGCATGATTAAGAAGATCAATATCACAGCAGTGTGGAGAACAGATTAAAGGGAGGCCACACAGGGAACAGGAAATGCAGTTAGGGAGCTATTGCAGGATCTAAAGACAGTTAATGAGTTCAGGTTAGGGTAGTTGCACAAATAAAGAGAAACAGGAAAATTTTAAGAAATAGTGAGGAAGAAGATCTTCACAACAAATTGAGTCACCAAGGGTATCTATCCCGACTCTAGGTTTTAAGGTTCTTAGAGAAAAATCACTAAGAGAAAAATCACTGTTAAAGTGCTAATCTCAGAGCACTTTTCAGTTAGAGTAAGAAGGTAAAAGAAATGCTCATAGAGGAGGCTGAAGATGTAAGGCAATTTGTTGGTGATAGGCCATGAGTTCTAGAGGCCGCAGCTGAAATTTCTGTTAGGTCAGGTGGGTGGCATGATGGAGCAAGTTAGGAGATATAAAGCAGTTTGGAAATAAGCGTTAATATAAAGATAATTATCTAGAAGTTCTTGAAAGGCGATATAGACTTGATGTGGTCAACTCAGATGCTTGAAGGATGTGGCATGTCCATGTTAGCCAAACTTACTTGACCGTGAAATGTTTTTAAAATCATAATGTATTGCCTAAACATCAAAAGGAGTTCATGAAATATGATGAGCTCTTTGATCAAAGTATGTAGTTAAAAATGATCTTAAGGATAAATTGGTTGCTGCAAAAAAATTATCAAAAACCTTTTAAATAAAACCTTTTTGTGGTATTTTAGTGCCTAACAGAAAACAAATTAGAGAAATCAAATATTGTTGTTTGTTACTTTTCGTGATAACAGAAACAAGAAATGGTAAAGAATAGAGGTTCCCCTGGCCCTGCACAGGGGCTCTCCTATGAAATGCCCAGAGGTTCTTCCCAACCTCATTTAGTTCAGGCTGGGTAATTTCTCCCCACAGTGTCCCAGCCCTCTTTCCAGGTTGGTATGAGCCTTTTAGTCTCCTCAAAGGACACCCAAAATCTGGAAAAGCAGGTTTAAATTTAGAATGAGTAGACTTCTTGGAGCTTTGTACCTGAAGCTGGTGCAGAGATTCCACCTCCAGCCCTCACCACAGTCCCCAGCCTGAAAGCACCTCCCCATTCCCATCCCAAGCTCTCATCCAAATAACCAGGGGCAGCAACATGACTTTCCTAATAAAAGGTTATAATCAGGCCCTTGAAGTGGGCTCAGATGTGTTTAGATGGGGAATTCCAGGGACCAAAGCATCCAGAACAGAATTTAGATGGCGACGTAGGGAGGGGTGGCCAGAGATTCAAATCAGCCAACCCTCTTGACCCTACAGAATCTTAAACCACAGGGGAGGAGGAGGGACAGAATAGGGTCTTCTGAAGTGCAGGATTCAGAGCAGGGGCCTTCTTGCCCACATCTAAGAGCAAAGCTGCGTCTAGAAGTCAGAGAAAATACAGATACTTCTTATCACATGCAGATTTTATCAACAAGCCATAAGAAAAAGAGTAAGAGTTATTAAAAACAAGATAGCAAGCCCAAAATGGAGTCACTTATGCTAAACTCCACATTGCCAAACCAAGACTTAACTTGATTATAGTTTCACCTCTCCCAGAAATGGAATCTTAAACCAGTCCATCAGGAATCACCTGATCAGCACTAGTTAGGTAATGTACCTGATAGACTTCAGCTGTCTCCTATAAGGAAAGTAATCTTGCAATAACCAACCTGCTTTTTGCTACTATAACTTCCTTGTTCCCACTCCCTAATTCCTGTAAAGTCTTTCATTTTTATACAGCTCCTCAGAGAACCTTTTTATTTGTTAGGTTAGATGTCACTGGATTTAACTTTTGCTCAAATAAACCCCAAAATTTTAATATGTCTGAGTTTATCAGTTAATATTTCTGGTGTCTGAAGAAGAAACCAAAGGAGAGCCTCAACCCCAAGGACCAATGACCATTAGACGTAAGTACCTCTTGAGCCCCTTGACCTTGCTGCTTTCTTGCCTTGGAAGGTGGTGGTTAAGTCCCTCTCAGATCCTAGTTCTGCAGCTTTTGCATTATGGGCTTTCAGACTTTGAACATTTCTTTTTCCAGACTGGGTCCAGAAACTGGAGGAGTAAGACTGAGCCCAGAAACCGGCTGAGGCTGGATTCGGTCTGGGGTTGGACCAGTTGATTTAAGCTGGACGGGGTCCAGTGTGAGGCCTCAAATGAATTCAATTTTGTTTTAAGGCTGAACAAGTAACCTTACCAAAGCTAATCTTGAATTACAGTGGCCATAGTGGAGAACTTTTAACCTAGATAAGCTTATCAATTTGTAAGGTGTCCTAGAGAAAAAGAGGTCTTAGCCAAGCACTCACCATAAAGGGTAGAGGGGAAATTATTTTTCCTCCTCTACAGTATTTAATTACTAAGATAAGACCCATTGGGACATCCTACTCACCCCAGAGCCTATAGATGCTCCCTGGGAAAACTGACAGAAGCTGGCAAAGGGTAAGAATTTTTACCAAAGTCAGCTCTTCCATTTCTATCTGTTGTACCAGGTAGAGAAAGAAATGTAGAATTTCACATTGTCCCTTCCTTTCCAAAGGTGAAAAACATTTGTAAGAATTATATCTTTGAATTGTGACTCATGAATTTGCTTTTGGGTACCTGCTAGTTGTCAATCCTTTCTCTCCCAGGAACAGCTATTGTCTTTTTGTTTCATTTGTGTCTTGAGAACTTGATTTGGCAATGTATTAGCCTATTAGCTCCAACAGTTCATTTTAAATTAATGATCAAGTAAGGTTTAACCCAGAATTTAAAAAAATGATTGACTAACAGAAAAGCCTACCAATTATAAGTCATCAAATAATTTATGCAAACTGGATAATTATGTGATTCATCCAATGATACAGAAAAATATTTGCCTATTTATTACTTAAAAGTAAAACAAAGCAAAACATTTCCTGAGACTAAGAATAGAAAACTTGGAACTTCCTTGATTTTATAAGACCTGACCACTGATATTTTATATGAACATCAGCAGCCACCTACTAGCACAATTTAAATAAATCAGCAAGTTTTATAAAATCGATTTGAAAAATCAAAAGCTTCCCTCTCTACCAACAATAACCAACTATAAATTGGAGATCCATTCACAATAGCAACATGAACTGGAATTAACCTTATGAGCAATGCCCAAGAACTTTATGAGGTAAATGTTCCATGTTAATGATTGGATGACTTAACATCTATAATTTCAATGTCATCTCAACCAAAATTCCATCAGATTTTTTATTATACTTCTTAGACTTTTCAAATCCTCCCCTTCGCATTACAATTATATTGTCTTATTTCCTCTCCTAGACCCTAAGTCACTTGAGGGTGGCAAAGCCTTCTTCATTTTTAAAATTTCTCACAGCTTCTAATAATGCGGAGCCTTATATGATAAGAGCTTAAAGAAATATATGTTGAAGAAAGGTGAGAAAAGAGACTGTGAAGGTGTATTTCCATTTTTCATGACTTGCCGTAGGAAGAGTTCTTAAAATGTATAGAGTGTATAAAGTGCACATCAAGGTTAAAGAATTTCTCAATTTCTTTTCTTTTGCTATAGTTTTTTAATATTATGATCAACTATACCAAAACTAGATGAAGTGTGAGTAAAGGTTTGGCATATTTATATTTATATATCACTGCATTTAAAAGAAATATTTCACAGACAGTTTCATATTGATTTCTAATTTGATTTACTTTTGGCTTCTCATGCACCAGCTACTTTCTTGCAATAGAAACTTTGAGGGAAATTACTATATACTATATCATTTTTAAAAATTATATACATATCTTTTTCTTCTTTTTTTCACCAAAAAAACCCACATACCTTATTTTGTTTCTAAATTACTTATCATTGTCTCTTTAAATAGCATATGAATCAGGCAATGCATCTGGCAAATTACTAGCTTGTATAGTGTCCAAATATTTCCTCAATAAAAATAGAATCAGAATACTCACCAAAATTATTCAGTGGTATAAGAATTGTATCTAGTCTACGAAATTTTGCAAGTCTCAGATTTGAGCCCATAGAGTCACAAATATTAAAACTCTAAATTGATCTCAATAATTAGATGATGACAGAGAGAGGTTAAGTGATTTTCTTACACTCACAAAGAAGTTGGTTAAAGAAAATACAGCAGACACAATCAATTAATCAATCAGCTATTCATTGACTACCCATACCTTTTTGTTCTTATCATTACACCATTACTCATAGTAGGATAAATTTAAACAAAGTCATATAAAACAGCCAGACCTGCACAAAATTGTGAGGTCAGTAATGTTTTCCTTTCTTCCACAGATTTCTCTTTCAAGAAGTACCAGTTCCTCACTTTCTGGATTTGTAACCTTGAGACCATTGCTGAACCTCTGTGAGCTTGTTACCTTACATGTACACTGGAGATAATGCCTATTCATAAAGCGGATGGAAAAAATAAGGGATAGATGTACGTCCTTGTATAGTGACCTAACGCAGTAGCTGATAAATGGCATTTTTCTTCCTTCTTCTTTTTAATATGGTTTCCTAGTCTCTAACATCCTACTTCTATCGAAACAGGAAAAATCTCTCAACCTAACTTACTCTTTCACAAAACTAATTTATCACATTTTTTTCAAAATTTTTCTAAATTATTTTAAAATAAAAATTATGTTTGACTATATAAAAGAAATATCAGTTGGGTCATTTATGTAAACTCTTTTGTGACTACCACACTGAAAAATAATTATTTATGTACATCTTAAAATTTGATACATTAATTTATTAAAAATTTATTACAATCAAAAGGGAAGGTATGTTAGAAAGAGCACTAGATTGGGTATCAGGAAACTGTGCCTCTAACTCTGGCTCATGTCATTTAGGGTGAATCAGTTAATTTCCCTCACCTGCAAACTCAGGGGACTGAGCAAGGTGATTTCTGAGGCTCTTCATCTCAGAAAAGTCTCTGTTTCTCAATACTTTTAAAGATGCTCAATCTTGCTGAGCTTTTCTCCTTACCGAAATACTTGTAACTTACACAAAGCTACAAAGGATCTTACCACTTTCTAGAGATTTGCCTTTGGAAATTGGAAACATAGACTAAAAATTAATAATAAGGGAATTTGAAAACATAAGAGTTATGGTTACACAAATGTTCATATATATATGCAATACTATTAGTCTCATCTTATCTGAATTATTAGAATATCATAGCAGTTTCCTTCAGAACGGGTTAGAGAGAAGTAAAAAGAATTTGAAATGTAAGAGTACTTACTTTTTTCATTTAGTTAATGGAAAAGGCCAAGCCAATTGTCACAGTTGACATTAGACATAATTACTGCACTATATCTGCAACTTTCAAAACTTAAATGTAAATTATAAGATACTTGAGGTATCCTAATTTTTTATGACATGTTTACCTTCTACTAACATAACCACAGCTATCTAAAGAGAACACTTTTCTGTCATTTCGTTCATTTACACATTGCCTCATCTATTGAAAAGCAATTTTAAAAAATTGAATCCTTCCTATCCAATTCAAAAGCAATTTTAAAAGCAATTTTTAAAAATTGAATCCCTTCACTTGTGTGCAAGATTCCAACTCTTTTTACCTATTCAGGGAAATTACTGCAGCAATTCTCCCTTAACTCACATAAATTTGTCCTCCTTCCTGAATATTTATTTCCCATTTACATAAAAATGCTATAATTGATCCTATGAAAAAATAAACCCCTCTTGAACACTATCCAACTGGCCTTTGACATCACTACTTTACTGAATTAGCTCTTGTCAAAGTCAACAATTACCTTTATACCGTTAAATCCAATCGTCGTCTCAGTTCTCATTTTAGCTGACATATCTGCAGTATGTCATAGATGATCATTTCCTTTTTCTAGAAGAAGTTTCTTCATTAAGCTTCCAGAATAACTAATAAAAACAATAATAATGATTAACACTAGTTAACACTGTTGCATTTGTAGTTCACCTATATCTACCATAATCTAACTGGTTTTTCATAAAGGCTATACAGATTAATTTAACTTTGATATGGCGAAGGCTACTACCCCTGCATCTTTTTAGTCTAATTCCTCCTGGGATGGAATACTGTAGTACTACTCTGATTTACTACATTAACCAGAGTATAGAATAGCAGTGTGGGGGTGAGGAAGTGGGGAGCTCTATTTCAAAGACTTCCATTTGGCCTGTCCTAATAGGATGGCTCTTGCTCTATGGGTGAGGGAACCAAAGTGATATTTCTGCCAGTTGTTGAGTGTAGTCACTGTGA
This sequence comes from Pteropus medius, assembly GCF_902729225.1. Taxonomy (NCBI): domain Eukaryota; kingdom Metazoa; phylum Chordata; class Mammalia; order Chiroptera; family Pteropodidae; genus Pteropus; species Pteropus medius. The sequence continues at coordinate 21,361,590 of NW_024351730.1, read as the reverse complement.
TTATGCACTCAGGAACTAAAGAAATGACCACAGATGGGTTATGTTGGACCTACTGTGAGTTGAACATGCACCAGGACTTTATGGCAATAAACTCTTCCCTCTCCAGTGTTATATTTTGCCCCTACCCCATCCTACACTATTCTCATACATGCTCTCTCAGTTTCTGTCAGTATTAGCCATGTACGGCAGCTCTTTAATTAGTAATACACTTATTCTGATAGTAGAGACTTAGTTCCTTACTCCTTCCATGCTAAGACTTGACCCCAGTTATTGGCCTAGAAACAATGAGAAGAGGTGTAAGCAGATCTTGAGGCGGGCAAGCACCATCTTGAAGGTCCTCAAGTGAAGACCTCGTAAGCTTCTAGGCAATAAGAGCTGCTAGCCAGAGAGAAAGACTGCTTCTGCTGACCTTTAAAGTTCCTCGAAAACCCATAATAACAATGCTAAAACATTCCAGGATTATTATTATCCCAATTAGTATCAGTGATGGGATCTTTATTTTATTTGACCAGAGAATGATAAAATTTCAGACTCTCATGTCTGTTTTCTAGGGTTACTTCTGCTACCAAATGTTTTATATTGGGTTTCCTAAAAAGCAGACCTCAAGGATTTGGGTGCAAGCACTTTTCTTGGAAAGTAATCCCTAATAGCATGTTAAGGCAATAGGGAATTGTAGAGGGAGTGGAGGAAAGCCAATAAACAGAATGTTAAAGAGCAGGTCGTCACAGTGGGTAACTGATATTCTCTAAGACTATACCTCAGAATTGTCCACCAAGGAATAAGCAAGTTGAAGTATTTATTCACAGACCCCTGACCCTCATTGTTGGTTGGTTGCTCTGAGAGGATTTAACTCCCTGCCTTACTCAGGTCTACCCTCCAGGCACAGGCTGAACAACCACCTTAACTAGTTAGGCAGACATAATGGATTTGCATAGTTTATAGAAACTATAGGTGAGATACATGTGGGCCAGGGAAATATGGGCAGAGTAGTAACAGCATCTGCTACACTACCATATACTGTAAATCTATGTCTCCTGCCTTAAAAAGATTTGAATTCCATTTTTAATATGCACAAAATCTATAACTTTTTAAATAGTTATCCTGTTCTTACCTAAAAATTTTGTTTTATTTCAGTAGTACTATGCATTCCCACAAGTTGGAAAAGACTGTGTAATGAGCAATCACTGAAGAATTGTTATTTATGGATATAGTTATATATGTATATATAAAACAATTATGTACATATATAACATAATTATATAATAACTCTGTGTAATAGAGATGATGAATTGAAAGGAAGAAAGACTACATGTTTTGGTAAGCTATTATAATTTCCAGAGCATTAACCAAGGCAATAACTACAGGTAGAATGGAAAAGGGGACAGTTTTGATAGATGTTCATGAGATGGAATTTGTAGGACTTACTGACTGATAGAAAATGGGGATTAATATACAGTTAATATCTTTTTCCTTATTTTAGATATGCAAGTGAAATACTTAACAGTAATCAAGTTGAAGAGAAATTATAGATATCTTCAGAAAAATCCAGTAAAAATTTTTCATGCTGAATTTTATACTAACTCCACAGGTGATTTTGATGTTCTCCTAAGTTTGAGAACACTGCCCACTATGATACTGCTAGAATTTCTTCCTGAGAAATTTGAGTATAATTAACAGATAACAATTCCAAAAATATCATCACTTATACTTTTATAACAAACCTAATTGTGGAGATACTTGAATATTGATTTTTAACTTCATATAACAGACCCAGATCAGCGAAGTAAATTAGAAAACACCTGGTAGTGATTTTGTGTCTCTGGTCTAGAATATGTATAATTCTAAAAACCTATGTTCTAACAAACAGTGAAGTTTTCCTTTTGAGGTTTTAGGAAAATTCCAAAGTGATGAAAGCCTCTTGAAAATAACATTTCTATTTATCAAGCTATCATCTATTTCTGTATCTGAGTTTGCTGTAGGATCAAGATGCTAAAAGACACAATATGTCTAAATATATTCATAAAGACATTTTGAGACGTTCTAAAAAAGAATTTTTGCACATATTTGGTCTCTTTAGAAAATTTTCATATTTATTACTTAAGGAAATTGCAATGATTAAGCCTTGGACTCCAGAAAGTTATGAACAATTTGAAGAAATGATAAAATGATATCAAATCAAATGGCATTTGAATTTAATTTTTTAGTAATTTTTACTAAAAAAATTCTGCAAAAGAGACCCTGTTCATGACAAGAATCAGTCCCTATATGTCAGGAGTTCAAGTCTGTCACAGCTGAAGTATTGTAAAATATTTTGATAATAATTTTTCCAAAAGGAACACAGACCACGAAATTTTGCCATATAAAAGAGAAGACCAAGTAAATAATCTAAAAATATTTTTGATTAAATTAGTAAAAATCCATGCAAATGTGGCTTTGTCAGCACTAATGAATTTAAGTTGGAGAGGTAAACTGACTCCACTCATACAGATTTTGTTAACTTATGAAATGAAATCACTGCCTAGTATAGCACCTACCAAATATTGTTGTAGATTACTGACTTCATCCATTTTGGTGATGGTAGTTACTCTGCTAAAATCTTTTGAAGCAATTGATCGTGGCCTTCTTAAATTCTGTTGAAACGTTTTTTGTTATGAAATAGATGAATTTGAATGAAATATTCTTCCTATGCTTTCTGATCTTTTTTTTTTTTTTTTTTTGTAAAAGTGAAATTTATTATTTATATCCTTTCTGGTTGCTAGGATGAAATGACTCCTTAGGTTGCTAATACTTATGGCAACAACAGCTGGTGAATCCAACTTGCATTTAAATAAACAATTCACAACAATGTCCTTCAAGTCCCAGGATGCTTCTGATACATTCCCTATACACACAAGCAGTAGTAGCTACAAGATGGATATGCAGTCAACAATCTAAATGCTGCATCTATTAATGGGATCGGTCACTCTATGAAGGTCTGCTGATATATTTAACACTTTTTGGAAATGGTCACTCACTTCTAATGTTGAATCTCCATGCCAGGCCATCTCCTTCCAATATTTCAGACGGTTTACGGGTTCATTCCAGCAAAACTCGATTGGCCTGTTATTTTACCAAAATAAAGATCTACCAAAAATCCTTGATCACTGGTCAAGCCATGAAACATGTGATTATAATTTGTTTTGTACCATGCAACCAAAAACTTTCAGGGAAGTTTGTACCAATTTGTGAACATCGTTTATTGGTAACGATGAGAAAAAAGATTTTGTACGTAACTTGGTGAGACCCCTGCAGGTCTCTGCTGTTGGTGCTGCCAGTAGTGAAAGTCAAACAGGTTTCAATTGCTAAAGAACATTCTCAGAACTCAAAATGACAGCGTTTTCAAGAAAAGCATACAACCTAGCAACAGCATAAAGTACCATTGGTGCTGGTTACACAGCAAGAATACTACTACTTGACCAGTAGGGTATAAAAAGCACGTTTTTTCATAAGGCACTCGATAACATATTAATTTCTACTTTCTCCCAGACTTTTTACAACCTGATTTGTCACATTATTCTCTTTAAACATTTTAGATGATGCCCACTTCCACAAGCAAATTTCAGGTCCTTTTTAAGATAAAGTGCCGTATTTATTGCTTTGTTTATGCGTTTCTTAACCATGTGACATGTATAAAACTGCGATGCTATTTTTATTTGGTTCTTATCTTTTTTAACATGTCTCTAATAAAGTTTTTGAGTGTTGTGATCCATTTTTTCCACAAGCCCCGTGGTCTTTATGGAACAATTTTGCATAGCACTTCAATTTTAAGGAATGCATGTACTGAGTCATGCTATAGCGACACTGACTGTATCACCTTCAGGGAAGGCCTCTAGCTTTCTGCAAATAGAACTTGTCTACACATTACATTGGCATGACAATTATCCAGAAAAATTGTAGTAAATAAGATTAATGGTTTGTCAATAATGAAAGCAGGGCGGAATGGGAAACAGAGATTTCGTCTCCATGACAACTGCTCCCCATTTTGCATATTGAGCTCAGACCCTTCTTCTGGCCTCCACATTTATATAGTCAACAGTGTACTTGACATTGCCTCTTAAACAACTTCCAGGCATTTCAAATGCATTAATATGTACTAAACTGAATCCTTCATCTTCTCTCAAAAAACTGTTCCTCTCCAGTTTTCACCTGAGTAAATTGCCCCTGTGTTCTTGCTCTTTCTCCCACTCAGGCCCAAACCTTGGTCACCCTGTACAACCCCCACCCCACCCTACACACACACCAACAGCACCACCAGACCTGTCTATTCTCTCGAATGCACCTCCCTCTGTCTCCACTGCAATCACCTGTCTACATCTCCCTGGAACTGCCATATCCTCTTAATCGTGCCCCTATTCCATGTTTTCCCTACAGTATTTTGTGGGGGAAACTAGGATTAGCTCACATCTTTGACTAAAAAGTTCAATGTCTTTCCATTGTAGGTTTTATAACCCATGAAATCCCTTAAATGCAACATGACACAGCCCCAGACTACTCCTTCCATCTCATCTCATACTATTCATCTCCCTCATCCTCATTCCCTGAATCTTGAAACCTGGCTTGATGGAGCCACATCTTTCTTGCCTCAAGCCTCCACTCTAATTGTTCCTCTTATACTGACTCCTAACCTGTTTAATTTTTATTCAATCTTCAGATCTTAGACAAATATCACTTTTTCAGAAATACTTTTCTACCTCCTTCTCTAAATTAGCACCCTCTTCATCCTCTTACTGTTCTTACAATTATCCTTCTTGAGGTTTAGCACAATTTTCACTTATTATTTGTGTATTAATTTGCTAAATTCTCTATTTCTCACTAGACTATGAATCCCACAAACTCAAAATGCACCTCTATTTTGTGACAATATTGCATAACATATGCCTGGCACGAAGGACACACTTAAAATATTTGCAGAATAAATAAACTCCTTCAGAAAACGTTTATCACATTCTGTTTTGGATGTTAGATTAAGTTCTGGGACTACTATATCTAAGAACATACGATCTTTTGTGAGAGACATAATCGGATAATCATCATAATAGCAATAAATAGCAGTAATTTTGATGATTTGTGGTAAGTCATGTATTATCGAAATTTACCTTTATAACAACTCTATGAAGTTGATTCAGTTGTATAATTTTTCACTTCACAGATGAGGAAACCGAGACTAAGCAAGGTTAAGCAGTTTGTCCGAGGTTACACAGCCAGTCAGAGATAGAAGTTTAATGGCATGTTCTTTGAATACTCTCTACAGAGGCAGGAAGGACCTGCTTGTCCTTGGGGTAGTTGGGAAAGATTTCACTGAGAAGTAAAATTTGATTTGCATCTTAAAGAATAAGTCAGAGTTTTTCAGCCAGAAAAGAGGGTGAGGGCAAAACAGGAAGAAGAAGAAGCAGATGCAAATATGTGAAAGAGTATGGCAGGTTTGTGGTACAACAAAGAGTCTGGAGGAGCTGAAGTGCTGTTCCATGGCAGAAAGTACATGGGAAGGAGGCAAGAGAAACAGGTTGGAACCGGACTGAGAAAGTCTTATGTTAAACCTAATCTGATCGAGAGAAAGCAAATGGTAAGTTTGGCCTAACAAACATAAAAATATTCCGGGTAATTTCCTATGTCTTAAAATGTGAGGTGATTCTACCACAGAAAAACAAAAGTGCCAGACTTATTAAAACACATGGGTAATTAAAGACAATAAATTAGAAATTTCAACTTAAAAATAAACTAATAGCTTTCCCTCTCCCCTTCACTTACCCTCCTGACGTGTCAGTCTCAGACAATCAGGTGCAGTCGAGCATGACAGATGTCCGCTTCAGCATCAGAGAGAGTTACGGGGACTGAAGTGGGGTTTTGGAGCAAGATCAGGGGAGAAGAGCATCTACCCAGGGAGGCAAAATAGTGTGGGATGTTAGCATTCAAGCAGGGTGAGATGAGCATTCCTATAGGGGGAAGCCTGGCATAAGTTGCTAGAACCTCAACATTTCCATGGAGATAATAGCCCAGTGCAGGATATCAAAGCTATGGAGGATAAGAAAGATGACCAAGAAGGAAGTACATGGCATAGGGTGTCAAAGCTCACACAGAATTAGGAGGGTATCTGTGAGGGAAAGGTGGCCTGGTATGGGGAATCAGAGCTCAGGCTGGGTGAGAAAGATATCTGTATGTGAGGATGATTCAGTGCAGAGTGGCAGAGTCTGACAGGAGGGAGGTAGCTTTCCATGTAGGAGAGCGGTCCAGTGGGGTGTAAGAGCCCAGGTGGAGTAAAGAGGGTGCCCATGCCGGGAAGGGGATGTAGCAGCAACCTAAATGTGAGGACTTAAAACCTGAGTGGAGTGAGGAGGATGTGCCTAGGAGGGGAGGGGCAGAAACAGTGATGGGAATGAGCTACATACATTTGGATTAATAAGTAATTAAGTATATTAAGGGTAATGGATTTATAATTATGGAAAGGAACCCTATGGTGTTGATTGGAAGGTGAAGGCTTCAATATAAATTCCGGGCTTACATGCAAAAGAATGAAAAATAGACTGCTATGTTACCATACACCAAAATTAACTCAAAATGGATCAAAAACCTAAATATAAGACCTGAAACAATAAATTACATAAAAGAAAATTTAGGTACTAAATTCACGGATCTTGGATTTAGAGAGGATTTTATGAATTTGACCTCAAAGGCAAGGGAAGTAAGAGCAAAAATAAATCAATGGGACTATATCAAACTAAAAAGCTTCCGCACAGCAAAAGAAGTCAGGACAAAGAGGCAACCATCCGAATGGGAGAAGCTTTTTGCTAACAAAGTCTCCGATAAGAGCCTAATATCCAAAATATATAAAGAACTCACACAACTCAACAATAAAAAAAAATCTACTAAAAATTGGGCAGAGGACCTGAACACACATTTCTCCCAAGAAGACATATGAACAGCCAACGAATGTATGAAAAAATGTTCAATTTCACTAGCTATTAGGGAAATGCAAGTCAAAATCACAGTGAAATACCACCTCACACCTATTAGAATGGCTGTTATCAATAGGACAAGTAAGTACTGGAGAGGTTGTGGGGAAAAACAAACCCTCATACACTGTTGGTGGGAATGTAAATTGGTATAGCCACTGTGGAAAACAGTATAGAGGGTCCTCAAAAAATTAGGAATAGAATTACCATACTCATTAATTCCTCTTCTGGATGTTTACTCAAAAAAACTTGAAAACATTTATCCACAAAGATATATGCACCTGAATATTTATAGCAGCTTTATTCACGATGGCCAAGACATAAGGACAAACCAAAGTGCCTTTTGACAGATAATTGGATAAAGAAGATATGGTATATATATACAATAGAATACTACTCAGTCAAAAGAAAGATGGAATACTGCCATTTGCGACAACATGGATGGATCTTGAGAAAATCATGCTAAGCAAAATCAGACAGAAAAAGTTGAGAACCAAATGGTTTTACTCAGGTGTGTGGGAGATAAAACTGAAAGCAACAAATGAACAAGACAAACAGAGACTCATGGACACAGAGAACAGTTTAGTGGTTGGTTACCAGAGGGAAAGGTGGGTAGGGGGCAGGTAGATACAGGTAAAGGGGCTCAAATATATAGTGATGGAAGGAAATTTAACTTTGGGTGGTGAACACAGAGCACAATATATATATGACATATTATTGAATGGTATACTTGAAACTTACATAATTTTATTAATAATGTTGCCCCCATAATTTTAATTTTTGAAAATCAGAAAAAAAAAAACCTCCAGGCTTTACAAAATTATCTATATGAGACATGGAGAAATAAATATAAATGTGAATGTGTGTATGTGCTCATGTGTACATACACTCCCTAGTTCTGTCCAATGAGAGGGTATGATAAAGACAAAAGCAATCTGCACACCTACTACTCAGACCTTGGTTTTTAATGACCTGTATCCACTGGAAACTGGGTTTCTTAGAAGAAATAGCTCTTTCCAAGACAGGGGAAGAAAAAGGACAAGATGAGCCTATAATACCTTACTGTGTCTGAAAGTGAGGAAGGATTAAAAAAATGATGAGGATTTGTCAAAAGTTACAAAGACCAGATTGAAGGGGCTCCAGCCAGCTAAAACAGGGATAATTTGAAGGTCAAAATAAATAAAAAGTAACAGATTATAATAATATCCATTAAATAAAATAGAATTGTAACAAATGGGCCACTGTGGTGGGCGATATTTATACTGAGGAAGGCAGTTCATGCATGGGGTCAGAGAGTGTATGGAAACTCTCTGTATTTTCTTCTCAATTTTGCCTAAAACTGTCCCTAAAAATAGTCTTTAAAAATAAATTAAATTAAATAAGAAACCATGAGTCCATTTTTATATAAGTAAACAAAGAAAACTATGATGAGAAAGAAAATTTTACGTAATCTCAAATTACTTTCCCTTGAAAAAAATACTTATTAAACTGCAAGTGGAAATCAAGTAACTTTGTAGTGGACAACTGGGCAGACACCACCTTATTTCAGTTATTAAAGTGAACACTGCCAGCAACAGAATAAATGAAATTGTGCCCCACCTGATAAAATGCAAAGAAAACAATGGAGTATTGCTTTTGCAATATTCCTGCTAAGGATGCATAATCTGACTATAAAAGATAAGGAAATATTAGACAAACACAAAGAGAACATTCTGAAAAATAATTGGCCTACAATCTTCAAAAGTGTCAGGATCATTAGTCGAGGAAAGACCGAGAAGCTGCTTCAAATTGAAAGAGACTAAAAAGATAAAACAACTAATTGCAGCATGTGATTTTGAACTGTGTTCCTTAACTAAAAGCACGTTATTTAAATGTGGCCTAAGGATGAGATGGCAGTAAGGTATCAATGCTAATTCCCTGATTTTGAGTTGTCCTGTGGTTATCTCCTTCTTTGTAGGAAATATACTTACAGGTATTCAAAGATGCTAAGCATATCAGAAACTTACTCAAAAAAGGTTTTTTGTGCTTAATGTAGATCTAACTTTTATGACAGATGGGATTTTTTCTTCTAAATAAAGAAATGAAAAACAATATCGCACTTATGTGTCAGCTCAATTCTCCAGAACTCAGCTCAAATTCAAATGTAATGCAGGTGGATCTTTATCCTTCCAATCTCTGGCACCATACTGGCACCATACTCTTAGAAACTTTATAAAAATCATAGTTATTCTCACTTAACACACAATTTTATTTGGTTTTCAATCTTTCCAGCCAACTACTTATTACATAACCACTGCTGAGGTTGCTAGACTAAAGATTGCCAGGAGCACACTTATAAAAAATTAATAATAAGGTTGAGCTTATTCAGTTTGTGGCAGCCAGGGAGACTGCACTCCACAGGAACCATAGGAGTGTCTCAGAAAGGGGGAGTTGACAAAGGATGCTTATGGGATTTGAGTTTCTGCTGGATGATTCTAAGGAGGAATTAGAGAATCAGAGATTAGTTCTGGATTGGAGGCAGGGAAAGCTCAATGATTGGGAATCTTAACACCTTTTGTTGAAGAGGTGGAAAGGTTAAAGCAAGTCTAGAATTGCCATCAATAAAGAAGCAGCAATAATTCATGTTAGTTAGAAGAGGTGGGTGTTATTCAATTCTGTTGGCCTTGTCGACAGCTTGTTCTTAGCATTGTTTATTTCTAGTGAGCATATTGTGGTTTGGTTGTTATCAGGGCCATTTTTCATTTTCTCACCAAAAAAGTAGAAGATAAGTATTACTATAATAGGCAGACACAGTGTAAACAGATGAAGTAATCACTGACAACCTGTAACTGACTGAAGAGTCAAAAAATTAAAAAGAAAACATGGAACTAAAATAATAATAACAACAACAACAACAAACAAACAACAACAACAATAGGAGGAGAAGAAAGAGGAGGAAAAAAAGAAGCAACAAGAAACTGGCTACCAACTCCAAGGCTTTATGTTTGTCAAACATTTTTAATTCTCAAAGCTACCCAATAAATTAGCTAATACTATAATCCTCATTTTATAGATGAGAAAAGTGAGGGACCAGGAGATTAATTCGCCTAAAGTCATTAGGCTAGTAAATAGCAAATCTAGGATCACTATGTAACACAACAATGGATTTAGACATCCAATGGCCAAATATTTACTGAAGTTACTATATATAAAGTGCTTTCTGGGCATTACAGTGTATATAATAAGACATAACACTCTCAAAAAATATTCTTTAAAACCTCTTCCAAATATTCATCATTCTCATCAATTCCCCTTTCTCACCTCATCCCCACATTATTATAATCTAGTTTCATATTTCTTAATTAAAATACAGGATCAACAATGTACCTCCCTTTGACTTTGACTTAACTTTTGACTCAATTCCATCTTTTACCTTTTTTTACTCTGTTCTATGCTTATATTGTTTTCTTTCTCGAACTCTATTGCCCCATATGTACTCTATGTGTTGTCATGCAATTGCCTGTTTGTATATCTGTGTCTTAGGAGACACTTTTATTTATGTTTTTGTCTGTTCAGCAACATGATCTCTTTTTGCAGAATTACTCTTACTCCCTGGCGTGCTGATAAATGTTTACCAACTGGCTCTCCAGGGGTGGTGGGGTGGGGGGCAAGGAGAGAATACACATACATATTTTATTATAAATTTTACTCATATAAAGAGCATGTGACAATTTATAAATAATAATAAAATATATAATACTCTATCCCTTTATTGTAAATTCCATATAGCCAATTAATTATCACAGAACACTTTTGTTGATTTTTGCCACTCTCGTAGCCAAACTACAGTTGCAGTTGATGAAAGGAGTATAGTTACAACTCAAAAGTTTGAGTTTTAATGTATATTAATGAGTAAGGCAAAGTGAAGCAACAAAGATGTATGTGAGAACTTTCTTGTTCATCAGTGATATAAATAAATTCTTTGCTGAATCTGGTAATAGTTTTTGAACACTGGCAGAATATTTTCTCAGATTTTTTGTGCTCACAATGTGACAGCTACAGACATGATACAATTTTAAGTTTAATCTGTAATTTTTACATTTCTCCATCACTTTCTTAAATCTTACACAATCAAGAAATAATAAAGCAAGTTATACTTTGTGGCATTTGTGAATTTCAATAGTGTAAAACAGTCTCACCTTTGCCAATTTCAAGCTACCAACATGACGTTTTGAACATAGATTTGGGAAGAGATGTACAGCAGCACAGCAATGTATAACAGTTCTACTATCCAGTCATTACAGAAATAAATAATCTCAAGAGCATAAATGATAATTAAATGTAGCATCTAATTAGAAAATAGTAAGTTTTGAGTATTACCTTGTTTTTAATATGATTTATATAATTCCAAATTAATATGATTTTAAATAAGTACTGTATTCAATAACTGGCTTATAAACTTCCTGAAAATTTACTAATCGTCTCTCATGAGCAAGGAAAGCTAGTTCCAGAATAAACCTGCTTCTTCCCCACTAATCTTGGGTAGGAGGAACCATATTCTATCTTCCATAAAGGAGTCTAAAGGAAATAGGTCTCCCCTCCACCCTGAAAAACCAGAGAACAGGCCTGGAAACTAAACTTGTCTCCTGTGGTTTCTCTCCTGGGGTTCTGAATCTTGACTGACTCATAAAAGGAGAGAAGAAATAGTTGGAGATCAATCACTCATCATGGTCGCAGTCACTAAGCAAAAAGCTACCGCTGGGAGACGGTGCCGCTCTCCTTTCTCCTGTCTGGATCACCCTTGGTTACTGTCTCTTTCTATACCAGTCCTCAAGCCTGTAATCCTCCCATGGTCTTTCTAAAATTACCATTGGTATGTTTCTATTGCTCACAATAAATAAACTTAACACTTACTATGTGAGTTCCTTAGGATCAAGAGCCAGATCGTCTTCCCACTTCTAAACCTTGCACCTTACATAGTTCTAGCACCACATGAAAGCTAATAAAAATAGAAATAAATATTTGCTAAATATATGAATAGATTTTATAGTTAGGCTGACATTTCTGATTATATAAAACATTTATAAGCCTCTAACATAATTTAAGATAATAAAATTGTGTTCTGAGTTCGAGAGATTAGGAATAAATGTTGTGACACAATGTTTCTGCATATAAAAGTAATAAGTGTTTCATGCATATTTATCCATGTTATCCCTATATATGAAGATGCTGATGATGATCTTAATAATTATTATTATGATACTGGTAATAAGGGGAAGGTGGTATTTGTCAAGGAATTGGATGTTTCTTATGCCTACTTTATATTCTCTCCACCTACCTTTCATTCCAGACATTGATGTAGCAACAAACTTCACACAGGTGAGACCTGATAATTTCTCACCTCAGTTTCATCACTTTCTCTGGTACTACTTTCCTGACATCCCGACATGGCACACCTACGCATGGACAATCTGGAAGTGAAAGAATTAGCAGACAAATCTTCATCAATGGGGAATAAAATTGAGTAGGCAATTCTTCCCATGTTTGGTCCAAGAGAAAATTCCAAAGAGCATTCTACATGGCTTCTCAGAGGGCCCCAGCAAGATCGAACCGCAATTGCCCACAGTGGTAACAGACTCAGTAACAAACTCTCATATTAGTTGTTCTTCCTTCTCTATGTTACTTGTCTCAGTCACCTACTCCTGTTCCCTGGGATCATTTCCCAAATAAAATACCTGTCTCAGGCTCAGATTTTGCAGGGAAGGTCAGACTAAAATAGCAACTTTGAAATACTTTTTTTAAAGGAAAGAAGTGATTCAGTCTTTTTCCCTTCAACTCCTCAGTTGATTCGAAACTTTTCTTAACTTTGATTCAAAGTTACAAATGCAGTTATCAGAATTCAACAATAGATATGTGTTAATGACTGAATTGTGTCCCTCCAAAATTCATATGTTGAAGCCTTAACTCCCAGTTACCTCAGAATATGACTCTATTTAGAGATAGGGCCTTTAAAGAGGTGATTAAGTTAAAACAAGGCTGTTAGACTGGGCCATAATTCAAATTGGTGTCACTATAAGTGCGAACGCATCAAAAAGGTGTCCATTGGCAAACCAAGGTGATAGACCTCAGAAGAAACCAAACTCTGCCAACACCTGATCTTCTAGCCTCCAGAACTGTGAGAGAGAAATAAACTGTGAGAAACAAATTTATTTTATTTAAGCTAGCCTGTGTTATTTTAATGATAGCTCTAGTAAAATAATTTTGTATGTTATCAGAAAATAGTATTTTTACCCTTTACTAATACAGGACCTACTTACCAATCAATCAAGAGACAATTTTTACAAACTCATAGATACAGAGAACAAATTGATGGTTGCCAGATGGGAGGGGGATTGGGGATTGGGTATAAAAAGTGAAGAACAACCAATATGTTATAAAAATAGTCACAGAGATGTAAAGTACAACATAGAGAATATAGTCAGTAATATTTTAATAACTATGTATAGGATCTGTTGGGTACTAGACTTATCAGAGTGATCACTTTGCAAGTTATTCAAATGTCTAATCACTATGTTGTACACCTGAAACTAAATAATATTGTATGTCAACTATAATTGAAAATTTTGTTTAATTTTAAAAGATAATGTTTTAGAAAGTTATAGAGATTTAATACTCATAATGATAGTGCTGAGTAATCAACAAAAATATAAAGTTATTTCTGGAAATCTTTTATCTGAGACTACAATTTATTAGAAAGGAAACATTTCCATATATTGGTATATTAATGATATCTCTCTACCTTGTCAGAGTTTTCTAGCTTTCAGATTTGGAGGAAACATGCTTTTCTCATTTTTCCATAGAGAGAAGTACGACTGGACATAATACTATATGTTAGGTCCAGGAGGGCCCAATCCCTACCCCACTCCGCTCCCTGCCCCATAGTGTGGGAACCAGACTTCTCTCTTACCTTCGTGTGGGAACCAGACCTTGCAATGCTACATGCTCACCTCCCCCTTCTCTGTGCTCTCCTCCCTTCCCTGCCAATTTACCTACCCAAAATATTCCCACCAAAAAAGCCCACCTCAAGCCCCATATAAGTTTCAGGTCCCCTCGCATTCGGGGCTGATGCCATCTTCGGCTCAGCCAGGCTGTCACTCAGCTACAATAAATCTTGCTTAACCTCTTCGGCATTGTGCGTTCCTCCTTCAGGGAACCTAATACTAAACATTGGTAAAATCTGGAAAATGTTTACACATTATGGAAAGCATTTCAGATTGTGAAATAAAGAGTGAGGGTGAATTACGTTGAGTATTTTTTCTGTATTGATTTAATACTTCATTACTTCTCTGGATTATACAGAGTCCCAGAACACTCTTCTAAAGACTCTCCTCTCCTCTTTACTTTTTCTTTGATCCATTACCAACCAGTTGTGCAAATGCATGGGACTTTGTTACTTCATCAAAAAGGAGAGAGATCTGGAGAAGGTGGGAATCTAGATGAGGCCGATACGGCAAGGGCTGCGAGCTGACCCAAAATGAATAAAAGGCAAGAAAGTCTGTAGGGGGAAATATCATTTCCATTCTTTCTCTCATAACCCAAAGTTAAAATTCAGCATAAAGAGATCATTGGAAGATATTGAAGAGCCATCATTAATATCATATAAAACTGTTTGGAGGCTGAGACACAGACAGAAAAAGAAACATCCAGATCATCTAAGTAACTGCTGCTTATCATCAACACAGCAATCACTGGTCACATTTTCCAAAACACCAGTCTTAAATCCCTGAGTCACAATATATATTTTCTAAGAGAAAAAGGAAAAAAAATTCTAAGAAACTGTTTAGTCAAGTTTGAATGTTTTGCTAAATACTGATTTAATCAATTAAAGTGTCTACCATAGAAATGTACTACTGCGGAATTCTGTAATAGTAGGAAGAGCTAGAAAGTGACTTCAGTATAATGATAAGACTTGGCCTACATAAGCAGACCTGACCCAGAAAGCATATGCTGAAGATACATAAGCATATGCTGAAGATAAATAATTCCAAATGGACAGTCGCAAAAGGCATTCTGTTTCTCCCCAGGGATTGTTTACCTGTTCCAGAATAAAGACTGAAAGGCCTTCTGAGATCCCACTATTTAATTTGTTTGGTGTATTTATAAGAATTTGAGGCCATTCTTTAAAGGGCATGGAAGAATATAAATTACCCTGGGCTCCATAGTTTTGAGCCATGTGTAATATGAAATAATCACATCATTTATTCTAGGCCAGTAATGAAATTATTGATTTGATCATTCAGGTGCTGGATAACTTTCATTGGTCATTAATTTTTAATTTCATTGAGAGATTTATTCAATTGGCATATTTAATTAACACAGATAAAGAAGAAATAAGCCAGCCACGGGAGTAAAAAAAAAGGTGGCCATTAGGGGTTATCTAAATCACTATTGAGAATGAAAGAAGAAAGTAACCTATGCTGGGCTCAGTAATAACTAGCCTTCATGTCTAAGCTTCAAAGACTACTCTGCAATACAGATGTGTTCCTTCTTAGCCCAATCTGTGCTTCTTTTTATATTCTGCCAGTGAGCAGACCATTTATTTTGTGGACAAAAAAAGGGGAATCGGGGTTCTATGGAAAGTAGTCCACAGGGTGATCTGATCATAATTTCCTAACTGGGCAGTTCATGGTGGGTAGTCACTCCCCAGGCATATGACTTCTTTAGTAAAAGGTTTACTTTGCCTTAAGCAAGCCCTGTTCATTGTTTCTGTGCATATAGGTTAACACACCTTTGTAACCACCCTCCAGAGAGCACATAATCTTAACTATCTTGCAATCCAATCCCTGTCTTGCTTTTCTTTTCTCACCTCCCTGTAATGGTCTGTGTATTCTCACCTTAATCTTAAATACATTTAAAAAAAAAAAAAAAGCTACAAAACTGTTATTCTCCGGAGTATTTGAGATCTTGCTTCCTGGCATGTCATAGTTTTGTTAGGTAGCCAGTCATACATGAGTGACAGGGAAACAAAAGGAATAGAGGCCCAGACTAGACACCACCCAAAGAACATCCTACTGGTAGTTAGAGAATCCTTCCTGTGTCCCCAGAAACAAAGGACAGGAGGGCCATAATTTATAGCTGGTTTAATCTGTCCATAGACACATGCACAGAAGGTACTACCCTAATCTGCCTACAACCTCAGAAGTTCGTGAGTCTAATTATAACAGACCGGATTCTGGGTAAGTGTATGCTCACTAGGCAAAGTGTTATATAGCAGCCAAGCGTCAATCAAAATGACCTCACTTGCCAATCACCTAAGAACGCCTTTGTAACCCACCCATCATGGCCCTAACACAATGCAGACCTCTCCCTCCCCCGGCGTTACAGTCCTTTTTGCTGAAAACCTGCTCCTCCCTTGGAGCGTACTCTTATTTTATATTTTAACCTCCCAGATTCTACAGGGTTACGGCCTTCCTTAGCATGGCCTGTCTCCTTCTAAAATATACTAGAAATAAATTTTACTTCTTTTAAATCTCGCTGACCTGTATTTCTTTGCTTATTGTAGCCGCCAGCCCCCGAAAGACACACAGAAATCAGTGAGTTATAGGAAACACACTCTTTATTCAGCCAGCTGGGTCTTCCAGGGGTACGCAGACCCTAAATTAAGCAGCCCTGAAATGTAGAGGTACAGGGATTTTAAGCACCGAATCCCATTCTTCATTCTGTCTAAACACAAAGGTCTATTTTTCTTCTATTCACTACCTGTCGACCCACAGGTTGGGTGTGCAAGCGGGGGTACAGAAGCAGAAAGCTTATTGTTAGAATGTTATGTTCCTATGGGTGACAGCCTATGTTCCCATGAGCAATAGTCAAACAGTAATTTTCCAGCCAGCACATTCCCCAGTGGCCTTAGCAGAAAATCAAATCCTTGATTCTTCATGTGGAATTTGCTCATAGCCTCTATTTTGTAATACTAAAAGTCTAATAGAATTAATTTTCTTCCTTATATATGTAAACAAGAAATTGAGGAAACATGGGCTAAAAGTTAACAAGAGGAGGAGGAGAATTAAAGGTCCAGCTACAGCAGATAGAAGAGTTGTTAGCCATGGTGACCAATTGAACATCCTATGAAACCAGTTATCTGATTTTAATCTCTGTTTTTCCCTGGCATCTAAATTTCTCTGTACTAGTCGTAACTTTTTTCTAATTATTCTAGAGTTATTGGCATAGAAGCAACAGGTTTCACCTAGAGCCATACATAATCTATCTTGTTCTAAGAATAATAAATCTAAACTTCTTCTATTTTGAAGGACTACTTCTGCTACTGAATCGACTTGAAGTTCTAGCCTGCTGAGCTCAGTTAACTTTAGGGGAGTTCCTACCCTGACATAGTAAGGGGGTTTGGGGTTTAGGCACAACCAGCAATCTTGCCCTATGTCTGGGGTGGTCTTATTTAAGACCTTGTGTATTATCATTAGCAAAGTTATTAATGCTCCTTCTGGTTTTGGTTGTGGCTGGTCAAATGCCTGGGCTAAAGAGGAAAAAAGGAAAAAACAGAGGGTTAGACTTATGTATGCTTGAGCCTTAGTCTTAAGGGCCCATCTTCCTGAGCTGTCCACTCTCGTGCTGCCTTCACATGGGAGTGATGAATCCATGATGGGATGCTGTCTACTTTAACTGCAGTGGGCATCATCAGGTAGACAGTGAAAGGTCTTTTCTATTTGGGTTCTAGTCCTTTGGAAGTGAACTTCCGGATCCACACAGAGTTCCCAGGCTGAAACTGGTGAGAAAGTCCATCTTCCGGAGCTGAGTGGGCAGCACGAACCCGGGACCAAATCTCCTTCTGTATACTTTGAAGGGCCTGTAAAGACTTAAGTAAGACAAGGTTACGTAGTTCTGCCTTTTTCTCATCTTCTATTCTAGGTACTAAAGGTGGGGATTTTCCAAAGAAAATTTCAAATGGGGTGAATCCATTAATAAATGGAGCATACCTGGCTCAGAAAAGAGCAAAGGGGAGAACTTCTACCCAGGTCCCACCAGTTTCTAATCCTAACTTGACTAATGTCTCTTTTAGGGTCTGATTCATTCACTCTACTTGGCCCGAACTTTGGGGCCGGTAGGCACAGTGGAGTTTCCATCGCAAATTTAGGTAGCTAGTCAATTGTTGTGACACCTTTGCTACAAAGGCTGGCCCGTTATCCGACCCTAAAGTTCCAGGGAGACCAAATCAAAGGAGAATTTCTTGTAGTAGTTTCTTAGTAACTACTAAGGCAGTTTCTTTCCTGGTGGGGAAGGCCTCTACTCATCCTGAAAATGTGTCTATATAGAAACAAGTAAATATTTGTAGCCCCCCACAGTCAGGGTTACCTCAGTGAAATCGACTTCCCAGTGGTCCCCCGGATAAGTTCCTCTTTCCCTATGCCTAGGTTCTTCTATCTTCCCCTTCTTTGGATTAACTTGGGCACAAGCTGGACATCATGAGGCAAACTCCTCTGCAGTTCTTCTCCCTTCTGGAGCATCTTAGCTTGCCCTAGGTGTGTGGTCTGGTGGAGATGGTGGAGGAGAATCCTTCCAAGGGCCCGTGAGAGCCTGATTTTTCCATCTGGGGTCGTCCACCACCCCTGTTGGTTCCTAGTGGCTCCCTTGTCTTGAAAATATATGTTTTCTTCCGCTGTAATGGTTGGAGACAGAGGCAGTTCTAGGTAAGGAACAACAGTCAGTAGATGTGGTGGGGGCCCCACTGGCCTTGTGGCCACTGTTCTTGTCTCTGCATTGGCTCGTCGGTTTTCTTCAGCCTCAGGACTATTCCCTTTTTGAGGCCCTTTACAAAGAACAATAGCCAGAGCCTTAGGCATCTATATGGCTTCAAGTAAGGCTAAGATCTCCTCCTTGTTCTTGATGTCCTTTCCAGCTGAAGTCAGAAACCCTCTTTCCTTGTAGATGGCTCCGTGTACATGTGCAGTGGCAAAGGCATATCGGCTGTCAGTGTACATTGTGACTGCCTTATCTGTTTCCCATCTTAGTGCCTCAGTGAGGGTGATGAGTTCTGCTTTTTGAGCAGAAGTCCTATGGGGAAAAGCCTGTGACCAGATGGTGCCAGTTAGAGTTACGTCCGCTGCCCTAGCATACCTCCTTCCTTCCTGCATGAAGCTGCTCCCGTCCATGAACAGAACTTCATCGGCCTCAGGCAGAGGGGAGTCTTTGAGGTCAGGCCCCGAGGAACACACAGCATCAGTGAAATCTGTGCAGTCATGAATGGGGATCTCGGGGTCTGGGTCTGGCAACAGATTGGCTGAGTTGATGACAGTAGCTTTGGATTTCAGCCATATGTTTGGGGTCATCTGGTGCCTCCCTGTTGTTGAACACCTTCTGGACTATCTCAACAAGTTGGGACAGGTTCATCCCTGCAAAATCTTCTAATTTTTTTTTGTAATTTACGCCGGATATCAGGGGCTGCCTGGGTAGCAAAGGCTATATTAATTGCCTGCTGGTTTTCAGGGGCCTCAGGATCAATGAGGGTGTATACCCGTATGCCTCATTCAAGAAACACTCCAGGAGATTCCTGAGGTCCCTGTATAACTTCAGTTACCTTAGAAAGGTTAGTTGGCTGAAGAGCAGCCATCCTAATTCCCCCAATTAGAATCTGGTGGTACCGATCTAATGCCGTTCTCCCTGCCTGAGAATTGTGTCCCCAGTCTGGGCGGGTGGAGGGAAATTCCTCCTCAATCTGTTTCCCTGCTTCTTCAACTTTCCTCCCTCCCGCAGCTATCTTTTGTGTTTTAGTCCGAATGAGTCTGTGCTCTTCTGAGGTCAAGGGGATAATTAAAAGCTGTTGGCAATCGTCCCAGGTAAGGCAGTGAGTCTGAAAGACACTTTCTAAGAGTCCTACTAATGCCTGGGGTTTCTCAGAGAAAGGCGGATTCTGTGCCTCCCAGTTGTATAGGTCACTAGTCAAGAAAGGCACGTAAACCATAAAAGGCCTGTCTGTGTGATGCCCCTGGAGTGGTGCTTCTTGCAAGGGGAGAATGGCTGGGGTGGTGGTATTGGCTGGTGCCCTGCCCGGAGCAGGAGCAGGAGACCCATAGGGGTTACCTGCCCGCGTCCAAGGAGGTGAGACGGTGTTATTGGGCCTCTGTTGTCCTGGATTATAGGGTGGGGGAAGGTCACTGTCCTCTGGTGGAGATTGGAGGACTGAGGGACTGGGCCGTCTAGGAGATTCAGTTGCTGTATGTATCGGGGTGCCCACAACTAAGACTCACGCCCTAGAGAAAGGGCACACCGGCAGATACAAGGAGGGGGTGTCTGAACAAGGTTTAACTGTTGATCAATGTAGGGAAACTGATCAGGATGTCCCAGATCTCCCGTGACAATCTTCTAAACATTCCTCATTAAACCACTGTCAAAAGAACCATCAGGAGGCCAGTTTACATCAAAAGATGGCCACTCAACTTTACACAATGTTCTTAGTCTGCCTGGAGAAAACTTTATGCCATAGTCAGCTCCCTCTACAAACCCTTCTTTGAAATGTCTCAGGAGACACCCCAAGGATGTCTTCTATGAACTCAGGCTTCCCTCCATCGCTTTCACAGAAAACACAAAACAGACACTCAGGCAAGAACAATTATCGGGGTGTAGGTGGACCCAGAGAAGTCCACCACCTACAACCTAGACAAGACCAGAGACAATAAACAGAACCCAACAACAGGACACAAGAGGTGGCGTCCCACAGCCTGGCCACAGTCCAAGAGATATGACTGTGTCCAGTCTCTCCACAGAACCCCACTGACCAGTCAACAGAAACAAGAAGGTACCTTTTATCCAGACACTGAGGCCTCAGAGATTCCAGATTCCCGTCGGGACCAGGAACAAAGAGCGTGTCCTAAAGGTTGCATCCTTGACGATTGCATTAACCCCGTCGCAGCATTCGAGGGCCCTGGAACGTCTCAGGTTGGCCACTCCTTTCAATCTATAACAGGGACAGCAACTGCTTCGGAGGCCAGTCCAGTCTTAGATCCCAGGGCCACTCCCTGAGATCTCGCTGGGGCCTCCAAATGTTGTAGCCTCCAGCCCCGGAAAGACACACAGACCACCAGAAATCAGTGAGTTATAGGAAACACACTCTTTATTCAGCCAGCTGGGTCTGCCAGGGGTACGCAGACCCTAAATTAAGCAGCCCTGAAATGTAGAGGTACAGGGATTTTAAGCACCAAATCCCATTCTTCATTCTGTCTGAACACGAAGGTCTATTTTTCTTCTATTCACTACCTGTCGACCCACAGGTCAGGTGTGCAAGCGGGGGTACAGAAGCAGAAAGCTTATTGTTAGAATGTTATGTTCCCATGGGCAATAGCCAAACAGTAATTTTTCAGCCAGTACATGCTATGTTGGTGGGGAAGAGCCGAGGAAAAATGGTAATTGCACTTCTGCGTCATTACCACCCCCATGCCGCTGGGGCGACACTGGAGTTCAAATCACCCCCAGTGGTAACAGTTTGGCTCAGATAATCTCTTATAAAAATTCTCTATGGGTTTGGACATTTCTTATGTAGACACTTCTTTATCCTTTCTTGCTTTCATGCTTTCTTCCTTGGATTCTGAAGGAGCATAAACCCTGGGCCCTACTTTATGTTATTGACATCTGTCAAGAGAGTGGAGTAGATAAAATGGGAGTAGAACCTCAGAGGCTAACATCTGAAACAGTGGACAGATGTATTGGCCCAATGTCTTGAGAAGTAAGAAAAGCTTATCTTGAAAATTCAGACATATATTTCAATAAACTAACAGGGAGAAGGGACCAGGGTCTAGATAAGCTAAAGATTCTGCAATGGTTAATGTATACTAATAGCAATGTAATGCAAAAGTAAGGCTTTACTAGGCAGTACTTTATTATTACTAGAACAAAACTTGAACTCTCCCTGAATCAGTATAGAATAAGCGAAGGAAACACTAATACAATTTCTCTACAAAGGAGCAAATACATCAATTTTGGATAATATCCTAGATACGATAGCAACCCAGTAATATAATTACTACTGTTTCAGAGAAAGTGGAGGCGCCTTGCCTTGCCTTGTCTGCTTGTAGATTTGTGAGTGCATGTTGTCTGGTGAAAAGAGACATTGAATTTAGACAAACATGCTGCCACTGACCAGCATGTGATTTTGCCAAGTTGCTTAACCTCTCTGAAAAGTAGTTGTTGGTTTTTTTTTTCAACGATAAACTGGATAATAATATCCAATAAGGCTATTTCCAATGGGCTAGTCACATTTGTAACTTGAAGTAAAAAACGAACTTAAAGCACATAACTTAGGAGATACTTGATAAATGTTAATTACCATCTTTTTTTTTCTTCCTTCATACTTATTTCCTTGTTCATAGTCATTTGAGGCATCATGAACAAAGGAGATAAGTTAATCAATAGTTGCTTATGCAAGAATAGTCAAACAGCTGGACATTTCAACTCTGCTTAACAGAAGCTCCATAGGAGAGGCGCTAGAAGAACTATTTCTTCCGCTGAGCACATTTTTTACAAGATGCACATTTTCGACAATTTTGAAAAACTAATATGTTGTCATGAAAGGATGAGAAAGACTAAAGTATGAGCAAACTGGTGTGAGAAGGCAGTCGCGAGCAGCCTAATCAACATCTTACTTATCCCCATCCAACCATGGGGTCAGAGGCCCCCCAGGCTCAGCCACACCCCCAGATAATGTTAGAACTGGAAACTCTGTCAAGGCAAAATTACCCAAAACTCATATTAAAAGTTCTAGCCTTCCATTCTTTGTAGAATAGAGTAACAAAATGAACCTTTATGGCAGAGCATAGGAAAGCACACAGGAAAATGGACAAATGCTAACTTTCCTGCTCTGATGTAACCCTTTTAGTTATGACTTAGAATCTTCCGATATCCTCCTCAGTGCAATCATACATTTCTCTGATTATTAAGCAATTTTTTCTTGAGGATACTCAAGATTACTGCTTAACAAGTTATTGTCATGTGGTCAACATGAAATGAGCAGAGGGAGAATCAAGACAGGTTTGAAGCTCAATTGAGCACATGCTGGCAGCCTCTAGCTGTATCTCAGCAGCAAACTTGGGCATCCAAGTTTTCACAATATTTGTAGGAAAACAAATACTCTAAACCACAGGTGCATGCAATGCTCATAAAGATTTCATCAAAGTCCTCAAACTGTCCTGTAGGCTAGAGAGAATTATGAATTTTATGAAAGACACACATAGCAGCCTGACATGATTTAAGAACTAAGAACTCAGGAGCAACAGGGCCAAATCATGACCTTGAGTGAAGACTCCTGCTTTACATGGTTTATTTCCACATGTAAAAAGCCAGAGCCCCAAACTTATAGTTTATGAAGACAAACTGAGTATCATTATTCAAACTCTCTCTAATCATCTCCATCTGTTAGCCTTTAGTCTCACTCCCTCCATTCTACCCCACTATTCATTTTCTTTCTCTCCATCCTAAGATGAGGCTGAAACTACATTGCAAGCATCAAGAAACTGAAATACTGCTTCGAGATCAATGACCCTACTCAGACCCTTCTAGACTCTTTACTCTCCACAGACCTGATGTGAAGGGTTGTCAATTCTAGCTGAAAACATA
The DNA here is from genome assembly GCF_902729225.1 of Pteropus medius. NCBI lineage: Eukaryota > Metazoa > Chordata > Mammalia > Chiroptera > Pteropodidae > Pteropus > Pteropus medius. Next base: position 21,338,008 of record NW_024351730.1, on the reverse strand, counting down.
ACATATTTACACATCAGGTCAAAATATGGATACTAGATTATCCCTAGAGAAAATATTAAAGCATAGACCCACTAAGATGAAATGTCTGTTCATTTGAAAGATGGCTGTTAATTAATGTAAAATTACTCTTTTAGCTGGAACAATAAATTGAATAGAAATATCGAAAAACATTTCAGTTTATCAAAAAAAGAGAAAAAAGAAAAAGAAAAAAGAAAAAAAACAGTAGAATTAGTTTATACTTGAGCAGAGATTTATTTATGCAGCTAATATTTTAGGTTTTGTGGTCCATACATAAGGTTTTTGGTCTCTGGCAACTACTCACCTTTGCCACTGTAGCTTGAAAGCAGACGTAGACACCATATAAACAAATGGGTATAGTTGTGCTACAGTAAAACTTTATTTATGGACACTGAAATTTAAGTTTCATATAACTTTCGCATGACAAAATATTCTTTGAATTTTTTTCAGTCAATTAAAAATGCATTGTATAGTGCACAGATCACACAAAATGGGGAGCGGAGAGGAAATGGCCCATGTATTTGCCAATCCCTGATATAATGCAAGGAATGTGAATCATATAGGCAGAAAATATTGGTCTCCATTGGATAAATTATGAAATCTAAGTTTTAGTTTTTAAACTAGACTCTTATGTGGAGAAAATAAAGTAATACATGTGAAAATAATTTCAAACTTATGCATTATACATAATAGTTTTTGGTGATATTTATTTATACAGACCTTGCCACATATATAAACTTACCACATAAAACCCCAGAAGCTCACAAATTAGTAGAGAATGTCAAAAATCACAAAGGTAATAAATGAGCACACACGTAAGCCATAGTGTCAAAGCAAAGGTATAAATTAGTCTCCAATATTGTTGGCAGCCAAGGGAAGCTTTCAATTCAATTGAACAAATATTTATTTTGTTAATATATACTATGAGACAACCATTGTTTTGAGTGCTAGGAATACAATGATTAAAGCAGGAAAGAGTCTTGGCTGTAAAGGCATCGAATGCAATTGTCCTTTAAACATCACAAGTTTGAACTGCATAGGTTGATTTACATATGAATTTTTTTCAATAAATATATATAGTACTGTAAATATATTTTGTCATAATTTTATTAATAACATTTTCTTTTCTCTAGATTATTTTATTGTAAGAATACAGTATATAATACATATATCATACAAAATCTGTGTTACTCGACTGTTTATGTTATTGGTAAGGCTTCTGGTCAACAGTAGGCTGTTAGAAGTTAAGTTTTGGGGGAGTCAAACATTATACACAGATATTTGACTGTTCAGAGAGTCAGTGCCCCTAACCCTCTGCATTGTTCAAGGGTCACCTGTAGTCAGTAATATTACCCTTTTTGATAATAAGGAAAAATAATTCTTTAAGGGAAGAAAAGCCTCCCCTGGTATACAATACTGAAAATAATTTCATTTGAAACTTCACGTAGGCAACATGGCTATGCTATGAAGACTCTTGTCTTGGTAACGCACCTATGAAAGTGCAATATTAAATTCCTTCTTGCATTCTTCAATGAAAACTGAGGACAAGGCACCAAAGTCTGTCTCAGTTAAACTAACCTTGCAGGAAGCCAACATGGCCTAGTGCAGACATGTAATTTTTAGCTGACCTAACTTAATCCAAGGACAGAACATAAATTACTAGAAAAAACTTATTTCTAACAATCTGTATCAGAATAATCTTGGACTCTTCTGAATATTGTTGATTCCTGGATTATACACTATCTTAATGAGTTAGAATCTCTGAAGTTACACCTGTTAATCTGCCTTTTGAAAGAGTTCCTTGGGATTTTCTTTAATATCTAAAATTTTAAGAACCTTTCACTCTGAGCCGGATTTTTTAAACTGTTTTCATTCTTCAGACGTCATGAAATCAATTTAGAGAGAGAGCATTTTTTTAATATAAAATAGATTTTTTTAAAATTGAAATAATAAAATAGTAAGCATTCAAGTGTACTATACTTTAAATATTTTTAAAATATTACATATAGTAAGCATATTTTTTGAAATTTTTGTTTTTATGTACATGTACAGTATAATAGTTCATATGTATATCTTACTCTGGGCTTCAGTCAAAAAACTCTGAAAACAGTGATTAAGAAGTACACACTGTCTTCAGATCCTTCAAAGATTCTCTGAAAATATCCGTCTTCTTAATACACCTGAGAATTAAAAGCAAACAGTTGCATGTAATATAGATATTATATATATATTTACAGTTGCATGTATTATATATTATATATTATATATATATATATGCTTTTGTTTTAAATGTACGCTAGTGAAGAGAAGCATCAAATATGTTCTGTCTACCATGTTGTTCATTCATATTTAAAAAAATACATATTGTTAGAGGGGTTAAGCTGTCCCTGTGGATGAAAAGCTCTGGTAAAACATGTTCAAACTCATCGCCACCAGCAGAAGTCTTCTGGCCATATCTTACTGAGATTTCTGGGGGAAAAAATAGCAGTAAATATCCCTGGCCGTTTTTGTGTTCTTTATTTATTATTTTATGTAAGACAATAACTCATCCCAATTTTATTAATGGTATTAGAAGATAATACTTAGAACATTTCAGTGCATTGACTCCTTATGATTAATGAAAGTAAATTTAATTTTTCATCCAATCCAACATAGTCAACTCTGAAAATTGATTCTCCTCCCCAAATTATGATACATGTCCCATTACAGCAGGTACTATTTCAAACAGAACAGATGCTCCCCTCAGTATTAGTATAATATGAAAGCGCACACATTTTCAAGAAAGCATATCTTTCAAGGATTCACAGAGAAGAAAGTGGCTTTAGTACCTCAATATTTCAATAAACAAATATTAAGTCAATTCAGAAGTAAAACAACGAAGTCCATGCTTCCCATTTGAGGAAATCCTTATGGAAAGCAATTTAGTTAAGTATTAACTTTATTGTTGGGAAATTGTCCTTTAGAGCAAGTATTTTTAACATAGAGTTCATAGAAGAGTTTCAGCGTATTTGTGGACTCTCTGAAATGCCCTGAAGAATTTTGTTTATACTAATATATAGATCTCTCTGGGGATCAATAATTCAAGCTCTAGATCTTCTCCATCTGTTTTCAGGTAAGATTGACACATTCTCTTCCTTGTATTTGTATTTATTCCTGAAGTCTTTCATTAGGTAACGCCCTGACATTCTCTTCTCCAAAACAGAAACAAATAAGCCTTCACTACAAAGAACAATAGTTGAGAGGAATCTTAAAGGAAATGAAAAGGCCAAAGTTAAAGTATTTTTAGAGATGGTTTTTGTCCACTCAGGAGTAGTAGAATAAAGTAAAAAACTTGCTGATGATATGTAATTTTAATAGTGATAAATGAAATAATAATTGAAGGTCAAGCCAGGTAAGTCATCAGGAAAGTAACTTGTTAAGTCAACATTCGCCTCAAATAACAGTGGTTAATATTAACATGATTTCCTAGAAAATGATAATCTCTATCATAAATCACACAACAAATGCACAACAGAGGCCACTTTTGAAATGTCTTTTAAAATATGCAAAAAAGAAAGTATAAAAATATATTGTGTAGGAAAAAAATTCATGGCAATTTTGTAAAATGGCAATATTCTGCACCTTTTGCCCCAACTGGTCTTCTTCCATTTGGTTAAGATATATTCAGAACTAGTGATCATTTATGGATTTTCATGAAAGAAACCCCAAAACTGCAAGAGTTAGTTTTCATAATTAATACATAACCAAAGTATCCTTTGTCAATAGAAGTTTTATCAGACATTTTCAAGGAAATGTCAGAATTTTTTTTCATTAACGCTAAGTTTTGATTTCAACACATATGACAACAGGAGTAATATTTTGATTTGCTTCATTCGATTTGATAGGATGGGGAAGGGAAACTTTCAGAAAAAGTACTGGCATGGGTTGCAAAACAGATTAAAAAAATTGGAAACTCCTAGAATATAAATATTCTCATTTGACACATGAGGCAGTTTATTCTTAATAAAGTTTAAGAATATGTTAGGAAATGCTCTGAACCATGATGCAGCAGTGCCACAACACTCTGATCTTTAATAAGTAAAAATGTGCAAGAGGCATTTGTGGATATTTTTGGAATCAAAGTTTCAATATTTTTTTCTTGTTTATTAAAAAAAATATTTTAATGAACAGTCGACATTCAGTATTATATTACTTTTTGGTGTACAGTATAGTGGTTAGGCATTTATATAACTTACTAAGTGATCCCCCTGATAAGTCTAGTACCCTACTGGTACCATACATATTTATTAAAAATATTATTGACTATATTCTTTAAGCTCTAACTTTACATGCCCATGACCATTGTTAACCACCAAGTTGTACTCCTTAATTCCTTCACCTTTCTTCAAACCCTCTAGCTCTCTCCCACTGGCAACCATTAGTTTATTCTCTTTATCTATGAATTTGTTTCTGATTTGATCATTTTTCACATTCTACATATAAGTGAAATCATATTTGTTTTCTATCTGACTTATTTCACTTAGCATAATACCCTCTAGGTCTATCTATGATGTTGCAAATAGTAACATTTAATTCTTTTTTATGGCCAAGTAGTATTCCATTGAATATATATACAACTTCTTTATCGAGTCATCTACTAATGGACACTTAGATTGCTTCCATTTCTTGGCTGTTGTATACAAAATGTCCTTCTTTGTCTCTTGCTATAGCCTTTGTTTTAAAGTCTATTTTGTCTGGTATAAGTTTTGCTACCCCAGCTATTTTGTCACTTCCATTTGCCTGAAATATCTTTTCTCATCCCTTTACTTTCAGTCTGGGTGTGTCTTTGGATCTGAAGTGGGTCTCTTATAGACAGCACATGTATGGGTTTTGTTTACTCATCAATTCAGCTACCTTGAATTTCTTTTGACTGGAGCGTTGAATCTATTTACATTTAAAGTAATTATTGATATGTAGTTATTTCCATTTTATAATTCAAATTTTTATTTTCATCTCTTTCTCTTTTTCTTCTTAAAAAGTCTCTTTAATGTTCTTGTAATACTGATTTTGTGGTGATGAACTCCTGTAGCTTTTTCTTATCTGGGAAGCTCTTTATCACTCCTTCCATTCTAAATCATAGCCTTGCTGGGTAGAGTAATCTTGGCTGTAGGTCCTTGTTATTCATTACTTTGAATATTTCATGCCAATCCCTCTAGGCTGCAAAGTTTCTGTTGAGAAAGCAGCTGATAGTCTTATGGGAGCTCCCTTGGAGGTAACTAACTGCTTTTCTCTTGCTTATTTTAAGATTCTCTCTCTGTCTTTAACCTTTGACATTTTAATTATGATGTGTTTCAATGTGGGCCTTTTTGGGTTTATCTTGTTTGGGACTCTGCACTTCCTGGACTTGTATGTCTATTTCCTTGGCCAAGTTAGGGAAGTTTTCAATAATTATTTCTTTAAATAGGCTTTTGATTTCTTTCTTTTACTCTTCTCCTTCTGGTACCACTACGATGCAAATGTTATGCATGAAGCTGTCTCAAAGGTCCTTAAAATGATCCTCAGTTTTTTAATTCCTTTTTTCTTTTTGCCATTCTGATTAGGTGTTTTCCACTACCTTGTCTTTCAAATTGCTAATTCAGTTTTCTGCTTCATAATCTGCTGTTGATTCCACCTAATGTATTCTTTATTTCAGTTATTGTATACTTCATTTCTGACTCTTTCCTTTTTACAATTTCTATCTCTTTATATAAGTTCTCACTGATTTCATCTATTCTTTCCCTAAGTTCATCAAACATCCTTATAACAGGTGTTTTTGAACTCTATATCTAGTAGATTGCATGTCTTCATTTTGTTTAATTCTCTTTATGGAGTTTTATCCTGTTCTTTCATTTGGGACATGTTTTTTTCTTCTTCATTTTGGCTACTTCCCTATGTGTGTTTCTATGTATTAAGTACATCTGCTACGTCTCTTAGTTTTGGTAGGATGGCCTTATGTAGTAAGTGTACTGTAGGGCACAGTGGTACAGACTCTCTTGTCACTTGAGCTGGGTGCTCCAGGGGTGTCCCTTGTGTGGGTGTGTGTGCCCTCCTATTGTAGTTGATCCTTGATTTCTGTTGGCACATCAGAGGGGGGGATTGACCCTCAGGCTGACTGGCTGTGAGGACTGATCATGACTATAGTATATGAGCTGTCATGTGGAGGCTGATTCCATGAAATGGGATTTGCTGTAGTGGGGCTCTGCTGCCTGCCAAATGTACCCTTTGGGTATGTCATTTGTGAAGCATATTGGGTGGTGCTCTGGTATGGTCTGAGGCTGAAAACCGGATGCATTGGTTTTAGGGTCTCTTGGGAGGAACTCCATTACAGGCTCAAGTCAGCCACTGCCTGTGACTGACCCAGGGACACCTGGTGGAAGCTACAGAGTGATGTGTGGTTAGTAGCTTCCTGTGCTGGACTTGAAGGCACCTGGAAGAGACTGCTGTGAACGAAGGCTAACTGTCACTACTGTCGGGAGTGCTTAGCAAGAGGTACAGGGCATACCTAAGCCAGACATTGCTTATTTGGAGTTTGTGGACCTTTAAGAAATTTTAGGAAAGATTGCGGCATGAGCTGAGGCCAGCATCTTGTGAGGAACAGCCACTGAAGGAGGTTCTATCTGATGTGTGGGTTGGATAAGGCAGGTTCTCAGGAAGTCACAATGGTGGGAGAGTTTGATACTCAAATTTGGTGACCATCTGCCTGCAGGCTGGGTTGGGGAAGGGCTCAGCAGGAACAATGGCACCTGCAAGCAGTTTGGTCTTGGAGAGAGCTGTCTCTCCAGCCCTCATCCTGAAGCCAGACAATTAAATTCCTCCCAGTATGTCCCTACTGGAGCTCAGAGCAAATGAGTCCATCAGAAAGTATGTCCGTACATGGGCCCTTTAAGAGGAATGCCTAGAACTCCAGCAGCCCTTTATCTCTCTCAGATGGAGTCCCCACTGATTTATAGAACCAGATATTGTGGGGACTCCTCTTCTCAGCACTGGTGATCAGGCTGGGGAGCCTGAAGTAGAGCTGGGACTCCTCACTCCTCAGGAGGAACCTCTACAGCCAAGGTATTTCTCTAGATTCTTAACCACCACATGAGGGTGTGGGACCAGCCTGTTTCATATCCCTGCCTCTCCTATCAGTCTCAGTGTCATTTCTTCTACTTATTCTTAGTTATAGGAATTCTGTTCAACTAGTCCTCAGGTTGTTCTCAAGGGTGGTTGTTCTATAATTTAGTCGCAATGTTGATGTGGTCATAGGAGGAGGCAAGCTTGTGTTCACTTACTTTTGACAGGAATAAAAATTCAAATTTCTGCAACATAGTAATCTGATAACTATCTAAGAGGCCTTGGAAATAGTCCTAAGATACTGTGTACAGTTTTGAAAGAGTTTGTTTTTGCTTTTTGAAGGCAAATGTAGTCATCTCTATGTATTACTTCTCTAGGTCTTTGTGTCTTGAACTCAGACTGGGACCTAAGGTTATTTTTGTTTGTTTCCACTTTGGTGAAAAATTAATATACGAATAGTATGAATCATTTGACCCACTAAAATGCCAATTTTTAAGGGGTTGTAGGGATCCAAAAACCACAAAAAACGTCATTTTAATCCATATGTATTTTTAAGAACTTTTTAAAATCTTAAATAAAATTCATGGCAATTGTAAAAAAAACTTCAAATGTGAATTATTATGCTTCTAAGTCACTTTAATGGTTTCCTAGTATACTATTGTTTGATATGCCAGCTAAGTACTAGATAACAAGTTAGAGAAACTGAATTCATGTTAACATAAGCAGCTAATGGAAATTTTGACTCGTATAGCTGTAAAAGATACTAAAATATAATAGTGTCAATCTCTCTCTCTCCATCCATCTTCTTTCCTAGCCTCTACTGGGCCTCCATTCTCTCCTATAGCATATGCATAGAAAACAAGTCTCTAGAAGCTCTGAGTTTATGACATTACAGCTCATTATTCAAAAGCAAAGAAAAAACTTCTCTCCAGCTTTCAAATATCAAATTTCTTATATAGACTTTGATTAACCCAAACTGGGTCACACATCCACCTCTGAACCAATACCTGAGGCAAAGGGATTGGGCATGAGGCTTGGTCATGTCTCGTTCATGTGTCTGCCCCTTTGGAGTGCTGCTGATGTTGGCCCCACTAGAATCAGTGTTGGGTAAGAGATAGGAGTGGTGGGCTGGAGCCAAATCTAGCTTTCTGGCATCAACTGTGTACAACTCTTTCCAACTACAGATAGTAGCTTAAAATCAGCCATGGTGAGAATATTTACACAGCAGAAATCAGGATACACTGCAACCCAGGATTTTTTTTTCTGAGAACAGGTTGTTAAATATTTATCAGAAACTCCTAGATGAAACCATTTCCCTATAGGGCTGAGGTTAGGAAGACAAAAGGTTCAGGGTACGCTATCAGTATGCTATTACCAGACCCATTTGTTTTCTATGAGTGCAACTAATAAGTAGTATTCATAAAACCAAAAGATTATTAACTTTTACAATGAATTTTAGTGAACAGAATACTGGAATTAAAGAGGTCTTTCAACCCATTTCCCATTTAGGGAAAAAAAATAATGTGCAGCTCGCTGCCAATGTTAATTTAAAATTTCCACCTGTTTTCAGACTACTCTAAGCAGAGTTTTAGAATTCAGTTTTATATAGCATTTACTTACTTTACCAGTGTTCAAACAGAGGAAAATAATATTAACAAGTTCCAAGAAAAGGAAAATATCTACATTCATATAATTCTATTAGAACCTTACCTGTATATCATGGTATTTCACTTGGAGTAAATTTTACACTAGGCTTTCCTCTATGAAAAAAAATAATCTTTTTATTGAGTTGGTCTTTACAAAGGAAAGTATCAAGCTCTGATGCATGTACCCATAGTAAATATATATTTTGATAAATACTTTCCAAACTTTTTCAGATATCCACCGGCTATACAACAGCATTCGTTTCCCAAATATTATTTGAACACTATCTACATACCAGTCTCTGGTTTCATCTTAACGCAGAAGTGAAAGTGAGCAAACTTTTGAGACTCTCTCAATGCCGATTTTTCTAAGATTTGTTGGAAGTTCCTTGTGAAATGGCTTATAATCACAGGTTAGGCTGCCTAACTGAACATATTTTTCCTAGTCAGATAATGGACAGTGCCTCTTGTTTTTGCTTCAAAAATAACTTTTTTTTCCAAAGAGAAGCTTGTTTTGTCAAGTTTAAATGTAACTACATTTATTGAGCAACTATCAATAATAACTATGGAATAACTTACATTAACATAACTAACATTCATTTAACATTTACTAACTTTATAGGCACTGTGCTAAGCACTTTACTTTCATTGTCTTATTTAATCCATAGGACAACCCTATTTATGAAGCAGAAAATTTTATCCCCATTTAACATATGAACACATTGAGGCAAAAAGAAGGTAAACAGCTCTGTCGAGGTCACATAAACACTAAATAACTTTGCCAGGAATCAAATCCTAATGTGACACCAAATTCCATGCACTTTACTGCCTGACTTCCTGAGGAGGCTCAGAAGCAGACACCTGTCTGAAGTGTGATTGTTACAGTCTTCTCACACAAAACACATAAGGTCATTAACCTATTATCAGGTTCATTTTATCTTTTAACTTGTAATTTGATAGCTCTTATATTTCCCTTGAAATCCTATTTTAGCAAGGCTATAGGTCTCAGGCTTAGATACACATGCTTTAACCTACTTTCATGTTCTCTCCTTATTTAACAGAGTTTATTGCTCCCTCCCTGTCACAGAGGTAGCTATGTTAACTGGTAGAACAACACTTGGCTGAGGAGAAGGTACAGGTGAGTAGAGATACTATTAGAAGAAGCAGTCTATGATACCCCAGGGAGTATTTGTACTTTAAAGAGGATTACTAGTCCTGGACAATTATCCAGAGTTATTCCTGGATTGAAGAGCTGTTTTAAAGCAACAGATCCCTCAAATCATTCCACATAGATAAATATCTACTTTGACCAGCTCCAAGATATCTGTTCACCCTTGACTTATATTTAAAAATGAGTCTGACTGAAGCATGGGAAGTGCCCTTAATCAGCAGATAAATGCAGCAAGAAAAGCAACAGCAAATCTAATATGGACATCCTTTTTATTTCTTTCTCTCCTGACTGAAAGCCATATGAAGGTAAAGACAGTAGCCACTTTATTCACCAATTCTTATTAACCACATACCACAATATCTGGCAGTAATAGGGACTCGAGAAATAAATACTAAATACATTTGAATAAATAAATCCCCTAAGTATAGCTCTTTGAGTTACAGTTCTTTATCATACTGTTCAATCACTTGCAATTTTTCTTGTGAGCTAGTAAAATATAAATTAATTTAAAAGATTTTTAAACTTTGACAGAAGAAAGTAAAAATAAAAACTTTCTGTCATTTTTCAAAATAATTGGAATAAGCCAGGTTCACAAAGTCAGGATTGGAAAATCACTGCTATAGGTAGTTATGCCAAAGGGATTTAAACACTCTCTTAAAACAGTTCTTTTTAGCCTTCATGATGAAAGTTTTGTTAACCTTGTGAAAGCTGTGCATGTGAACAGATGCATGCTGGAAAAATGAAATTTGAACAATATTGGCCAGAGAACAAAGGGATTCAGACCTGAATGATTTCCCCATTTGGCTAACAGCATATCAATCACAGGTGACATCAGGAACTGCTCTGCTGTGACACAGAAGAGCTGCACTGATTTCTGTTAGACATGCTTTTGCTAAAATAGATTAATTCTTAGTCATCAGAATCTGATTTGAGCTCAAGCTTAGCCGGCTAATTTTCAGCCTATGGGAATCAAGTCACGGTAATTCTTGATCATTTCATGGAAAAGAAACTGCAAAGATAAAAGCAAAATACACCAAGAGGCTACCAATGTCAGATATTTCCTGCGTCTCTGGTCCATTAAACATCATCTGGTGAGGGTTTACTTTTAAAGGCATAATTCCCCTAATAATTAGAAGTGAAATTGTCAAGGTGCATAGTTTACTATTAGGAAAAATGTCACCAGAACAAGGCTAATTAAACCTTTGCTTTTCATCACAGTCTAGCTCTGGTTGCTATAGTTCCCTGTGATTTGAAGCAATGGTCTTGGGACACATTTTGTTTCCAAAGAAATACAGGGTGTTTTAGAGCAAACAGTAAGCAGAAAGGAATATTCCAGTGGGAACTTGATTTATAAGGAAGTAGTAAATAGTGGTTTTTCTTCAATTTATTTTTTACATTAAAATGACTGTGCTTCCTCCATAACCAACTTGGCTCAAATATACGTTTTTATTAAATGCATGTATGCCTTCTGGAGGCATTTTGGCAGACACCAAACAAAATAATGAATAGATCCTGGTCCTTGCCCTTGAGATTGTCTAGTTCACTGGGGAGATGCTGTGCTAAGTACTATGAAAAGGAGGTACAAGGTGCTATGGAAATCCTGCATGTAGGGATCCTGTAAGTTAGAGGAGGCAGCCCACAGGCAGTCACTGCAAAGTTGAGTCTTGGAACATAAATAGGACTTTACCAGGATTATGAACTTCCAGTTAAACCTGGCAGAATATAGTTCCCTCTTGCAACTCTTCTACAGGCATTTGTTTTTAAATAAACTTTTTACTTTGGAATAATTTTAGATTTATAGAAAGTTACAAAAGTTGAAAAGTTAATACAATTTTCCCTAATATTAACATCTTATTTTACCATGGAATATTTATCAAAACTGAGAAATTAACATTGGTATGATACTATTAAGTAAACAGACATTATTCATATTTCACCAATTTTTCTACTAATGTTTTCTTCTTTTGTTCCAGGATCCAATTCAGGATACAACATTGCATTTAGTCATCATGACTCTCTAGCTTTCTCCAACATGCAACAGTTTATCAGTTTTTCCTTATTTTTCATGACTGACAATTTTTAAAAGAATTGGTGAGATATTTTGTAAAACATATTCCAATTTGGATTTGTCTGTTGTTTTCTCATAATTAAATTAAAATTATGGGTTTTGTGGAAGAAATCACAAAGGTGAAGTATCCGCATGGCATCAAATCAATATGGCATAGTACCACTGATGTTAAGCTCCACCACCTATTTAAGGTAGGGTCTGCCAGATACAGCAAAGTTATTTTTCCCTTTCTTTCTCTCTTCTTTGTAAGAGTAAATAAGTCCAGCCCACACTCGAGGGGAAAGGAATTAAGTTCCACCTCCTGGATGGGGAAGTATCTACATATATTCTTAGAATTATTTTGTAAGGAAGATTTTTCCTCTTTCTCCATTTGTTTATCTATTTGATCATTTGTTTATTTCAGTTTGGATTCATATTTATTTTATACTTTGAGTTATTATCCAATATGATATTATTTACTTTGTTGCTCAAATTGGTCCATCTCTGACATTGGAAGCTCTTTCAGGTCAGGTCCTGTGTCCTTTTTACATTCTTTTAGCACTTCCTTGCTTTGGGGCACAAGATGCTGTAGGATTATATCGTATTATTCATTTTCCTAGAGAATCCTGTCTCTGTTTACTGGAGAAGAGTATTTAGCAATCAAGATATAGACACTGGGTATAGATTTTTTGCAGTATGCTTATAAGCTGAAATAAACAAACAAACAAATAAAAAAAAACAAAAACAAAAACAAGGATTAGGAAAATAGAAGAAATGACAGCCAAAAAATAATGGAAACTGGGAAGCAACTAGCAAACTGGAAAGTGTCTCAATAACCTAAGAAAAATTAAAGGTCACCCAGCAATGGAGGAAATACAGAAGCAAGCCTACCTGTACCCTGGAACCCCAGAATGGCTTGGAATTGGAAGTACAAGCTACCTCTGAAAATGGTTATGTAAGTGGGCTAAAAAGAGGAGAACAGATAAAAGGCCATATAATAAGCAGTTAAATCCTTAGTTCCCTTCTCACGCCATGTACATTCAATTATCCCTCTACTTACCAGCAATTATCCCTCTCCATACTAGCACAAAACTAGGGGTTTACTCTTCAGAGGAGTCAAATCAGAAGGACTCTGGACTTGGGAACAGTAGGCTCAGATGGCGGAGGGAGTGTCATATGGAAAACAGAATTAAATGAAAGATCCTATATGGAATTTTGAATCAGCCTAGTCCTATATACTTATTTGTCTCTGAGAATACTGTCAGCCAGATTAAAGGATTTCTCCTGAGATAAACTGGCCAAACCAGGAGAAAAGACCCACAGGTAGTGACAATTGAGGATCCCAACGTAAGTGGTCCAGTCAGCCTATCTTACAGTGAAGCCTGAAAGTCAACACCACAAATGCATGCCCACAGAACTCGCAGTAACCACCTTTTCCCCATTTTTTGTTGTGAAAGTTAAAAATAAAAAACATGTATAACATATATACCCACATGTGCATATATGTGAAGAATATATGCGTGTGTATATATAATATATATGAGGTTATTTGTTAGCATAGCATAATTTAGACTAAGCTAGTTTATATAGAAATTGGTACCTAGAAATGCAGTGCTATCCTAACAAAAACCTAAGGTCAGGGGCCAGCCACTAGGTGATAAGAAAACTTTGTTAATGAAGTCTGGAAAGATGACAATCCATACTATGCATTGACAAAACAATTGGTAAAACTGTTGCTTGTGATAACTTGGAAGACAGCTAACGTACTGAGTGAGATTTATATTTAGGTATAGAGGTTGGTAAACAAAATTAATGGCATACCTTACTTCCTATATATTATAAGACAGATGAATCTATTGTTTTTTTTAAGTCAATTTGCAATCTGAGATAAAAGTGAATAGAATTAAAGATGCTTTTGTTTCTCTTTCCCAAACATGCAGGCAAAACTGACAGAGCATTTGAGCTACAAAAGGGTAAATAAAATTCACCTATGCCAAGGGCCAAATCAAATATATGGTCCTAACATTGTTGCTTAAAACTTTTGAATTAATTAAGATGGAGCCTATGAATCCTTTTAGTTGGATGAAATAGTTCATAGATAAGAAACTGACGAATCTACCCCCATCTCCAAGAAATCTAATTTGCTCAAGTCACCTGTATTTAAGTTTAGAAAAAGAGGCACGTCTTAAAAAGAATTGAGAATGAGGTTTATAGGCACATAAAACAAGTTGAAATCAAATTTTAAAAAAGCCTAATTCTGAGAATATTATACTATTTAGGACTAAATATGATTATAACTGTTCTTGACTAAAAATGACCCTTGGGGCCCTCAATATTCCATGTAGAAGTAGGCTGAGAAAGTTGCTTAGCCCCAAAGAGGATATGTTAGAGAAAGATAACTTTCCAGAGAGTAGAGGCAAGAGCCACAGAGGATAACACCAAGAATTTATTCTTGGGGAACAGATGAGGGGTATAATCAAGGAGTATTCCTCATCTTCCAAGTATAGGTAGGATTCTTAAAACATATACTCAAGATAATTTCAGAATTGCCTCATGCCTATCCTTATTTCCCTTTCTGAAGGAGAATATTTTTTGCAATTATCCTCTCTTCTATTGTTGCATGTTGGATGTATTGTCTGAGTGAGAAACCACATTCAGATCTGATATAGTAAAGACAATCACAAAATTGTTTATTTTCATCTTAATTCTATTCCTGGACTTTGGATTTTTCTCCTCTGGGAGAAATGCAGAACCGAGGGAAGCAAATATTTGTGAATAATACTGGGGACTGTTCTAGACTGTGTTTTGTATTATTCTTCATTTGCCATCTTTCTCTGAAGGAGGATTATACATCACTCCTTGTTGACCTAGGCTTGGTCATGTGAATTGCTTGGAACAATGAAATATGAGCAGAAGCTTCATATTTCTCTTGTGCTTTATTTGCCCTGTGAGGTGAATTCAGCTATATCCATCAGCCTTGATCTTATAACAGGGATGACATAGAGCAGAGCTTCAGTCAACCTGTAATTAACTTATTGCAGAAGTCAGAAATAAACCTGTGCTGTTATAAGCCTACGAGTTTTTGAAGCCTTTGTTGCTTCAACAGAATTTTGCCCAAGCTGACTGATAAAGCTTTCCTTCCCCCTTTGGAGCTTTGCTGAACATATTGACATTTTCAAAGATGTCCTTGAGCCCTGCAACACTTATATGAGATGTAAGTTTCTAACATATTCTCACCCCCACCAAACAGAGGCTTCGGCTGGTGGTTAGAAACATGAATCACTCCATGGTGCTGCAAGAAGTGCTAAAATGTCGTGTAGGGGGAATAAGTCTTGCTTTCTCATGTTCCATGACATCACTGAGGTTAGGAAGAGACCTGTGAAAGCTTAGCTTGGCAGGTTTTCATTTCGGTTTGGGATCAGGATGTATTCCTAGGGAACTACACAGGGATGAAAAACTTACTTTAAGAGATTAGAACCATCAGCATAATGCCAGTGCTTGTTTTGAACTGGAAAACTCATTACTCTCATGGTGCCACAGAAACTCAAAAGGCTTGAATACCTAAAAGGATTGGAGGAAGCCTCTGCTGTTTCAGCTAGTTACTTATTTACTCCCTTCTAAATTACCACAAATATATATATATATATATATATATATATATATATATATATATATATATATAATTTTTTTTTTTTTTTTTTTTTAGAGAGACTTGTTGAGTCCATTGGCTTGTTGAGTCATTGTAATAGTGTTAGGTAGGTAGATAGACATGAGAGATGGGGGAACAAAGGAATGAAGGCCCAGCCCAGGGTCAGCCCAAAGACCTTCCTAAAACACTTATTTTATAGTTGTAAATCACCCCTGCATCCTGAGGAATAAAGAATGAATTGCTATAAACTAATAGCTGGTTAAATCTGGGAGCAAGTTCATGTACAAACAGTCCTACACTGACTTCCGCATGACCTAGACTCATTATACCATCATTATAATATCATGCTTATGCCTGGAAGTTCATGAATCTAATTATAACAGACTGAATTCTGGGTAACCACATGCACAGTAGGCAGAGTTACATAATTGCCAAATGTCAATCAAAATGACCTCACATGCCAATCATCTAGGACCACCTTTGTAACCTCCTATCATGGCTCTAATATAATACAGACCTCCCCACTTCTATGAAGTTACAGCCCTCGCTGTAAACCGCCCCTCACTTAGAGCATACTCTTTTGTCCTTCTCCTTCCTAAATTCCACTGTGCTGCAGCCTTCTTCGGCATGGCCCATTTTCTTCTAAAATTGTACTTTTAATATATCTTACCTTTCCTAAATCTCACTGATCAGAAATTCTTTGCTGCATCGGCGAAAAGAACCAAGGTATGCCTCAGTGGTGGGGCACAATGGATTTTAGATCGCCCCAACGGTAACAATAGGACCTATGGACAACAGAGCTAAAAAATATCAGAACATTTATCCAGAAAAGGAACAATAACAACCTTGCCTATCTAGACAAATGGAAAGTAGGGCTGGATTACTGAAATATCTGTTTAAGAGAATATTTTTAAGTGAAACTTTTACTTTATAAAGCATGTTATTAAAGTGAATTGTTATAATACATAGTATAGCTTAGTGGTTAAGGGGAGAGATCCTGGAGCCAAACTGCTCTGGTCAGCTTTACCACTTATTGGCCATGTGGTTGTTTTAGGTTGGGCTCCTGGAAAAGAGGCTCTGAGGCAGAGATTTCTGTGCAGGAGGCTTATTGGAGGGTACTCTGGGGATCAATACATGTGTAAAGGTACAGGTTGAATGGGAGAAAAAAGTTGGACTTTATGTAGTTGCAGTGGAGCCTCAGCTGTTTCCTATGGAGAACTCTGGAGCTGCAACGGCCTTTCAGAGATATCCCCAATTGAGGTAAGGGGGACTGGATGTGGGTTGCTCCTGATAGATGGAATAACCTTGGGTAAAGCATCTTCTTATGGCCAAAGGAAAATTTTGGGGAGGGACTCACCTGTCACTGTCAACAGCCAACAGACCTAAAGTGAGAGGCTGGGTCCTAAAGGAGTGCAGGAAGGGTCATCACACACTACGTTATCGTGAACAAGTTACTTAACCTCTCTGTCCTTTGTTTTCTTCATCTATAAAATGGGAGAAAAATATAGTGCCACTCATTGGGTTGTTATGAAGATAAATTAATATTTATGAAGCATTAGGAACATTGCTACCACATAGTGAGACTATATCAGTGACTTAAATAAACAATTGTCCAGTAGAAGTTTTCAAAGAAAATACTTTAACAAATAGGGCAATTTTATGATTAGTCTGTTTTTTCTATGGGGATAGTCACTCTGAAAGTGCTTTTAAATGTTTGAAAGCAGTTAATTCTCAAGTAGTTTAGAAGTTCTCCGTGAAAATTCTAAGAAAAGTATTTGCTTGGAAGCCGCTTTTTAGCAGTCGTGCAACTATAAAATTTATCTCAAATTATTATACATTTTAAATTGCTGAAACATGAATTAAAGGGGTATGATTTTTGACAGGTGTTATATTAAATATCTTACATACACTTCCTCATTCCTCATTATAACTACCCTAAGAGATAGATATTATGCTGTTATTACCTCTGTGTACAATTGAGAACCTGAGACTCAGGTTTTGCAAGACTGGGACTCAAAGCTGACTCCAAAGGCTCAATGCTTAACCACCACACTCTCCTTCCTTCCATATAAGTCACCCACACATTCAGCTCTTTCAAGTCTTTGTAATATTTGATTTCTTAAGCATTGCACTCAAAGAAAATGTAGCCCACTGGTGTTATCCTTCACAAAGATTTTTAAATGACCCAACGGCATCATTTTGCAGCTTCCTTTTTTTCCCCCAGCTTTGTAATGGAAGACTCAAGCCTCTCAGCTCAGATAAATAATTAAGATACTGAAATGTTAAACCTAATTTATATTCAAAATGAAGATGTCAACTTGCATGGTATTCTGGAAGCATGATATAAAAAGATACATTTTGTATTAAGTTACATATTTAGTATGAGGATATGTATCATGACATCAAAAATATACTCAGCACTTTTCTAATCATAGCATCTAATCACAGTCTCACCCTTCAAAAAGCTGATCCTTTAAAAATAGTTTATATATAGTCACTAATCCACTAATTCATAGTTTTTTGTAGTTCTGCCCAAAGTCAGCAATTGCATCTGCCAGTTGAGAAACCTAATCAATAATTGAAGCTCCACAACTGCTAATGCTCAACTGATGCACCCTCTTGACAATTCTATCGCTGACTCTCAAAGTTTGAAATATTCTGACTAAGCTAAATTTTTGTCAGGTCAGCCTGACATACAAGGTCAGGTTAAATAGGATAAAAGAAGACAACAGTATTCTAGATTCTTGAGAAAGCTTGTTTTCAAAACAGAACATATTACCGTACTATTTTACCTTTCAATATTCATTCTTCCCACCCTATCATACCTCCTCCAAATTGTTCAGGTAGTAGTCTAAGACACCTTGAGCTCAGGAAAGATAAACCCCAACTCCAGCCTAATCCCAGAAGATGCTCATTAAATCCCCTTCAGACAGTGATTGATCTAAGTGTGGGTGGGTAAATCAGACCTACTAACTGAGGCATAAGGGGAAGTCGGCTGGGCAGAACTTCCTCTCTCAAATATAAAGGCAAAGCCTAGCTAAGAGAAAGCTCTTTGCCTGTCTACTTGCTTTTTCCTGTTTTAATATAATGACAAAGTATAACAGCTATCTTGTGAACATGAATAAAACAGCCAAGAGAATCACAGAGGCTCCCCTCCAACAGCATCTACACACTGAATGAAAGCCAGAAGCTGCCTAACTCAGAATATTTAAACCAAAATTAACATGTTAGCAGTTCTTCCAAACACACTGCTGACTGATACAGTGTCGCCACACTTCTCTCCATCTTTTCACTCTCATTTCTACTTCCCTACATTCTGTTAGCTGCCTTTTACATTGTCAAAAGTAATCTCATTTGTATTTGGTTCTGTAACAATTTTTGGTTTTGAATGTTGAAACCAATAAATAGTATTTCTATTATTATGGCTATGTTAATATTCTATGTTAACATTATGGTTAGTTGATATTCTAGTACAACCAAATAATAGACTTTAATTACAAACTCAATATGATTATACCTGAGCCACTCAAAAAAGAGATTATCAAGTTCAAGTACATTTAAGTATACTGCATATTTGGAGTATTTACTGCTCATAGAGTATTTGTTTTTAATTTTCCTGGAGTTCTGATCACTTTGTTTTCTCTTTGGCAACAAACATAAGCCTACTTCACCATATTCCCAATATCTTCCAGATTTTTCTTGATGACTACCACATTTTTTTGTTCCTAGAAGTCTGCTAACATCTACCCCAATTTGGACTGGTTTCTTAATATTTGGATTATTGACTTTCTTGTGCAACTTTTGTTTTCCAAAATTTTCTAATTGCTTTGTTTCAATGCCTTTATCTTATTCTCAAGTTTTCCAAGTTTTTGGTTATTTTATACATTTCATGAAGTGCTCTTTCTATGTACTTTCCCCAAAACCTCTGTCCTTCTTCTTAACTTTAGATTGGTTGTTCTCTAGGCTTTATAAACAGCTATTGTTCTGGGACTTCCTATTCAATAAGGCTGATTCAATTGTTTTTTGAGACTTTGATTCTATGTGTTTAACCCCTCACATAGAGGTATATTCTTGAGTAATTTCCTGAAAACAGGTCAGCGGAGACAAATTGTTTGAAATTTGATAATTTCTAAATATTTTAATCTGCCTTACACTTAATTGATAGGTTAGTTGTATGTAGAATTTTAGGTTTAAAATAATTTTCCTCCAGAACTTTTAAGACATTATACTAGCTCCTAGCATCCAATTTTGCTTGAAAGGATTGTCATTACCTTGGCTTTGATTTCTCTGTATGCGTTCTCTTTTTCTGGACACTTTAAAAATATTCTTGTTCTGACATTTTTTCTGACATTTTTATACTTTGTAATCTGAAATTCCACAATGCTATCCATATGTACTTTTTAAATTTTTTGTTGTTTTGGGCATTCAGATTCATATATAAAGATATGTATCTACCTTCATCTCTGAAAAAATTTATTTAAAGATTAATACCCTCTGTGTTTCCTCAATTTTTTTCTCTAAATTTCTTTCTCTTTTCTTTTGATTCTCTATATTGGGATATTTCATAACCTTTATCTTCCAACTATTGTTAACTTTTTTAAATTTAAGAATTCTCTTAAATATTCAAATATTCTCTTTCATTCTTTGCTCTCTCTGATTCAGTTCAAATTTTGTACAGGTAGTGTTTTTTTCAAGTATAAATCAAATTAGAACTTTTTTTAAGTTATCTTCTACTCTTTGAAATACTTTTCATAGGGTTGAACTTTTCTATTAATGTCGGTTTTTCTCAGTAATGCTTAAAGGATTTCTTCAAGTGTTTTGTAATTGTCCATACATATCTTCACATTTTAAAATGAGAGAAAAATATTTGACAGGGAGCTTTATGTATGTTGGTGAGTCTTGTTGACTTTAAGGCCTTACCTGAGTGTACAGAAAGATAATTATTCATTAATGCTAACTGAGAAGAGTTGTTGTGTTTTTTGTTTGTTTGTTTGTTTTTTAAACAGAGTTCCCAATTTCTCCCAAGGCAATTTGTTCAATTAACTTAGAGAAGAACTTTGATTTTTTATTTTTATTTTTTTTTACCTAAGGATAAGAGCTTGACATTAGGCTGACTGACAAGCAGAGGTAGGAGGGGGACTCTATAGACACATACATCCTATTAATAACCACTCTCAGCCAGTCATACTTTCTATTCCCATCCTTGGTCCTACCTACAATGTCTGAGTCTGAGCCTTACTGAGATCCTCCTGGCCATTCATCTATGGCCTTAATTTCATCCTCTTTCACATGTGTTCTAGGCTGCAGCTTAATCATCCAAACTTGCATTTATTTTTCATCATTAGAATTTTGTGGGAGTCCCTGGTCCACCTGGGACATTTTCCATAATTTTTTAATTCCTATATAATCATTTTAATGGAGTCTTGGAGAGAAGTCTTTGTTCACTAGTTTGTACAGAAGTCAGTTTTATGTTAAAAAAAAATAATAATCCTGAAGGCAGGTAAGAAGTATATATTTTCAATAGGCAAACCTAGGAGCATAGGTACCAAATGGAATCTAGTTCAGTAATCCAGGTAGTGGGTGAAGGACATCTGGATTAAAATATTTATAAAAAGTTAATTATTTAGATCTACTTTGGAGGTAGAATAGAACCAGTGACCCATTCAATGAGTGAAATGAGGAAGAGGTGAGAACTAAGAACGACATTCAGGCCTCTGATTTAAGCAACTATGTGGCTGATGACATCTTTTGTTAACATAGGGAACATGAGAGAGTGTTTTGGTGGGCTAGGTGGCTGAGTTCAACTCAGATATAATGTGTTATTTATGTCTAAATATTCTGAAGTCAACTGCATACGTAAGTCAGGAGAGAGATCTGGGCTGAAAATACAGATTTGGTTTGTTCTTAGCTTGTAGATGCTATTTGACATCAGGGGAATGGGTCTTATTGCCTTGACAGAACATAAACAGTAGGAATCAGGCCTCAGGCAGAATCTTGAAGAATACTAACACTAATATTAACACTAATAAGAAGAAGAAGAGGAGCTCACAAAAGCACCTGAGAAGGAGAAGAGAGAAAGGAAGTACTTAAGAAACACTAATACCTAATTGTTCAAAGAAGGGACTATGAGAAAATCCAAGAAACTGAAGCATCCAGAAACTCTACTGTCCATCCAATACCCCCACCTGGCAATACCCACTTCTGGACCAGTCCAACTGTCCTCCCTCTTTTGGATTACTGCAGTGGTTTTCAATGGAGTTGCCTTCAGCAGCTCCAATCTAGTCCTCATTCTGAGAAAATATAATGAATTGTTTCCCTTCTCAAAACCCTTAATAGAGTGCCACTGTCCTTTAATGTAAGCCCAAATTCTGTGAGCCGAAGGAAGGGACCCATGGTGTCAAATACAGCTGAGAGGTCCACTATCTCCTGAAGACACATCCTGGGCCTTGTTTCCTGAAAGTGTTAATCTCTGAAAAGCCTCATTCAGGCCTTTTCCTCTCAGACCACAATCTTGTACCACCCTGCGTGTTCAGTCAGTTATTCCCAATACACTGGCATTGGGTTCCATGAACCTTCAATACTAACGCTCTATCCTTCAGCCCTTTCTGCCTTCACTTCAATGCTGTTTCCTCTGCCTATGCCAATCTTCCCCTCACTATCCATCCAGGTTCCTCCACACATGCTTCTGGTCTCAACTTTTCTCTTCTAGGGAGGCCTTCCCTGTCCACCCAATTTTTATAAGGTCCATTTTATTCTTATATTACTCATAGTCTTCCTTCATAGCACTAATCATAATCCATTATTCTGTTGTTATTATTTCTAATTTTTATTTTTTCATTGTATAACTTCTAGATCACCCATTTTATTAGGGCAGGAACTATATATTATTTTTTTTATTAAAGTATAGTTGACATACAATATTATAGGCATTTAGGCTATACATTATAGTTATCCAATATTTACATATCTTACAAAGTGATCACTGTTATAAACCTAGTGATTATGTCACTGTGCAAAGTTATTACACTATTGACTATATTCCCTTGTACTATACATTACATCTCCATGACTTACTTATTTTATAACTGGAGGTCTGTGCCTCTTATTCTCGTTTACCTTTTTCACCCATCCCACCACCTCCCTCTCCTCTGGCAACCAACAATTTGAGAAGCTACTCCATTTCTTCACTGCTGTGTCAAAAAAAAAAAAAAAAACACACTAGGTGTCCAATAATTATTGAAAGAATGACTGAACAAATACATGACAATTCTCTGCCCCTGCACCATTTTGTTTTACACCTCCCAGATTTGGAAGATCTTTATCCATTTTCTTAATTCCACTTCAAACACCACTTGTCTGGCAAACATTTTTTCACTCAACCTAAGAGATAGCCTTAGAAACTTTTCCTGACAATTTGGCTTCCTATTCTCAAAAGGAATTGATAACTTTCTCGCATGGACCTCCACTGTACCTGACACATACTTCTATCACAGCACTTCCAAGTTTGTTTTCACTACTTTGTCTACATGTATTTCTTCCCTACTTGCCTGTAAGTTACTTGAACTTAGGAAACATGTCTTATTTTTGGTTCTCCAGCAACTACCCCATTCAATGCTTATAAAGTAAATGAATGAACAAAACAGAAGATATTTTAATATATTCTGATGGCCCCATATCATCGTTTTAAGCTTTAACTGTAATAGTCACTACCTTTGAGACATTAAATCAATTTAATCATTTAATCAACATATTTCAATCAATATCAAGTTAATACATTTTATCTTTAAGACCTGTTGTGGTATCCTTGCCTCTGTACTAAACAGTTGGATTCTTAACTTCTTAAAGTATGTTTTATACAGTTTGTTAAACCTTCTCTCTTCTGACCAGGACTAAGCTTTCCTATCTGTAATTTTTTTCTGTTGTTTCTCATCTGTGTTTTGAGAAATCCAAAGATGGCCAAGACTAACAAATTGAAGTATTTTGAATAAAATGGATTCTGAGTGAGAATGTGATCTCTTCTCCAAACTATGGTGCTCAAGCTGGCGGGTGTCCAGACCTTGAGACAGATGGTTTGGTAGTTCAGAGGCTTCTGCATTTACTTTCTCTTTCTCAGGTAGGTTAGGTAGGTCTTGTAGCATAATGAACAAATGCTAAAGTGTACATTTCCTTTTCGTAATATGCTGCATAGAATTTGACCCTAATTTTTTAGCTCTCATTGTTATGCATGACAATATTTAATGAATTCTCTGTTGGTATGTGGAAAAGTTAATCGAATTCTCCCACATTATGGTCTATTTTGAGTATATCTACTGTTGCTTCTTGCAACTCAGTGATTCAATCCAAACCCACCCGCTAACCCTCATTATCATCACCACCACCACCACCACCACCAGTTGGATGCTTAGAGCAATTGCCTCTATCGAAGTTTCCAGATTGGAAGATTGTTTTGACTAATGTCCCTGCCTTATGATCTTTTTGTTTTCAATGTAACTTTTTACTGCTACCATTGTTCTTTCTCATTCCTTCTGTTTGCTTGTCCTCTCCCCTGCCCCTCTCCACCACCACCACCAGTCTCTGATTATAACTTAGGGGTATCCTGAAATTACATAGAGAATTATAAATATTATATGCAAGCCTGGATAGGCCCAGCAAGAAGTGTGTGTCATGTATCTTCTGTGGTGTATCATTCCAGGATTTTGTTCATTTGATAATTGTTTTTTAATTTGTAATCTCTGAGTTTTTTCCAATTATCGTTGGTATTCAATATTATATTAGTTTTAGGTGTACAGCACAGTGGTTAGACATTTATATAACTTGTGACATGATCCCACTGATAAGTCTACTACCCACCTGGCACCATACATAGTTATTACAATATTATTGACTACACTCCCTACGCTGTACTTTATATCCCCATGACTATCTTGTTATTGCTAATAAGTACTTAATCTCTTAACCTTTTGCACCCACCCCCAAATCCCCTTGAATACTCATTTTTTAATAAGTGCTTATGCTTAGCAGTTGTTTTGCTTTGAGAATAACTATATACATCAATATATATTGTGAAAAAGAATATAAACAGAGCTACTTCAAAATGGAGTTGGAGAGATCATCTCAGAGGAACTGCCTTGCATGTCTTACTCCTCAAATCCCTGGAATGTTAAAGCTAGGCAAAATAACCTTTGGACTGGGCCTGAAGCAGCATTGTATTCCAAACGACTGTTTGCAAAGATAACAGGAATGCAGACATTGTGATTACCAAACTAAAAATTAAATACATTCTTTAGGATTAGTCAGGGTTAGCTTATCTGCACCTATAGCAATTTCTTCCTTCTATTCATGTAATTATTCTCCTCCCCTTTCTCATAAATACTTCACACTCAGTATGTTATTTCGGTTTCTTCCTGAATCAGTGCTTCTTGAATAGCTATTCTTTTGGATCTCAAATAAACACTTGTTGCCTCCCACTTTGACCTTTTATTTTTATTTTCACATATCTACTGTCAGAATCCAAAGCAAACTCACCTCTATGGACGGATATCCCCTGGAAGCAGGTACAGTACTTACAGAACCTCTTCACACTCACCGCTTTCGCGCCTCCTGACCACGAAGCTCTCCTGGGGTTCAGACCTCCCTCCTTCTGGTTAAGGTTGGTGCCTTTATGTGAAACTGGGAGAGATTTTTCTCTCAGGGTGGGGGGCTGCAATTGCCTTGGGGAGGGTTGTCCGAGTACAGCTTCTGCCACAGGAGCAGCTGCTGCATGAGGGTTTTTCCTCAGAAAAAAACTCTTTCACCTGTAGGCTTTCTGGGAGGTGAGCCACTCGGTTTGCTACCCCATGAGGGATTATCTCTCCTCAAAAGGAGACTTTCTTCACCTGTGGAAGGTTTCCCAAGAGGTGTGAAAATTGAGCTTTCAACCATGTGAGAGAGTCTCCACCCCACCCCCGCCCCCCTGGTGAGCGGTGGGAGGATGGGAGGGTGGGAAGTGCCCTGGGGGATTCTTCCATGCTGGGTGAATACTCATTTTGTTTGTGCTCCTCTGTTTTCTTTACTCATTTCAGTCGTATTGTTGTCATAAGAAAGAGGTTTCATAGGAGAGGACACAGGCATCAACCCTATAAACCCGTTTTCCAGGCCAGCCCTCTGCACACTGACGAGTTTATGGATTTCTTCAGACTAGCATCTGTTAGACAAAATTTGCTATGAGTCCTTATACAAAAACTGAATGAGATTTTTCCTTTCATCTTGTTCTATGTCCCGAGAGCTTGTGACCGGCAAAAACATTTTCTCTGGTTTCCAGAGAAAATGTAAGGTACACTTACCTAGGGACATGACTGAGGATTCCAGGCAGCTGTACCCACTAGAACAGAAACATAGGAATTTACCTTGGGCTAGAGACTGGTCAGCTGTAGCTAATCAACTGACATCTTTTCACTGTTTTATCCAATTGTGCCAGCTCTCAGGGGAGTTTGTTATGATGGGTCCTAGAACAGAAGAGGCCTTTGGTGTCTCAGTCTTCGTTGCTTTACCATCTGCAGCAATGAGGAATTTTTACTGTCTTAGACTACTCTAGGAATGAATTTTCTGGATCTTGATCTTTGTCTTTGGTTGAGCCATAAAAGGCTTATTAGTTTGAGTGGCTATGAGATTAATAGATCCTGCTGTTAGGTAGTTAGGTAGCCATGAGTGACAGGAGTGAAGGCCCACCTCTGTAACCATAGGAATGACAACACTGACATCCCAACCCAAAAGGCCTCCACTAAGACCTCCCAGAAAAAAAAATCATTTTTTAAATAACAATACCCCTACATCTTGGAGTACAAGGATGTATAATAACCAGTTTAGGCCAGCCACAAAGGCTTGCATGCTTGTGTATAAGGAGTACTCCAATCTTTTCACCTCAGCCTCATTATACCATCATTATAACGTCATGCATATGTCCAGAAGTTCATGAATTAATTTAACAGACTGAATCGGCTTAAAACAAATAAATGCTTATATAAATTAAGGACTTTTCTAAAATTCTCAGAAATATAGAAACTAATGTTTTTCAAGTTCATGTGATTTCAGCTTAATCTTTAGTAAATAAAAGCCAGTTTAAGTTTGTTGGTTTAGTTAAAACAGACATATTTTTAAAGTTATCAGTATTAGGTATATAATACTTTTATTCTACCTAGGCTTATAAATTTTTCAGCAAAAATAACAGAATAATGGCTGACTTGGTTATACATCTCATGAAGTTTTTGTGGGTAAAAACATAATTTGTGGGTAAACATAATTATTGAGAACAAGTAAAATAAATACATGCAGGTGGGTTAAAAAGACTTTTATGTGAAATTGAAGCAGGATAGATAGCTCAGGGTCCCCTTCCCTTCCAGGATATGACTCAGGATTTTTTTTTTTTTAGACCTCCTCCTAGTTTAGCTCCAGCAAGGAAAGATAAGCCAAAACCAGTCTTTTCCAGCTTAGACACCATCTTTGGTTAAGGCATAACCTTTAGCTAATTATAATATTATAATCTCATCCACACTGCAAATACTGCAGCTCCCATTATGCACCTGACGTCATGACAGTTCCTGAAACACCACATAAGAAAGAAAGAGTGGGAAACTGAGCTCCCTGCCCACTGGGAGGAGACAACAAGGCTACATCAGTGCCATGTTTCTGAGCTCTGCCCCCAAGCAGAACAAAAGTCTAGAATCGAGATATCCTTGCACAACTTTCTTTCTCTTTCTGTCTGTCTCTGTCTCTGTCCCTATTTCTATCTGCCTAAAATCCCTTCTTGAGTATGTACTTTCACTTCAATAACTTTGTGCTTTCCTGCTTGCTATTCATCTTGCCCTTGAATTCTTTCTCATGGCATAAGACAAGAACCTGGTTGCCAGAACTCTGAGATTTCTGGCAACAAAACTCTTTAGTAATAATTCTATGTTATGGTATACATACTTCAAAGATTGACTTATGGACGCTTCCTTGGTAAAATCAGCATGGTACCTTGCTTATAGAGTTCCCAGCAGCTCTACCAGGTTGACCTATGCATTTAGCTTTCTCTGCTTTTGATATCCAATTAATTAAAGGAAACAAAGAAATGAAACACAAGGATTTACAACCAGGCAATTACCTATACTAGAAAAGGTGAGACAGCATAGGGATTTGGGCCTGGGCCAAAGGAATTCCAGAGGGCCAGGAAGAACTTCGGATAAGCAGACCATGGATAAGCTGATCACAAAATGCTACCCCTTCCCCCACCACTCCTTATGGAAAAATTCAGAAGTAGCTGATTTTATCTCCGTTCTAACCATTTACTTTCTTGCAGATGTCAAAACCACTGTTCCACATGCACAGTTGATCAAGGTTTGACTGCTATAACTATAGCGTAAACTTAATAGAATTTGTCTGGAGAATTTTCCGGGGTTTCCTCTCGATTTCTATCTTAAGGAACCCAAGAACTCCCAACGCTGGTAAAAAAGACACCTTCAGGACCCTTAACGACCAAGATGGAAAGGACGATATCAGGTGCTATTAATAATTCGAATGTAGCAACAGAGGATTTGAAATGAAAAATTACTAGGAAGTGAAGCAGACAGCATTTGTTGTGGACAACTAACCCAAGATTCTAGACCAAGCCTGTATAATCGATACCTTCATTTTTCCTTTTTTAGTTTCTTCCTATCTCACAAATAATATGAGAGGCCAAACACTCACTATAATAATTATTATTGTCTTTTTACCTTAATTTCTGCCTGCAAAAATAACTCAGCATTGAACATCAACTTTAAATCTACTTCACACATCAAACATGCAACTAGTTGTACACAGAGTCAAGAATGTTCAATGACTGGTGGTGTCAACCCCAGTGAAGGTGCCAGATTTGAAAAGATAATTTTTCTTTGAGTAGGCATTGTGATAAATAACTACATAATTAGATATTTATCAAAAACATTAGGGAAAATTGCTGGAGCTACCGCCAAAGCAATAGCCAACCAGGAAAACTCTTTAAATTCCTTTGCGCTACTTGTGTTAGATAATAAAATTGCTCTTGACCATACCCTAGCTGAACAAAATGGGGTTTGCTCTGTTGGTAATACTTCTTGTTGTACTTAGATAAAACACCTCTTGTGAAATAGAGATGGAACTAGATAAAATCTGGGCAAATGCCAAATGGTTAAATACAGTGCCCGCTGACACCTCATGGTTATCTGATATCTTCAGCTGGCTACCCTCAGGTAATGCCTCCTGGTTCAGATTTCTTCTTCACATTG
The DNA here is from genome assembly GCF_902729225.1 of Pteropus medius. Classification (NCBI taxonomy): domain Eukaryota; kingdom Metazoa; phylum Chordata; class Mammalia; order Chiroptera; family Pteropodidae; genus Pteropus; species Pteropus medius. Next base: position 21,309,144 of record NW_024351730.1, on the reverse strand, counting down.
GACTCAATATTTTGTTATTATAGAAATTTTCATTGCTATAAAACTGTCTTACATAGTTTGATGTTATAAGGTCACAACTCAAATAATGGTTGCTTGACATTTTGAGATGATCACTAAGGGCTATGAGACTTCATGTGAGAAATTTCAAGAAACTACAGAAGACATTCACCCTTATAAGAATGTAACGGTAAAGGCTTCCTCTGTTCTGGTGTTCTTGTTGCTCAAATGTGGCCTACAGATCCTAGAAAACCACATTCCCTCCTATGTGGGACATGACATACCAGGAATGAGCCTTCCTGTCAATGAGGGACCGACAATGCTTTTAATAACTGATCAGAATTGCTTTATGGTGATTAAACAATGATGCTTTCAAGAAAGATCTGAATCGAAAGGGGGAAATGTGAAAAATAATAAAAACAGAGTGACTTGAAAATGAGTTGGAGCTGCCATCCCAAAGGAATTGCCTTACATGTCTTACTCTTCAAACCTTTGAAATGTTAAAGCTGGGCAAAATAACCTTTGTACTGGGCCTAAAGCATCATTGTACTCCAAACAACTATTTGCAATGATAACAAGAAGACAGAAATTATGACTACCAGACTGAAAATAAAAGACATTCTTTAGAATTAGCATCACTAAGTTATCTTATCTGCACCTATAGCAATTCCTTCCTTCTATTCATATAATTGTTCTCCTGCCCTTCCTCATAAATACCTTGTCTTCACCTCCTAATTGGAACATTATTTGGGTTTCTGCCTGAAACAGTGCTTCCCAAAAAGCTGTTCATTTGGATCTCGTATAAAGGCTTGTTGCATCTCGCTTTGGACTTCTATTTTTAGGTTAACAAGACACATATATGTATTCAAGAAAATGGCATTTTATATTTTACTAACTTTATATAAGCAGAATAACACTATTTTCTCAATAAAACCATCCTACTGCTCTTTGTTGGACATATTTTTTTCTAGCTTTGAACCCTTGAATGATAGCATTTCATTCATACTCAAATAAATAATTCTTACAATCTGTGTTGTTTTATATAATTTGGACATTTATTTTACTCTCCTGCCTGGGGTGATTAAAAGCAATCTGGTGTCAGGGACTCCAACTTACTCATCTTTGTATTCCCCACAGTACCCAAAGAAATAAAATAATAGGCACTTATTTATTTGAAGAGTTGAACAGAAGTGCTTGACACTCATAAATGCATAAAGTTACTTTATTTTAAGTATACATTTAATTTTGAAAAATATAAATGCTAAAATATCTCATCTTCTTCATCTCTTAATTCCATAAAAGTCACAATAGAAAGCTTCATAAAACTGTAAAATACTATAATGTTATAGGAATTTTAGGTTTTATATTGGAAAAAAATTATTAGTAATATATTGAAACGTTTTCTGTTCTTTATTATTTTGTTCCACCATGTTGATCTACTTCATTTAAAATAAAAAGATGCATCGTTTCTCCAAAGTTAATAAAGACTTAATAGAATAAAAATAAGAATATCTGAAAGTGCGTATTGATTCTGAAAAGTAATGTGTACGAATATGTACCAGCCATGAAAATGGCTAAAAAGAGGCAACTATTCACTCTTTTCACATTGTAGGAATGGGACAAAGTTACTTCTGGCTCTAAAAGTTTCACTGGATGACATTAGCCCTGAGTTGCAATATTTGCCTAGGAAATAGAATTCAGGATTTTTATATGTACCCACAGAACACAAAGAAATGAGCCAAGAAATAGGACATATCCAAATATCTGGTCAAAACACAACTTGATTGGTTCACATTTATCACACAACTTTATTTCAGGCTACAATGAAGTTCAATGAAATTATCATCTGAAAACTCCCAAGGCCCTTCAGATAATCAAGTGCCATAAAATATCATTTGATTTTGTTCAGCTACTTGGCGCCACTAGGCTTCGTGCTCATGCTGTGAAGAGCAAATGTAAGATATCAAGGAAAAAATAAGAAAATTTCATGTTCTTGCACCAAAATTATTAAGTGGTATGAAAAGTCTTGAAGAAAGCTTTGTCCCATCCCTGAACAATGTCAACCTCTATAATACAACTCAAATGATTTTGTTTTGTTTTTAAAGATAGTCAGCAGTCAATACAATTCAAGTACTTTAACACAGTTAAAAAAAAAAAAGGAACCAAAACTTGGAAGACAATCTTTCTCTGTATTAAACACCAATATACAGCTGATAAAAGATTTACTCTGTGTGTGTTGGTGCATGTGCATAAAATATACACAAACTGAATTACTTAAGGCAGACGTTTACTCCCCCTCCCCCATTCTTTGAGGTAGGGGGCTGATTAGAGAGGATGTTTTTCCTATTCTTTTAAAGTTCCATCACCCTACCCCTACTCAGTTGTTTGACTAGAAGAGTCAGGGACGCTACTGTCTATGGCACACAAAATAATTAGGGTTCCAAGTCCTAGTTTTACATAGCAGAAAAAAGTGACTTTTATTGAGGAAAACAGTGCCTCCAAGAGATTTTCAAATGCAAAACCAGAGACTTTCATGTTCCCAGAAGGCAAACTCTTGGCCTAAAGATCTTTCCTTCTAACAACAAGTCTGTACAACCGCACAACTGCTGGTTAACAATTCTGAGTGTACACTTAGTCCTTTACTGCTAACAACTTAAATATTTTTTCTCTGTATTTATATCAGAGAGAACACTTTGTAAAAATTTACCAGTGTTTTATGTGTGTCCAGTTTACATAGAAGCAAAACCACCCAATCTAGTTAGTTCTTTGATAATGAGTAAATTCAATTAAGATACAGATAATTTGGTGGCTCAAGTTTTGTTTATTTGGTAACTACTGCTGTTTCTCTGAAAGTGATGATTTTTTAAAGATTTCTCTGGGTTCCAAAATATTGAAAAGCTTTGATAATAACAGTTCTTTTTAGCAAACGTAAGGCACTACTCTGCATTCATATTATGAGTATCAACCTTCAATCACAGAATATGGATCATAAATAGAGGTGCAGATAGCTTTTAGATCTACTCAAAGGCTGAAATACGGAGTTAGGTTGTACTAGTTCTTTGAAAAGGATGGAAATCCATTGTCAGAAAAATAAATTATTATATCTAGAGATTGTATAAAAGTGAACAAAAATGTCATTAATTTAACAAGATGTAGGTTAGGCTGAACATATTATGTGTGGCTTTTAAACATTTTATTGATACTTCCATAAGTAAAGAAAAGGGAAAACTTTAAAAAAGGGGGGAAGAACCTTCTGATATAGTTTTACATTAGGATAATGAAAAACTAGAAAATATAGAATAATTATTTTAAGGATAGCTATAAATAAAAATGTGATGCCAAAATTTGGCACATGAGATTTAAACCAATAGCATGTAATTTGCCACTTTCATTTAAATGAAAAAATTGCACGTCACTTATATCTAATTTGCATGAAATTGAAAGTTTTAAAATTATCAGATACTATAAAAATAACAGCTAATTCAGGATAATAAATTTTTTATAATCGAACTTCAAGAGGACAGAATTATAATTTAATTAATATAAGAATGAATAGGAGTCAATGTGTGTGCATTATGAAACCAAAATAGGTGGTTTCAACCTGCTTCTAGACCTATAACAATCTGTTTTAGTTAAGATATATCACAAAATGTCATTATATGAACCCAAAATATAGATTCAACATTTAAATGTTTTTAAAAAGATTCACAATATATAATGCAACCTATTAAAAACATTATATTTAAATAACATGCTAAATTTCGTTAATAAAGATCTATTTTTTTTCTAATTTTCAATATGGTACTTTGAAGTACACACATTCATATATATCCTAAACATCCCTATCACAAGGCATAATTTCCTTTCGATCGTAAAAAATGTGTAAGTATTGTTAAAATGCATACACATATACCTCTACAGATCTATCTGTAGTCCCATAAACACTTTATGGATGTATAAATGGCCTATGGATATTTCTGTGGATTTTGTACTGTAAATATGGGTTATTGTATCAGTGATGGTGACTGATGTCTGAGCAATAAAATATATTTACCCTCATTTGCATAATGGTAATTCTCTTGGCCCTCTGATAGATTTTTCATATGTGGTTTGGGTTTTATAAAAACTGACATAAGAGGCTGGATAACTTTGCCCTTCGCCTGCCAACACTCTGTCTCTAACTCTGCACATTGTGCATCAACCACACACAGAGTACATACACAACACACAAATATTTCAAAATGAAAAAAAGATGTCTAACAATACTGTATAGGACATCGACATGGTAATACAATCAGCATCTGTGCCAGGATCCTACTATTATCAAAACATCAGTCATTCTCATTACATAGGAGCTTCTTCTCCCTTCTCCTCCCATCTTTTTCATAGAACAGATAAATTTCTTTTAAAGAAAGGGAAAAATGGATGCTTAGAAACATGGTGTTTTTCATCTGATCCAGCCCTCTGGCTTACCCTAGAGATTGTGTACTTGTATGTATGTATGTGTGTTTGTGCATGTAAAAATCACATTATATACAATACAATTTTTACAGAAAGCCTGGCAGCTACAAATAAGAGGTAGAACTACTCACAACTATGTTTCCTGCTGCAGGAAAAAATTCATTTTCTTTACAGTAATTAAAAAAAAGTTTAAAAAATTGACAAAAAAATAAGTTGCAGGTTAGGCCCCATAATTTAAACAACAAAATCTAGGAAGAAAAATATTCTTCAAATGTACTCAACAGATAAGTTCATTAAGGGTTAAAAAAAAGTTGCATAGGAAAAAGGGACATTCCAGCACTTGCTACAATGATGGCAATAGTTTCTCTACAGGGAGTAAAGTACCTCTAGTTTTTCTTCTTTTGATAACTCTAGGATTAGGGTTTACAAGCAAGAGCATTAGAATAGCAGCACTTTTCCAGTCCTGGAGAGCTCTATAAGCGAGAAGAGACTTTGTCTGGAGGTCAAGGTTTGTTCTACCAGACAGAAAGACAAGCCAACTAGCACAGCTCCAAAGCTTAAGTTGTAAGTTCCTTCAATATTTGAATAAAAGGTGTTATAAATTCCTTAATACCTTTGACTCCTGCTTAATAAAGGAAAATGGCAGGGTCTGTGTGTATCTTGAGTGACAGAGGAATTTGGTTGTCAGAGGACACATCTGAAAGTATAAGAACAAAAAGGGGATCCTTCAGATGTTGTTTTCAAGGAATGGTACACTATTGTCTTAATTTTACCTATGCAAGAGAGAAGCAGAGAGAGCGTTGTATTATTAGGCCAATGGTCAATAACTAAACCAAAACAAAAATTAGAAAATAAACGATCAGAAAAAAACAAAAACATTAACAATAAAAACTGTTATTTTTAAGAAAGACAAACAGGTTACAATGTAGTTTCTGTTCCCTTGCTCCTCCAGAAATAATCATTGTCTTCAGGCTCAAGTTCTATTCTAATTTGAGGCACAACTTTTACTGGAGTTCTAGGAGGCCTAGAGAAAAAACAAAAAGAGAAGAAAAGAAATAGTAAGTAAATCAGATTTCCTTTATCATTTAGCTAATATTTATGCATTGTACAGAAGCCAAATGTGTCCTTTGTTCTCTTTGAAAATTTACCTCCTCCTTCTGTATTAAAAACAAACATTTTTAAATGGGATGAAGGTACCAATAGAGTCAAGGTATTTAAGTAAAATTTTCATTAACTAGCATACATAGATAAAAAAAAAAAAAGAAGAAGAAGAAGAAGAAGAAGGCAGACTGCCAGGTGGATGATACTGTTAGAAATTAAAGGACAAAAAGATTTACATAAAGAAAATATTCAGAGATTTCACTCTTGAAAATCAAGTAGGATCTGGAATCTCTCAGAGCTTTCAGGAAGGAAAGGAAAGGACAGGAAAGGAAGGAAGGAAACTCCTGGAGGACAGCTGCCAGGAAATGCAGTTACCCCGTAAATCATAGATGATACTTAAATGATAAAAGCTGACATTGCTCCTGGGCTTTACCTTAATGATATTGAAAGGTTACAATATTTCTAAGAGTAAGTAGATTAGTTCTCTTAGGTTTTCTACCAGTGAAAACTGGAACAAGGTTTGGTGGTTGGGTAACTTATTTAGGATGAATTGTAGAGAGGAGGAGAACAAGGTGTTCTGCCAATAACCCACCACTGACTACATCTCTGTGGGGCAATCATCCCACAGAACAGCGTAGAACTGGGCCATCTTTTACCTTGGCATACCGAGTGACTGAAGGAAAGAAATTTTATCAGCAAGATGTGTGGCGTTCAAGGAATGTTGGTGATCTTTCTCCTAGGGAGAAAAAAAAACAACCCTTTTTAAATCATGAAAAGTAGCGTTTGGTAATGTATAAAATTAGAGTGAAAATAAAAATCTTCACAAAAATGATGTATCGTTCACAATTGGAAACAGTAGGACAGGTAAGCATAGGCAGTTTCAATAAACTTTGTATCAAGCTAAGAATCTAAGTAGTGTGATGAAGCCCAAATCACTTGGTTTCCTTTACTCTAGGTTTTCTGGGAAAAAAAAACCATTGTTGTTCTCTTCCGTGAGGGGATAGAAGGTGAATCACTTTTAGAAGGTGATGGCATCTATTTAATGTTTAAGGTTAGCCCTTGGATTACCTTCCATCTTCAGCATTCACAGTTTTGCCCTGCTATTATACATGGGGAAACAAAAAGATTTCAAGGAACTTATTTTCACTGCAACTCTACTATCAATTTTGTTCTTTCATGGATTATAAAAGATTAATATGTAATTAGAAAAGATGTCAGAATGAAATTTTTGCTTAAGTAAATTTTTGAATTTACTTAATGAAGAATGAAGAATACTAGCACTAAATAATCTAGTGGCCATAAACTTTTTCCAGGAGCCTCAAATTCTAGCCGGTGATTTAAACAAAATAACACAAAAACAAAATAAAACAAAACAGCCTTTAAACTGTACTTAGAAGGGCTCCACCAGCTTATGATGTCGATGAACGACATACATGCTGGGCTGTCTTCACAGTACCCATTTGCTATTAATGCTATAGAGATGAAAATGAACCCAGAAATGGTTTGGGGAACTTGAATTCAAAAGGAAAAATTAAATCCCACTGAAAGGACCAAGAAGAAATAAGCCTGCTATAAACAATAGTTTACATACTGATTGGACACTAAAGGTGAGAGTGTTTTAATTCCTTAAACCTAGTGTAGCACCCAGCCTCTAAGATGGTCCTCAGTGCTCCCTGCCACTTGGTATTCATGTCCTTATGTAATTCCTTTCTACATTGTACCAGGATTGGTTTGTATGACCAAAAGAATATGGCAGAAGGGATGGTATGCCATGCCTGAGATTCAGTTATGAAAGATTGCAATTTCCATCTCGGTTTCACTATCCATTATTATTGGCTCTAGGAGAAGCCATATTATGCATGGGCAACCTTATGAAGATGCCCACAGGCCAAGGAACTGAAACCTCCTGCCAAATGCCTCGTGAGTGAGCCTGGATGCAGAGCCGCAGTGACAGTTAACATCAGACTCAGCCCCAGCTGAGAGTTTGACTGCAATCTCATAAGAGACCTAGAGCTCGAACCACCAAAATCAGAGGCTCCTATTTCTAAATGTCAGGAACTGTGTGAGAAATTATGTTTGTTGTTTTAAGCTACTAAATTTTATAGTAATTTGTTACACAGCAATAAATAACTGCCATACTTATTTTTCATAAATAGTCATTCATTTCAAACTTTTCTTGGTAACCTGTTATTGAAGTTGAAATGGCATTGTCAAATAGCGATAAAAGTGTCTCAATAATAGACCAGTAGACTTTTTTCTTTTAATAGATCAGCAGACTTTGAAGTACATTTGGACCTAAAAAGATATATTTTCTTTAAATGAGAACTCAATATGAAAGTAGTTTAGAGGCAATTACTACTTGCTGTTGGAAAAATGAGGTAGATTCACTAATGTTACTACAGAGGTTTTCCCCCTTTTCAAGTGGTCTGTTAAATCAAATACAACAACAACAAAAGTGACTTGACAGAAATCATCATACCTTGGCCACTAGGCTATGTTATCCCAGAAAAAAAAAACAGTACAGTTACAAAGGTGATTTTGAAACAGCAGAGGGGGTAATTAAGAAATTAGGAAGAAAATGTACATATCTTATAAATTATACCTAACAAGTTGAGTTAATATTTTATGATTGCCAATTAAATTGAAAATAACAAATGATTCCGAATTCTCAATATTAACAATTGGTTCATTGATTGAGAGACCCAGGTTGCAATTTCTCTTTTGAGCTAATTTGCTCATTGGTTGAAGCCTAAGGAAGACAAACAGTAACAGACAGTGATGTAGCACTATAAGCCGCAATTCTTAATACCAGCAAAAAAAAAAAAGGAAAACCAATTAAAAACATGGTTACAAGCTTAGCAACTGAAAGAAACTGGTGATAATTTAGATCAGAGAAAGGACTACCAAAAAAAAAACTTAAAAGGTTATGGATAAAAGGAAAATAAGGGAAGCTTAGGGAATATAAAAATAAAGTTTTATAATAATTAAGTGTAACTCTCCACATAGAAAAAAAAAATAGAGAAAAAGTTAATGTAAATAATAGTTGTAAAGTTTTTTCTCCGCAAGTGCAAATCATATTCAAGCAAGCAAGCAGAGGTTAGTTCTACTCACTGTCAGAAGGTTTGCTATCACTTAGGAAAGGTTGCTGTTCCATGATGTCCATTGGAATTTTAATACTTGGAACTTTTTCTGAGTATGGGCAGTCGGACTGTGAAAGAAATTTACAACAGTTTTTAGAAAGTTTTTACTATACAGTCCTTCCTTTCTTCCAGTGTTGATTAAACCTATCATATTATCATTTACATTGTACTGAGAAAATCCTTATATATCATCATTTCTACTTCGCTAACTTTCCAAAATCTACACCATCTTTCCCCCTAATATTTGTTTTCTTCTCTTCTGAGTTAATGAGACTGACTCATTTAAAACTAGAACCACACCAAGTGGAGATGATTACAAATTGTAATAATTGCAAAACTTTCCATAAGCTGGATCCCCAATCAGCAAATATTTATGGGTTTGTTGCATGTGTAAAGTAAATAGTTTCAATATGAAAGATAAAAATTAGGAAATTACCTAAACTATAAAATGGTCTTGAAATTTTTGTTTTGTTTATGCTTTCTGATTCCATCTCCAGCAAAATGATGACTCAGCTTTCCTTCCAAAACAGGTAGAAGACTCTAACATCCACTATCTGGGAGCCCTCTACATATAATTGAAAATAAACTTCCCTCCTTTACACTAATACTCTATCAGAACTATTTCATAGTTAAAGATCGATTTCCATTTGTTTGTACCAAAGATATTTGAAAACTTAGCAAAACATGAGAAATTCAAATTAAAAGGAAGGTGCCTATGGTGGTCAGATAAGCAAAGAAGCATAACCAGAATAAAATGATAAAACCAGGCAGCTAATCATGAGGCCATCTAAGCCAACCTATAACAGATTTCCACAGGATTACCACTTTACTTTTTTTTAGAATTCATTATATTGAAGGCAAGTCTATGTTTGGATTAAAAAGATCAAATTCATCTTTTAACTGAAAGTACCAAGAGATAGCTTTCAGTTGAAAGAAAAACAACGGGAACTAAGAGGCAAAAAATATAAGGAAAAAATAAATCTTAACATAAAGCTTAACATACTACACACATTGAAAATTCTTTCATGATGAATCTAGAGAGGATAATGAGCCACATATTATTTTAAAGGACTAAGATATTGCATTAAAATTGACAAAAAAAAAAAGAAAATGCATCTACTTTTATGAGAATGTCAAGAGGAACAGGTTTTATTACAGTATTTCGAACATTTCCCCAAATAATAGCATTTATAGATAAACAAGCTGGCAGCCAATCCTTAATCATTGCCTACCAGGCAGGTTCAAAAATGATGGAGTGACTCAAAATGTTGGCAAGTCATAATTTTCACTACTTCTACTCACAAACATTAGAGCTATAATTCTCATGACTCCGTGGTGCTTCCTATATCCATGGACGCCACGACCCACGATTATCAGGTGAACAGTGGGGGAGCCATCCTCCAAATGTGGAGGCCCCAAATAATGAACTTAGTATACAGATGTACTCTAATTTGCCTGCTTGTATTCACTGTCTAGGACAAATATATAAACTTGTTTGTTTTGGTGAGGGTGCAGAGAAGAAGAGAAAGAGGAAAAGAAACAAGTATCACACATTATCTTCAAGAAATCTGTTGGGAACATGGAGCTGAAAATTGTAATTATTAGTAAAAAAATTGTTTAAATAAAATATAATTTGTTGAAAATCAAATCTAAGAATTGGAAACTTCTTAGGAGCTCATTTGTTCCAACTTTTGACATAAGAGAGCACTAAATTTAAAACACTTTCCAAAGTTAATATTTTATTTCTAAAAACCATTAGAGAAGAGGATTCTATAACATTACTTCATATGTTCATGATGTAATGAATTTTAAGTTTGGCGTCCAGATACATAAACTGAGGTACTTGTTCTGAAAATTCAAGATGAAATACTGCTTTAATTATTTCAGTATTTCAGGCAATTCTTTTTTTTGTTTGTTTTAGGTGGTCTAAAAATTTATTTCAAATTTTGATATCTATTCAATGTGTAAAAACATCATTCTTTTTAATACTGAATCTTAATCTGTGTTGCAGTTTAAATGCATTCTCTCTCTTTTTTTTAATCATCATTGGAAACAGAAAAGGTATATACCTGTTCTCACTGAAGATGAATAAGGACAGTAATAAAAACTCCCTCAGACTCTTTTTCTCTATAGCTAAATGTGTCTTGTATATTTAGCCTTTTCTTATTGGATCAATTTATCTGAAATCCAATTTTGTCCATTGCCTTCCTTCACTGTACTATTTTTAAGTTCTCTAAATAGAATACGATCAGACAGCCTGAACAATTGGAAATAACCAGACAGGTCTGGATTAGTGTTAGTTTTGTCACTGTGGCTGTGTAAACTTAGAAAAATGACTTAACATTACTCAGTCTAAATGTCCTTATCAGTAAAATAGGAACAAAAAATATATACTATACAGAACTGTTATGGCAATTAAGGACCAGAATGCATAATCAGTCAAAATGATAAAGTACAGAGTAGACATCAAAAATTAACTACACTCCTATCTTAGAATGGGATACCAGGAATACAATTATAACGGTGATGTTGCGCTGTTAAAAAATCCAGAACAAGTCTTCAGATAGAAAATGTCACTACGGTAGTCCTTTCAAAAGTCTCCTGGGACAATTTGTGTGTGTGTGCATGTATGAGTCTGTATGTGTATGTTAAACAAATCTGAGCTTTTCTTCTAGCACTCATCACAGACACCTACTGGAGTACCTGTATTTCTGTGATATGGTCTCCTAAAGAAAAAAAAAAGGGCAATAATTTCATTGCTCAACTTACTCGCGCAATTGCAGGAGGACCATTTAGACTATGAGACTGATAACTACATATAAAAAGAGCCCCAAACCAATTTCCTTTCCTTTTCAATGAAGGTTTAATGAGAAATAATCCTAAATCACATCAAAGCTCAATTCGAAGATAAGTACAATAGCAGAGAACATTGGTTGAGAGTCTCCTCAAAGGACACATAGATCATAGGAGGTAAAGTCACCAGTGCTTGTCCACAATAGGTTTATCATTACACTAATCTGAGTTATCTCAAATTTAAATCTTGGATTATCAATAGCAAATCAAATACACTTTATAGCATTACTAAGTGAACTTCCTTTTTATCTATAAGATTGGAGATCCTTGTTCTTTAGGTGTGGTGGCCTTTTTGTTTTGTTTTGTTTTTAGAAGCTATTTTATCATTTTTAGTGTACTAATGGTTAAAGAAGGTTTTCAGAAAATAGAAAAAACTGAAGAGAGAAAATAAAAGGCAAAGGAACATGAAGACTGACATACAACATGGCCAGGGAAACATTCTCGGAATTCAGCCATACATCTCACATAAGGGATAAAAATAATAAATCACATTTGTTTCTTTAACTAGCTTTACTTTGGAATTTTGGAGAGTTTCTTACATCGTCATTGTCACTATCCAGACTTCCTTTCTTCTTTTTCTTTTTCTTTTCATCTTCCTTCTTTTTCTTGTCCTTTTCTGGAATGACATCATCGAGGAAGCTGAGGTCATGCTGGGAGAAGAGGTAGTCCATGCCTTTTCTGACAGCTACAAGTGCCAAGATCTAGAAGGATAATTATTAAAAAGTATGAAAGAAACTTTGTCTGATGAAGTCATAATGACCTAAATCCTGCCCTATCAAAGGCTATAGAAACCTATTTTGTATAAGGCTAAAGGATGATGGAACTCATCTTGCTTATATGAACTATAAACATTTTCTTTATGGGGAAATTTGGTTCATAAAAGTCTTAACTGAAACTCACTTTTTTTTGTTCACTGAAACATATGATCATATTCACTTAGAATCTCAATATGAAAGGATTAATTTTTAAACCATTTCTTCCATGTCAGATTCTTAATAAAGTAACTAAATAATTAAAGGGGAAAAAACAGTGTGCATATGATATCTAATTATTTGAAATTAAAAGATTATACAAGGTTTTGAAAATCTTTGTAACATACAATATACTAAGACATCTTTAAAGTATTAATAAAGAGGTAGTGGCTAAGTATGCATAGACCATTTAATCTACTGGATGACTTCAAACACTGCCATTAACTGAATACTAACCATGTGTCAGATACTGTACTAAATTCCTAGACAGTATTTTTTTTTTTTTTACTTATTCCCACAACAAACCCAAAGAGTAGATATTATGATCTCCATCTTATAGCTGAGGAAATTGAAGCTTAGAGACATAAATATGTCACCCAAAATCACAAAGTCAGAAAAAGGAAAAGTATAGAGGGACCCAGCTGTCTGCCTCTAAAATCAGTATTCTTAAACTCTGTATCTTTCATTCTCTGAATTGCTCTTAAAGAGTAATTTTTGAAGGTACATTAAAGGTACATTTTTCTCAACAGTAAAATTAGTATGCACTAAAATACTAGTTATGACTCTGCCTCAAATAAACAGTTGCTTTTATCCATATGCTTTCTAGATGTCAGTTTCTTCATTTCCTAGAGAAATTAATAAATCTGCCCTACCAATATTACATGATTGTTTTGTGCTCAAATAAAAGCTCACAAAAGATAAAATATACTTTATAGGAAGATGGCGTAGAAGGTACAGGCTATGCACTCCTCCTCTAGTGATCACACAAAACAAAACTACAGAGCAACCAGCATGCAGAGTTGCCTGAGGTCTGGCTGAACAGAAGCCCTACAACTAGGGACAAAAAGAACAGGTCACCTCAAACTGGTAGGAGAGGTGGAGATGCGAAATGGCCCAGTCTCACCACTGCCTGTAGTGATCGAGGATCAGGAGGGCTATCTTGGCTCTAGAGGCCCTATCTTGGCTCTAGAGGCCCCTCCCCTAGCTGGGGGGTGAGGGGTCCCAGATACACATTAGGCTCCCCAGGCCAGGTTTCCAATGCTGGGAAGAGAAGTTCCCACAACTTCTGGCTGTGAAAACCAGCACAGGTTGTGGCTGAAATAGAGGGCTGCAGAAGTCACAAAACCAGCAGAGGTTGTGGCTGAAATAGAGGGCTGCAGAAGTCACAAACATTCCTCTTAAAGGACCCATGCCCAGCCTTATTTGCTGACAGACATGCTCACTCTGAGCTGTAGTGCTAGGGCAGCTGCTCGAGGTGTTCCAGGGCCATACAAGGAGGCACTGAGCTGTCGGGCTTTAGGGCAAGGGCTGGAGGGGCAGCTTTCTCCTGGATATAAGTTCAAGCAGAAGCCATTGTTTCTTTGTTGAGCCCTCCCCACTCCCTGCCTACAGACACAGGCACTGCTGTAACTGAGTCACCATCAACCTGGATAACAGAGGTTGCTCTACCCAGGAAATTCCCTGAGACTCTGCCTCTCCCAACTTGTGGGCCCACCCAAGCCGCTTCCAGTAGTTTATTCCATACAAACAGGCTGTCTTGGCCCCTGCTGTGAACGTGCATAAAATCTCTCAAAGGCTCATAATACCCAAAGAAGCACCATCTGACCTTGGTATGTCCTGTACCTCTTGCTGAGCAGCCCCAAGCCCTGCACTAGTAGCAACTGGCCTCGGTTACTGACTTGGCCCCTTGAGGCACCTACAAGTCCAGCAAGTGTGGCAGCCATGTGTGGGGTGCTTGGTGACTCTTACCAGGCAGCCTCAGAAGTAAGCGGGCTATAGCTGAATTTGGCCTGCAGCTGGACCCCTCCTGCCAAGAATGTGTTCTGGGCAGTAGCTTTATGTAGTTGGTGTGCTGTGGGCACACCAACTACATAAAGCTACTCTACTAAGACCAGGAGACTTAGAAGCCCTACCTAATACATAGAAACAGACACAAGAAGGCAGCAAAAATGGAGAGACAAAGAAGCATGTCCCGCATGAAAGAACGGAACAAAGCTCCAGAAAAAGAACTAAACAAGATAGATATAAACACTCTACCAAACACTGAGTTTTAAAGGTTATAAGGATGCTCAAGAAACTTAGGGAAACAGCAGATGAACTCACTGAGAACTTTAACAAAGAGATATAAATCATAAAAATGGAGATGGAAAACATAATGAGGAATCAGTCAGAAATGAAGAATATATCTGAGATGAAGAGTACATTAAAGGGAGTAGACAGAGTGGATTAAATGGGAGATTGAATCAGTAATTTAGAGGATGGGGTACACCCAGTCAGAACTGCAATAAAAAAAAGAACCCCCCAAAATGAAGATAGTTTAAGGAACCTCTGGGACAACATCAAATGTAACAACTTTCACATCATATGGGTTCCAGAAGGAAAAGAAACAGAGCAAGGAATTGAAAACCTATTTGAAGAAATAATGACAGAAAACTTCCATAACCTGATGAAGGAAGTAGACATACAAACCCAGGAAGATGAGTCCCAAACAAAATGAACTCAAAGAAGCCTATGCCAAGACACACTATAATTAAAATGACAAAGAATAAATTCAAAAAGAGAATCTTAAAAGCAGCAAGAGAAAGGCAATTAGTTACCTACAAGGGAGCACCCATAAGACTGTCGGCTGATTTCTCAACAGAAACTTGCAAGCCAGAAAGAACTGGGATGAAATATTCAAAACAAAGAAAACCTAGGACTAAGATTACTTTACCCAGCAAAGCTGTTGTTTAGAATCAAAGGACAGATAAAGAGCTTCCCAGACAAGAAAAATCTAAAGAATTTCATCACTACCAAGCCAGTATTACAAAAACTGTTGGAGAGACTTCTTTAAGAAGAAAAAAATATGTATCAAAAATCTAAATAAGGAATGACAATAACTACATATCTATCAATGAGTACTTCAAATGAAAAAGAATTAAATGCTCCAATCAAAAGATAGGGTAGCTAAATGAATAAGAAAACAAGACTCTTACATATGCTGCCTACTAGAGACTAACTTCAGATTAAAAGACACACAGACTAAAAGTTAAGGTATAGAAAAAGATATTTCACAATGAGCCTAGAAGGTAGTGTGCTGAGTGGAGTAAGTCAGATAGAAGAAGACAAATCCCATATAATTGCACATTTGTGTGGAATCTAAAGAACAAAACAAAACAAACAAACGAAAAAACAGAAACAAATTCATAGATACACAGAACATTTTGAGGGTTACCAAATGGGAGGGCAGTTGGGGAGGGTAGATGAAAAAGGGGGAAGGGATTGAGAAGTACAGATTTTAGTTACAAAACAGTCATGGAGATATAAAGTATAGCATAAGGAATATAACCAATAATATTGCAATAACCATGTACAGTGTCAGAGGGGCATTAGATTTATTGGGGTGATCGCTTTGTGAGTTATATACATATCTAATCACTGTGCTGTATATCTGAAACTAACATAATATTATATGCCAACTATAACTTAAAAATAAAAAATACTGTTTAAAAAAAAGCAGTTTTAGGTAGTTTTTTCTCATGTGTTTTCAAATGACTCTACTTGAGGATATTCAAGCTTTTACACAAGTGAAATGCATGGGAAATGTAATTTACCACCAAAAAAACAAAAACAAAAACAAAAACAAAAAACGAGTTATCTTTGAGGAGAATAATTTTAAAAAATACTTTATAAAGGTAAAAATAAAACATTTCTTTATTATTTAGCACAAGCAATAAGTGATTTACTGAATATATTTCAAATTTATCCAGGTCTAACTTTGTTTTTTCTTGCTTTAACAAAATGAATAGATAGGTAAATTATACCAATAGACAAATAGGAATCATTTCTCACATCCAGTGTGTTTTCCAGTAAGTTAATAGAGTTTAAGAAAAAAAAGAGAGAGAGATAGAGATAAGGGATCATCAAGAAAAAAAATATATATCTGACTCCACAAATATCACTAGTATGTTATACCATCTTTTCTGCTTCCCTGGAGGAAAAACAATTATAACAATTATAAACAACAAATATCCATAAAACAAAATAATAATCCTGGCTAAGAGGATTTTTATAAAAAATAAAATATAGTTTGTGTATGAAAATTCTGTTTCCAAAGCCAGGTGGGTGACAGAGCACACATGAGGCTGGCCTTGTGACTTGTTTCAAGTACAGGAATATGTATTTTTTTGCAAGAAATGGAAAGCTATGGTAAAGTATAAAATCGATAATAAAGTCAGATACAGAGCTAGCATTTCCCTTTTTCTTTCTTTCACTTGTAATTCAGAGTAGAATATTAGTTATTTTACCTTGCTTCTCATCATATCACAGGAAGGACAGAGAGCCCAGACTTACACTTAGCATGATACAAACTAGTAAGAACTTCAAAAACTAAACTTCCCATTCCATTTCTTCTAATTCACCAATGACCTCTCATAAGATGCTCATTTTTTTCTGTACTATTTGGACTGAAATGTGGCATACATTATTATTTAGATTCATACTGTTATACAATAGTATTTTAAAAATAACTAAAGTACATGGTGTCTACTATGCACCAAGCATTGTGCTATATACTTGATATGTATCACTGATGCTCTGAATAAGAATAACAATGCTATCCACATCTCACTGATAATTTAATGGCAGCTCAGGGAGGTTCACGACCCAGCACAAACCAGACCTGGTATCTGAACTCTTAAGTTTGACTCTAAGATCCAGTGTAGACAACCACAGACATAGGAACCTAAAATTATAACAGATCAAGTCAAACTGACTTGGTCAAAACTGGAAAAAATTAGAACCACTCATGTGTCTTCTATATTACGCTAACCACATGATATTCGTGTGATCTTATGGCTAGGTTCAATTAAAGGAATCCTTACCATGACTGGAAAAATGATAGCAGCCACAGTTGACTTGAGGATCCAGAGCAGGGCTAGACACAACACCTGCAAGAAAGTGAACAGGTGGACTCTGCGCAGGGGGACATGGCGCAGGTAGATAAAGTCAGGCTGATGCTTTAGGGGCATCAGAAGCAGCTTCAGACGATCCATGAACTGGGGAAGAAAAGGGAAAAGAGTACAACTAAATTACTTCAAGAGCTGATACACAAAGTCATTACTATTATGCCTAAATATCCCCTAGTGATCTATATTCTGTAATTTGGGAAAGCAGTATCTTTTTCAAAGGACACTGGTCAGGCAATGCAGAAATTTAGTCTAGCACAGTAAGACATTGTATGAGTCTTCCAGTTTTTATTGTTACCTTGCAAGAATGTTATGCAGATATATGAGATAAAGTGGCCACCAAAGAATAAAGTCGAATAAAGTCACAAAGGAAAATATAAATTCTAGATGCTCATCTCTTACATTCTATTTATACTATCTGAATCTCGGGAGAGATTACAGTGAGGTTCAGAGTGTCAACAACTAGGTATTTTGAATCTAGGAGAGGCTATCACATTGTCATGTACAAACAAGTATTAAAATGACGGCTGATTACATATGTGCCAGGTGCTGTGCTTCAAAGAATAACTGCTGATTTTACATTAATGAAGATGATAAGGTGATATTTAAGTGCCAGTCATAGGATCTTTCGAATGAAAGATGCTCAGTAAATAGTTGTTGAATTGAATTATTATATAATAATAACTCTGAAATAATACCTTTGCTTGCTTTCTGGAGGGAAGGGAGAAGTATAAAAGTAAACTAGACTATCACAGACAATCTTCTGTAAGGTGATTTCCTATCTAAAGGGTTTCCTTTCTTCCTCCAGGGCTATTTTTGACTAGTGAGGTCTTTGCCGTTCATAAAAATTGAGTTACGAAATTTCTTGCTAAACAAATCTTGCCAAAAGGGCTAAAAGAGGAAGAATCAAGAGAAAAGAAAGGAAAAAGAGAAAAGATAATAGAGATAACAGCGCTGCAAAATTTTAAAAATCTACTCTCTTTCTCTTCAGCAAAGAATTTTCCCCCACATCATTATGAAATTGATTTTTTTTACTTAATTTAATAAACATATACTGAGCTTGAACCATCAATTAAGCACCTAGAACACATTAAATCAAACTTTTTATCTAGACTGACCTATTAAAGCTAAACAAAAATAAAAACTATTAGTTTGGAGGCCATGTTAATTTCATATTTTTTTTCATTTAGAGGAATAAAGACTATTTAGAATGCCAAGTACGAATGAAACATTTTGACATATTTATCTTCCCAAAAGTTTTGTGGGAACTAATAAACCCACATTCATATTCATGTAGTCCTATCTCTGAAGAACCACCTTGTGTTTTGCAACAAATATCCAAATGGTGAAGAATTCTGTTCAATGGACCTAAATAAGGAAAAATAAAATAGCTTTTTCTCTTTTGGAGAGTCTGGCCACTTGCCTAGCTCTATCTGATTCTAAAAACAAATTAATCTAAATTCAATAAATGAAAGCAAGGACTATTATGAAGGGGTTTAAATAAATTCTTACGATGTTCAGAGAACATGCAGTCTTTTCCCATTAAAATATCACTAAGTGCTAAATAAGGCTACAATTAACAAGGTGCCAGAAAGCAGAAGTACTTCCAGTTTCCTGGTGCGAATTAAATTAAACCTCAACTGAAAGACAAGGTCCCTTACAAAGTTTTCCCTAATGATTTTTTTAAAAGGGGGCTAGTTTTACCCAAGTTGTGAATAGCTGAAGATTTCAACAAAAGTAGCATATAAATCACACTGACTTTATTCTTTTATTTGTTGAAAACTTTCGATCATTGATCTTAGCCATGTGAAAAGCAAATCAAATAAGAATAGCCTGATCTTAGTATAGAATAAAGGCAAATGGATAAATAGTATCTTGACAAGTACACTAAAAGGGTTAGATTTCCTTTTCGAGATCAAAAAAAAAAAAAGAAAGAAAAAGAAAAATAAAAAAAGAAAGAAAGGGAAGGAGAAAAGAAGTAAAGTAGAAGGAAGGAAAGTCATAGTTCTCTTACCTTCCTGGTCAAATGACCTTACCATCCTATTTTAAGAATGGGTACGTATGATAACATTTGTTAACACAGCTAACTTTGTTAAATCAGGAAATGAAAAGCAGGTAAACAGTGGAGAAAGTAGAAAATAAATGCACTTTAAAAACTTAGAAAATAATTAGCAATTTTCTTTGAAGATCTACTACTGGACTAGCCTTACTACTAGAAAAACAGGAGTATACTTAGGTTGATATGAAACACTTACCTGGACACCATTAAGGGATGCTACCCCCATATACAGGAACACGCCATAGAGCACAGGCATGGGAATAAACTAGAAAAGAAAAAAAATGGAGCAAGGTTTTAAAACAATAATGATAATAATAACAGTAACGGAGGATAGTTTAATTAAAATTATTGAATGGCATTGGTTAATAAAATCAAATAGGTTTTAAGTGTATAATTCAATACTATATCATACGTATATTGCATTGTGTGTTCACCACCCAAAGTTAAATTTTCTTCTGTCACCGATATTTGACCCCTTTTACCCCTA
This sequence comes from Pteropus medius, assembly GCF_902729225.1. Classification (NCBI taxonomy): domain Eukaryota; kingdom Metazoa; phylum Chordata; class Mammalia; order Chiroptera; family Pteropodidae; genus Pteropus; species Pteropus medius. Next base: position 21,289,129 of record NW_024351730.1, on the reverse strand, counting down.
CCTATCTCCCTTCCACCCCCTTCCCTCTGGTAACCACCAATCCAGTGTCTGTGTCCATGAGCAGGATAGTTTAAATAGAAGCTAAATCTGAAACTAAAAGATAGGACATAATAATATAGTGATTGCAAATTAGTGTGCTTTACTCATCGTTGATAAACTTCTAAACCTTTCGTACTAGAAATAAATGAAAGAGGGTGAAGACTTTCAATTTTCATTTGATGCCTGTTGGCATTTTTTTTTATAATGGGCATGTATGGCCTTAATAATAACTTTGTTTTTTAATGGGGAAAAACATTTGTTTCCCTTTCCCCTCAAAAGAAATGACTATGTAAACCAGATACTTGGAGGGACTGTGAGGTAGAGAGGTAGAGTCATCTCACTCCTGAGACCAAGTTCTTTTCCCAACAGTCTGGTGACTTCTTTCCTTAATAATTTTCACCAAATGATCTATCAATCTGGTGTTTAAATGTTTCCTTTAATTAAGAAAACATCAAAAGACTATCCTCTTTCTTCCTCTCAGGAATATTAATAAAACTAACTAATGAGAACACTGCTTGAAAGGAGCATCGAGCATCTGGAAGCTATTAATTATACACACGGATTAATATACAACTTTAAAAACTGAATTAGCACATTTCATGTCTTAATTAGCAAAAACGTTCTTTACATTAATACAAGGTGTTTTAACAATGGCAAGTTCCAATATGACTGATGTTCATAAGTTTTATCTGTTCCTAGACCTTTGAAATGTCCCTGGTATCGCAGAAACTAAGCAAATTAAGAAACACTGTTTCTGAGAAGTATTCTGTCTGAACTACAAAAGGTTCTCATGCTTGTATTTTGAAAAAAAGTTCAACTAATTTCAGGAGTTTTCAAAGATAAAATACTAAACCGCAATCAAGTCCAATCTTACCAAATCTACATAAAGGAAGCTATTGTAGCCAGAAAACAGTGTGACTTTAGAGTAATATTTAAAGAATTAATGCCTTGTATTAAGTAAAGCACAATTTCTATCAGTCTTTCCTTGTGATTACCTAAAACAGTTCGGTATCTGAGACCCTTCAGCCACTACTAGGGAAACAGTAAATTCCGAAATGTCACAACATTCTCCAATTGTTATTGGTTAGCTATAGAAATTATTAACTTTATATGAAATAAATATACTTATTTATATAAAACATCACATATTTCTAAAAAAAACAATTTTAACATATGTAATTTAATCTTGAATTCAGGGAAAAATAAGCGACATTGAATGTTGAAGGAGGTAGGAGGGATGATTTAAGTAGTGAAGAAGCCATGTTTGCTGTAATTGCCAACAGTCACCACAAAGAGGTGAACACATCACGTTCAAGTCATTTGAGTTCTGACATGTATCTTTATTTCCTTTCCAATGTGCATGTTTCCATTCATTATGATTCCTCTGTACAAATTTACCAAAAAATAAAAGTAAAACTAATGAAGGGACCATTTTATAGCTTTGACTCACTTCTTAATTTTTTGACTATTTTTTTACAGGTAATGGCACTTCCTTTTTTCCTTAATATAGGAAGATTTCCTTCTTGTAATTTTATTTTTAATTTTTTGGGAAGAAAAGAAAGGAGGAAGAGGGAAAAGAGAAGTATAGTTTATGGGAAACTAGTTAGAAACCCTGCAACAGAGTTTTCAATCTATGTAAAGTGATTTCTTGGCTTGAAAGAAAAGAATCACAAATCCAAGCCTAATCTCCATCCCTCACCTAAGCTTGGCCAATATTTTCTCTAAGGTACTTCTAACACCAAAGTGAGTAAAAGTTGTTCCTTGGTGCCCAGGTCTATTATCTCTGAACTTATGATGACAGATGTCACTGAATCTACCATAAAATAAAATCAGAAGTCAACATTAACTCAGAATGGCATGGAAAATAGGTAGGAAAATAGCTTTAGATATGAAGATGTTTTTTAAAAATATTCTTTGGTGAAAAGGAAAGTGTATATAAAAGAAAGGCTGTTAATTAGATTTTTGGCCAACTTCAATGTGATACAAATTCGTATGAAACTCACTATTTTCCTTATGATAATGCAGTGTCTCAATAAATACTTTCTAGTTTAGAAATCTTGGTAAAATTTAAAAGAATAACTGGGTTGGAGGATACATTTTATTGGATTTGGTTCATGAGTCACATCAGAAGGTCAACCTTTAAAAATTCATCACAATAGAAATATCTCAAAAGAAGTAAAAAAAAAAAAAAAAAAAAAAAAAAGAATGGGATTTCCAGTTAAAATAATATAACATACATAGTAATAGCACGTAGACATTTTTCCAAAGTGAGACAGGAGAAATTAAAACATAAAAAACACAAAGTATACAATATTCGCAGGCATATCAAGAATTGCCAAATGATAAAATTATACAAAGAGAATTATATAAATCATCAACAAGCTCAGGAAGCCAAAAATATAATTATAAATAAATATTATAATGCTTTTAATAAATATTAAAAATGGAAAAATTAAGTGCTTGATCCTATAACCAGACAGAATTATGAAAATAAGATAAAGTCAATGAAGATGAACATATTTAGACCATGTCACTGAATTTTTCAAATTGTGGTAACTGTCATTCTGGTGTTTTTCACTTATCCTTCTTTTGACTCTGATAGTGTTAGATTATTCCCACAAGAAAAAATGGGAACTACTATTAGATTCACCACCACCACCATCATTATCATCTTCTTCATCATCATTATCATTTCTCTTTGTTTCCCTGTTAATGAGCAGAGTGTGTGACATATTGTAGGTCAACCAATGTTTGTCAAATACAAATTAAATGCTATCCTCTACATTGTAGAACACTAAACAAATCTGGAAGATAAAGTTTGACCACTCCTCATGTTAAACTAATTCAAGCAAAGGGAACAAAAGTAGCAGTGAGTTTTACAAGATCTTTATTTCTTTATGTTCATTAGAAGAATGAAAAAAGCTCAAGGAACTATCTTCATCTTTTTGCTGCTCTTTTATTCTCTCCAAGTCTCTCATACAAAACACTAGCTTAACAGGCAAATATTTCCACTATAGAAACACAGATCCAAACCGTTTCACCGGCTTGGGAAGCCAGTTATGCCAGTTTCCCAACAGTTCTGTGTTGAATCAGTGGTGAGATTTGAGGCATGTAAGACTGTAAGTGGCTAAGGTCAAGGGGTATACTTGTGAACTTAAACCTAGTACACTACAATTCCCTATGCCATTAAACTTGTGAGGGAGGTAGGGAGTTGGGAGAGAAGGTGTTGAGCCATTTCAATTTAAAAGTAAAAGTCACACATCTCTATTGCTCTCATTTATTTGAGCCGCCTTTTAAGGTAAACTCTTAAGTAAGACCATTCTTTAAAGTTGTCACCTGTTTCTTTAAAACAGTGTACAAAGCCACAAGTTGGAGGGAAAAGGATTCCCATCTGCAATATGAACCCTAATATCCTTTTCTGTGTGAATTTTGAGGTTAATTGTTAATCTTGACTTTTAATTCTAACTTTAGACTTAGTTGTAACTTAGGTTTTAGTTTAACTATACCCTTAACAACTGCTTCTTCCTGTACTTACTTTTCAAATGAGCTACAAGGGTTTGGTGGTAAATGCATAATACCTTAGCAAACGTTAATGATAAAAAGGACACACAATCTAAAATGAGGTGACTTTATCAGATATGGTTCCTGAGGTAAGGAATATCCTTAATTACTAAAGGAAAGAATCACAGTAGTAAATGCTGGACTAGTTAATTCTTGTTTTTAAATCTAGCTTTCCCACAATATGTAGGACACTATATTAACAAAACAACTTCACATTCCACTTTTTGAGCAAAACCTTGCCTAACAAATATGTTTGCTGGACTGCCTTTTTCACTGATTCCTACAATGACTCTTTGCATTGACCTGAAGTTGCAAGGTGTAAATGGCCACAATAATGGACACTAGCAACTGAATGTGGCTGAGTCAAAGTATGAATTACATAAGGAAAGTCAAAGGAAAAGCAAGCTCGTCCCCATGGATCCCACACATCTCTCTCTCTTTCCTCTGTATTCTAATCTGCTCCTGTAGCTACTAAAGTACTTTGCATATCACAGGCAAAAAGAATCATTGTAAAAGAAAGAACAAAAGGTCTTTTAGCTTTAATTCCTCTGCAGTCATATTTGGGTGCAGGATGAGAAAATAGTTAAGAAGAGGCCTTGTTAAAAATGTGAGTCTGCATCTCTTCCTAAAAATAGCAATTTATACAGTATCTGTTCTCTGTGTCCCTTTGGAATCATACATGATTAGTCAGCTGACAGATTCTCCAAGATTAAGGCCAATTTGCTGTAACAACTAAAAAAAAACCTTTTAAACACATCTGACTTTTTAAAATTAGGAATTTATATTGTATTAAGGAAAATAAATAACATAAAATAAAGGAGAAGAAGGGTGGGGGATGATGAGTAAATTTGAACTGAGAGAAAGACCCCTATTATCCCTTACTAGTGGCTAAGCACAGAGATCCCATGAAAGAAACTGCATGTGTCATTCAAGCCCTCCTCTAGGGAACTCAGGGGCAAATTCATTCCCAGTAGAGCTACCCACAACATGGGGTCATAACTGCCTGCAATGACCTCTCTAAAAATGAATCTCTCCAGATGAGGTCCCACTGCATATGTGGTAAAAATCTGTCATTAGATATTTCTACCATCTGATGTGCTCGTCTGTTTGTGGGGCAACAGAAGAACATAAAGCATTTCAGTAGTGGATGTGATGCTATGAAACACACAACTTCAACCCCACCTCACAACTCACAGTGTCCTGGCAAAAGCAACAACAGATTTCCCTCTGTCCCCGCAGAACATTACAATCTGTAGTCTTTTAAGGTTCTCTCTACGTAACCAGAAATGACTTCTTTGAGATTATTTTTAATTTTACTACCCCACGTGTTACATGAGATATATATTCCTTCGTGATCACAGTCAGAAGGGAATTAAATCAGTTAACTGACATTGTGGAAACCAAGGATGAAAATGAATACTTAAATCTTTTAACTGTTTACCAGGTATTCTGTGCATAATGTTTGCATTAATCTAAATTCCCTGAAGGTAAAGTCAGTTTTATCTATAGATTAAGAAATTATAGGTCCGTTTTCCTCAAATTCGTCTGATGGGCAATTGACATATAAATGTGCTAACGAGAGAAATGGAGAGCTTTTGCCTTTCACTATCTGTCCTTCTGTATTGTTTGAATTCTTTACGAGAGTGTACTGCTCCATTACTTGTATAATCAAGCATTTTAAAAACCTTAAAAATTAGAATTTTTTAAAAATAAAATTTTTCAGAGAAAAATTTGGAAAGGTATTCTTAACAGTGGTTGTTCAGAGTTCTTAGGTATATAGGTGATTTTCATGCTTTGCATTGTGGTGCAAAGCATTAAGATACAAAAAATATCAATAACTGCCTAGTAATGTTTATATAATAGAAAAAGAAAAAGAAAATGCTTATGTCGCAAAAGAAAACTGGGAGCTTCATGACATGTATATACTAATCTGTTTTAGTCCAATTTCTGCTTTTAAATAGACTTCCACGTATTAATCTATTCAGGCAGATATTCACCCCATTAAACTTACACATTGACTCCAAACTTTCTAAATAAACTACCATATCATTTTTCTTCGTCAAAAGTTTAATTCTAAGTTTTCTAATTATAAATCAGTAATATTACTCTATTCACCTTTTCTGAATATTAGGCCTTCCTAATCAAAGAAAACAGAAACACAGTCAGCAATAATTAAGAATAGGAGAAAAATTACAAAGTAATCATCCTGAGTCACTCATGTTATCCAGGAGTTTAATATGGAGAGGAGGGGGGTACAGGATTTAGGAACAAGTAAATGGAAAGTGATACGAAGAAAGGATGTAAGAAGACTAGTGGGAAAAAACACAAATGGTCAGATGTAAAAACAGTCATGGGGATGTAAAGTACAGCATAGAGAATATAGTCAGTAATATTGTAATAACTATGTATGGTATCATATGGGTACTAGATTTATCAGGATGATCACTTAGTAAGTGATATAAATGTCTAATCAGTATGTTGTACACCTGAAACTAGTATAATATTGTATGTCAACTTTAATTGCAAAATAAAATAAATTACTTAAGAAATACTTTTTAAATGTGGGGTGGAGGGGAGACCAGTTAGATTGAACTTGCAATTTTTATAAGTCAAAAAGTTTGAGCATTGATAATTTAATATGATTCAACCAAATAACTGTAAAGAAGAAGGAGGAGGAGGAGGAGGAGGAGGAAGAAGAAGAAGGAGGAGGAGGTGGAGGAGGAGGAGGAGGAGAAGAATGGGAGTAAAGGGATGAGAAGGAAATCAATAAATGTTTTTTAAAGTCCTCATTCTATTTGACATCTGCTTCAATATGTTAATAGAACTGATGAGAATCCTACAGCTATCTCATAAAGAATTCTACTCTTCACACATTCAATATCTATCAATGTTCTGGGAATGAGGAAGAGGTGAGTATTGCACATATTTACCTTCAAGATGGGAGCCATAAAGACTGACAGACCAGTCAGAATAAACACAAGGGTTCCAGTGACTCTTTGTTCCCTGAAACCAAATCAAAAGATTACCACTTCTTGTTTTCATAAACACACTCTGTCTTTCTACCTTCTAAAACAGCAATGGTGTTGATATCAGATGTAATTAATACTTCAAGAACAGCATATAAGCTCAATATAACTATAAAATTCTCTTATTTTATTATATGCAATACGTAATTTGAATTCATCCAGAAAAAACTGATTCTGCTAAATTCTTTGCTCCTTTTAGAATCAAGAAAGAAAAAAATCACTTGCTCTTGGTCCATCAATTACTGGCCTCTTTGAAGCCCTTATTTTTTAAACAACTTAAACTGTTGTGTAATTATACCTTCTTTCACAGGAGACAGATAATACATTGTCTCACATTCTAATTAATAAATAACTCAGGGAAATTTCATAAGTGCAATAAATCCCATCGGTCTAATTTCCAAATCTAAGACAACAAAAGTACTTTTTAACAAATATAATTCCCATACAACACCCCCTCCCCTGGCCCTCAAGAAAGAATCACCCACTGTTGTGGCGTGGGAAATGATGGCTCTGTCATATGAGCTATTCACCCAAGCACTTAGTAGCAGCATTTGCTGCAAAAACTATGCAACAGCATATAAAGGTCTTGTACAGCCCTTCATGGTGACCCAAATTTAACAGCTGGAGGTCAAAGTTTCTCAATGCTTATGGGGACAGAAAATGAACTAGAAAATAAGAAATTTTTTCCCTTCATAGAACCTTAAAATCATAAGCAGACTCAAGAGTTTTAGGAAGTCTCAATAGAGCTGAAAGATTAAAGGGTCTGGCTTTTATATGTGATTGTGATAGACTAAGCACCACAGCACCAAAAGGACATGCGTGTTGAAGAAAATGAATGACCTGCTTGCATTTTCACATTGTAGCATTCAGCCTTTCATTAATTTAAGGAATTTACGTATCATAAGAAATGTACTCAAAGAATTATTTGAGGACTCTCTGATGAAAAATTTAGTCCTTTCTAGAACAGCAAGTACAGGAATAAATTATCACCAGCCCTTTCCCCTCCATATCTGCCTATGTCCTTATGATTGGCACGTGAATGTGTGCATGATGTGTTTTATAAAGCCATTTTCCTCTGACTTAACATACCTCACTCCGAGAAACTTTGGTTGTTCTCCGGGTGCAGAAGTCTCTGTCTCCATCTTCAAACTGTCGATGTGAGCAATGGAAATGACAGTAGCTGCCACGTACCATGGAAGAGCCATAAAGGAGCACACCACCATGAGGACAGCCACCCAAAAGAGATCCAGGTGATACCCAGCTCCTTTCTGTAGAAAGAGGTAACGAAACCACGTGGATAAAATATTCATAATGCTATCTAGTCATATTTCCAGATTTTCCAGATGGGAATTAAGATTACTAAAAGAAACCAACTTACATTACATGATAAAAAATATCCACTAGTAGGTTAGCTCCTCCAGTGAGGGGACTTCATCATCCTCACATTATTTGCCCTAGCAATTAACACAAAGTGGCCACATGACACCTCTTCTAGCTTGATTTATTACAGCTTACTTATTATTTGTTTAGTGCATTCAATTTTGTAATCAGAACAATGGAGATATACGTCTACTTTGAAGAGTTATTTGGACTAATCAATGAAGTAACAGGCAAAACGTCTCGTAGGAACTTAAATGGTAGTGGTTGTTACAAAGTAAAGCTCAACAATGGTCATAGTAGCAATCATAATATTGGTTGCTGTTAACCTAAGTATGATAAGCACCTTAAAAGCAGGCTCTATGCCTTCTCTGCTTGACTATTTAGCAGTACGCTGTTCACCTAGACAGTACTCAGCATATGTAGACTAAAGATCTGAAAGCAACCTTCAGAACTAATGTGGAAGACCATTTCTCACCTCTCATAGTATATGAAAATAACTTTATAATCTATTAAACATTATCATTAAGGTAATTAATACTCCCCCTCATCAGAATAGACTGATTTCAAATATTGCCCAATGGTCACAATAACATTTACTGACTGGAAGAGCAGACAATTATAACAAAAGCTCTGGCTCTTTTACTCACTAAATAAATACCGTTAAATGTGCATACAGTGTTATTTTACGGTTATATTTCTCTGCTCTGTTTGCAAAGAAATCAAACGCTAAATACCCCTATGGAGCCTGAGAAAACAGAGCAGTCCATTTTCACAGCATGAAAGCAGCAGTGCCAAGAGTCAGAATATGACCAATCCAAGGGAATAGAGACATTGACTTTAAGAAATGAGAATGAGATTTACACTAGGAACCCAGTGACTGTTTTGGTTCAGATCCTGTTACAGTTAGTCAGAACACTTCTCTCTTCTCACTGAAATGCCGAGATTTCACCCTTGGCTCACGCATATGGGTCTAATCATGCATGGTCTCAGAGAACTCATCACAGGCAAGGATAGCTGACACAAGAAAGAAAAGCAGATATTACCAGTCCAGGTTTGACTAAGAACAAAAACCTCCTTGGGAGACAAAGTGATTAATATATATTCATAAAACCAGTTCATTTCAGTATAAGTGGTCTGAAAATAAAGCTTAGGTAAGGAGGTAGGGTAAGGTAGCAGCATACTGCTAAGGTAGGGGAAAAAAGGAAAAAGGCAGGGATGGCTGAATTAAACACATTCAATAGTGACTAATGAGGTTAATATCGTGATATATCTTTCATTCATTCAACAAACACTGACTACCAATTTACTAATAGGCATAGTCCTAGGCATTGGTGACACACTTGCGAATAAAACAGACAAAAATTCCTGCACTCATGGAGTTTCCATTCTACTGGAGGAGATAATAAACAACATAAATAAATAAACTACACAGTATCTTATACAGTAATAAGGAGAACTGTAAGAACTTGGGCTTGTACACTGAGTGCAATGGGAAGCCATTGGAGAGTTTTAAATGAACGAGTGACACGGTTTGCTTATGTTCTAAACACTATGGCTGCTGCATTAAGAACAGACTGAAGAGGGTCAAGGACAGTAAGGCCAGTCAGGAGGTTACTGCCCTAATCCATGTAAGAGATTGTGATAGTTAGAACTAGAGTGGTAGCAGTAAAGATGGCAAAAAGTGGTTGAATTCTGATTATACCTAAGGTGGAGCCTACAGAATTTGTTTGTTCCTGCCTGTGGTTGTGTCATATGACCTTATTTCAGGCCATTCAGGATCTGGCCTCTGTTCACATCTGCAGCATCTTCTTTCACTTCTCCCCTTGCTTGGATCCTTTGCTATGATCACTTTCAACCACATTCAATTCCTCAGCTATGTCTTACTAATGCCCTTTGTGTCTTTGTCCATACAACATTCCCTACTTGGAATAACCTCTACTCTGCCTTCTTCTTCCCTTGGCTCAGTCCCACTCATCCTTAAAACTTAAATCAGCCTTCATCTTTTCTAGTAGTTTTCCTGCTACAGCCCAAGTAAGATAGTTGAAGCCAGTAAGGTTAGGTCTTCTTCTTTATGTTCCCCTATCTATCACTTTACTCTTTCCTCTATCATAGCACTCAACACACTGTTTTGAAGTCGTATGTGTATTTATCTGTCTTTGACATTAGACTACAAGTAACAGTAGGACCTTGACCTTATCCTGAATACCTTAGGAGACTTCATGATACATAGTCAGTTCTCAATTAATGTTTATTAAAAATGAATGACAAATAGAATATATACATTCTTCTGAATGACAACTATAAACTCTTAATTAGCCATATAAAAAAATTAAAACTTTGTTAATTGGTAGAAATGTGAATTATTGGTGGGGGGGAGTAGGGTGGATAAAAGCTAAAACTATCATGTAGTTTTAAGCCCTATTTAGACTAAATTACTCAAGACCATATTAGAGGTACCAACATGGTAATTAATGGGCAGGATCCTCAAATGTTGTCACCAAGGAAACTGTAATAACTGAAAGATGTCCACACTAACCAGATCAATGGGTCAAAAGAATAGTTGTTGCAGAAAAAGTCACACATGTTACCCTAAGCTATCTCAATGCTTCCTTAAACTATTTCAGCTAAAAGAAGTTTGAGTTAAATATTCTAGAGACTAGCAAAAAGGGGCCACATAATACCAAAGAGGCTAGAATGAGGACTGTAGAAAGTATAATAAATACAAAGGTAACTGCAAAAACACCAGAATATATAAAAGTTCTGAGACAAAGTAATTATAGACATACAATTATTCTGTGCCTCAAAAGCCTTCAAAAAGTCTTCCTTTTCCTCAACCACAGAGACTTCTTGATGCTCTTAAGAGAAAAGGAAAATCATCAGTGCGACCCGAAGGCCTTGCCTGGTCTGCCTTTATATAGTTCCCTCTCCAGACTCAACTCTCTTTCTCTCTCATGGCAGCTACAGTGGATTATTTTGGACATTCGTTCTTGTCAGGTTACCTCCTCTTGTAAAGCCTGTGCATATGCAGTGATTCCTGTGCCCTACTGGAGCACTCGTCCTACCCAGTCTCATTTAGCTAATTCCTACTAATGCTTTAGATCTCAGTATGTCACTGCCTTGGGGAACTCTTTGCACCTCCCTAGGTCAAACCCTCTCTTAGAGACTCTTAAAACACCATTGCCCCTCCTTCACAGCACCAGACACATTTGCAATATCACATTTTGTATGATTTCTTGAATGCAATGGGGCTCCAGGAAGACAATGACCACGTGTTTCTTTTCACCATTGAAAAGAAAGCACCTGGCACAGTGCCCAACAGAGCTGACACTCTAAATAAATGTTCATTGGATAAATGAACGAATGTTAATTCATTTGTTCAATGGCACTCTCCAGACCTTAGAAGTAAAACTACAAATAATACACAGTCCTTGCCCTCAAGTGGTTTACTGTGTAGTGAGAGCTGGACAAATCAACAGGCTTTCACAATACCACAGTGTTACAGGCAGGTCTACAATAGAGGTAAGCTCAGGGTGTCATAGGAGCACCCAGAAGGGGTACCCAAATCAGCCCAAAATCAGAGACGGTTTACATATGAGGTGGTATTTAAGCTAAGTCCTAAAATGTGAGCCATAACTACCAACTGGGAGATGAGTTATGAGAAGCAGTAGGAAAAAAACAGTAAATGAGCTGCCATTCTGAGAAAATGAAATAGTTGGTGCATAGGAGAAAATGGGAGAGGTAGGAAATAAGGTGAGAAAAGTTAAAAACTTTGGTATTTTGTTAAAAGCTTTGGAAATTTTTACCATAAAAGTAATGGGAAGCCACTGAAGGTTTTTAAGCAGGCAAGTGATATGATCAGATTTCTGTTTTGAAAAATGTCTCTGTCAGTTATAGAGGATATACTATAGATGGTCAGGATTAGAGGCAGAGAGAACAGTCATGGGAACACTCCCATAATCCACGTTTGAGATAATGTAGCTTGAACTGAAGTCACAGCAACGGGAAAGACAATGGACAAACGGGAGAGATTTTAAGAAGATTCGGTCTAAAGAGGGAAAAGCAATGAATTTATTGTGCCAAATTTCAATGTTCAAGGCTTACAATGTCGAGTACAGTGTCTGACATATGGTAAATACTGGAAACATATCTGTTGAACAGAACTGCGAAAGAAATGCTAAAAAATTCATGGTGTCCCAACTATTCCCGTAAAGATCCCGGAACCCAAATGGTTATATTAGAGTTGGTCCTGCAAATTAAACCTATACATATGAAAACAAGCCACTCTTAAGATGTCTCTTTTAGGCAAAGGTATTGAATAACTTGATATAAATGGAATGAAAATATTCAAATATTGGTACATCTTTGGAAATAATACTCTAAGAAATAAATAAAACAGCATTTTTTTCAAATAACATGATGGTCTTTTGTTCCTTACCCTTCTTCCCCAGTGCCTCTGCCTTTTTCAGAGCAGCCCCTTGACCACTCCTTCCTCTTACTTCCACTCTTGCACCCCTCCCATCCATCATTATTATTATCAAAGTAAGTATCTAAAATGCAGCTCTGATGCCATCCATCCAGGCTGAAATACTGAAAGAGCAGGGGAGGCCAGTGCAAGATGATCGGGCCAAGCAGGACAAAGAAGGTAATGATGAGCCTGGCTTCTCAGGCTAAGGTTCCCCACTCTGCCTGTGATGGGACCCTCAAGGACTCCTGAACTTTTACCATTCCCTAAATGTGCTTTGTACATTCTTCACCACTCTTCAAACCAGCACTCTGTTTCTATGGCTTGATATTTGTTTAAATCCATCCTTTCCCTTCAAGGTGCAACTCAAATTCACCCACTTCCTTCACACACCCAGCAAACCTCAGCCCTTAATGCCAATCTCATCATAGAAATCCCTGCTTTACTATTGCTACAAGCCACTCTACTCACAGAGTTATCTTTTTTAAAATATCAATCATTACCTGGCACCTCCCTGCTCAAAAACCTCCAGTGGATTCCTGTTTCGTTCAGAATAAAACTTGAACACTGTAAAATAATCTATAAAATTCTATGTCAGTGTTTCTTCTCAGAACTATTTTGTCCCCCACAGGACATTTGGCAATGTCTGGATATATTTTTGGTTGTAACCAACTTGGGGGAAAGGATGCAACTGGCAGCTAGTGGATAGGGGCCAGAGATGCTGCTAAATAGTCTACAATACACTGCACGGTCGCCACCAACAAGGAAGTAATCAAAATATCAGTAACGCCGAGGTTGAAAACCTTTGTTTTATGTGATCTGGCCCCACTCCCTTTGACCTCACCTTCAATCACTAATTCCCCATGTCCACCTGCTATCTGTTCCTCAACATACCACACTCCTTCTCACCCTGAGATCTTTGCATTTTCTCATGTTTTTACTTGGAAAACTATTATTTAATAAACACTCATTGAATACCTATTCTATGTTAGGCCTTGTGTTAGATAAAACAGTAAGACAAGACACCTGTCCTTAAGGGGTTTATAGATGATTAGTTGAAGACAGACGTAGAAGCAAATAATTAATTTTATGTACAAGATACAAAGCACAAAGAAATACAAGGTCAATTCCAACCTTGGTAGTAGAGATGGGTGGTGAATAGAAAACATCCACTAAACTCTTTCAGGGAAGAGACTATAGCTTAGAACAATTTTTATCTTCAATATCTAGTATGAGTGTTCCGTACATAGCGAGGACTCAATAAATGCTTGAAAGGTTAAATAAGTCCTTTAAAGTTTAAAAAAGTCCCTGTCTTCACGAATATAAATCCAAAGGATGTTCTACTTTCTGAAACTAATAGTCTAACGTTTACATCTGGAAATAGATGGTAACGAAAGGGTCAGGAGCAGTGCACACACATGCAGATACAGAATAAACATTCATGCTAGGTGTCCCCCGTGACTCAGACAATAAGCTGGTGGGGACACCACGAATCATGACGTAGTTCTTCCTACCAAGGGGTTCGCAATAGGATGAGGGGACTTTGATCTGTATACAAATTACAATGCAGTGTAAATAGACATTCAAAGAAGTCTGCAAAAGACACCCCAAAGTACAGAGGATAAACTGTTTAACGATGTTTAGAGTGAACCCAGAAAAACTTGCTGCAGCAGTAACATGTAAACAGGGCTTTGAATTACATAAGCACTCACTGTAAGAACTGGAGACGGGTTGCCATGTTTTTCAGTTATCACCCATCTAGCATAGCACAACAACTCTGAGAACCATGTGGCCCAAGACAGCAAAATTCTTCAATGTGTTTTTACCAAGTCTACCATGTGGAAATTATTGTGATGGGCTACACGACAGCTGAAAAGAAGATTGAAATGTGGCCCTTGCCTTAAAAACGTTTTGGTCCAGAAACGGAGATAAGGTTATTACACAGAATATGTACCACAAGAGATATCATGTGACCAGTGCCACAGAGTAATACAAATTTACTAAGAGCAAAAACAAGAATAATAGAAATTATATTAGGAATGAAGACTACAATGACAAATTTTTGTATTTGGAGGATCTTAAAGGATGGGGAGGGTTTTGGTGACTGATAATCATCGAGGACTGGAGAGGAGAGTTAAGAGTAAACAGTATAAGAAAGCCAATAATTCATTTGACCAAAGTATTGTATAGTATATAGAGAGAATCATTTTAAATTTAGATTGAGATCATATCGCAAAGAAATCTGAATCCCAGGCTAAGGCAAATGGACATTCTTTACGGAGCAAAGATTTAGAGGCCAAGGTGTAAAGGTTTAGAAATATAGGACTAACATATAAAGACAACGCTTTGAAAAAAATTACTGCTTTTGGAATGAAGCAGGAGAGACTGGTTATTAACTCATGGCTAAACTGGTAGAATTGTCTAGACGTGAAATAAAAGAACCAGATCATGGGTTATGAGAGCAGAAATAAAAATGAAAATTAAAAGTGAGTCAAATTTTAGAGTTATCCAAGAAAATGCACTCAAATCAAGGGTTTTACTACAGAAGTTATTAGAAAAAAATTTATTGCTGCAACCACCTAAAATCTATGTTTATACATCCATCTTAAACTATTTTTCCCTTCTATACACTTAGAATCATTTTCCATGTGAGAAGTATCCCTTGCTTTGCAAAATGACATTCAGATACTCTTCTGTCTCTGCAATGACTCAGAGAATGACCTTGGAGAAGTCATGACCTTGCTGAACCTGGTTTGATTTTGAGTGCTGTGCAAGGATAATGTGGGTCATAACTAACCAAAATGATGGCCAAAAAAAGCCAAGTGCCTTAGAGTTTCTACATCAATACAGAGCTGTTCAGCAGAGTGGAAAGGTGGATCCCATCCCAAACAGAGCAGTCGGCCAGCCAAGGCCACTTGACATGGAGCCAAAGCAAATGCCACCCAAAAACATGCTGCTTTTAATATCACAATGCCTCCATCTCTCTCTATTTCAGGTCTATTTTAAATCAATTTCATGCCAGTCAGAGCCCTTTATAATTTTAGACAGAATCTCCAATTTTCACATTCCACAGTCTCCTTTCCTAACAAAATGTGAACAAAACAATATCCAGAGTGAAAAGCCTTTAATTCACAATGATATTTCCACTGGTATCATTAGATTTGTATCAGAAGACTGACACTTATTCTGTAACTATTGTTATTCAAAGGAATGATTTCAAATAAGTAATTCCAAAAGTGATGAAAACTTATTTTTTATATACTTAATTCCCATTTTAAGAGATAAAAGCTAATATCCTTAGATTTTCTAATATTTTCTACAGGGAATAGGAGAATAAAATCTATATTTTTATCAAGCCTAAATTTGCTAAATTCAAAATTCTGAATTTTATTAATAAGAAAAATTAATAAGCAAAAAAATAATAGGTATTTACCTTCAAAGACACAGAGCAAATCTGGTTGACTATATAACAAAACTAAGAATACCTTTCCAATTTTTTCTCAGAATAAAATAGATTAGTCAACATCCATTTCCAGCCTTTCAAACGAAATCAACGCTGAAATCTTTCCCAGTATAGAACATCTAAAAATGCTCAATGAAATACAGAAAATATCTTTTAGCAATCCTGCTATATCTGTCAGAAAGTAAGAGAAACAGCTAGACACAAAAAACAATGGCAACAAGAGAGAGTAAATCTATAGGGTCAGTAAGTCCTGGAGCCTGGGCCTGCCCTGAGAGATCAGGCAAATTCTTGGGGCATAAGGCCTGAATTAGAATGACCATCTGAACTCTAGGGACAGGAGATAAATCCTAAAGACATGGGGAAAAGAGTATAGATGGGAGACAGCTCCTGAAATAAAAGTAAGATACTCTAAACTCAGCATACTGGGTTGGTCAACTAGGGAAAAACAAACAAAACAAAAAACACCCTATAGAGAAAGCCAGTGGGGATATATGCCCTTCTTGGCCTTACCACTAGAGGTAATGCCATAAGAAAAGAAATAAATAATCTCTAAAGATATTCCTAACCATAAACCGTCAATTGGGTTTGGGGCTGAAATTCACATTACCTCTGTGGTTTGGCAAACCTTTTGCCAAAAATGTAGTATACATTCCTGTCCTCCCCGCCCTCAAAAAATATAGATGTAGATATAAAATGTTAAAACTATACTTCATCAGAGTCTAGATCCAATGACCAATTATAGAAAGTAGAGAAGACAAAAAAAAAATCCCTAAATGACACCACAGGGAAGCAATCACTAAGATCCAGATTATGACAAATTCTTTAGTACAAATGTGGCAGATTTTATTTCCAAAAATGGCTGGAAAAATAATCCTATCCCACATATTTTTCTACAGTGTAAAGTTGCCATTCCTTCCTCAAATAGTGGAGTCCTTCTTCACGCCCTTGAACAGAGGCTGGCGCTATGACTATATTGACCAATCATCTGCAGCAAAATAAAGAAATAAAGCTGCCAAACTGGTGATTGCTAGATGGGAGGGAATTGGAAGGCTGAGTGAAAAAGGTAGAGGTATTAAGAAGTACAAATTGGTAGTTACAAAATAATCACGGGGATGTGAAGTACAGTGTAGGGACCATAGTCATTAATATTGTAGTAACTATGGGGCCAGCTGGGTACTAGGCTAATCTGGAGGATCACTTGGTAAATTATATAAATGTCTAACCACTATGCTGTACACCTGAAACTAATAAAAAATATTAAATGTCAACTCTAATTGAAAGAAAAATGTCATTAAAATAAAAGAAGTAAAGCTGTGCCAGTTGCAAGTATAACTGTGAAATGGCCTAGCATCTTCCACTACTTAATTCTTGGAAGTGAGCTGCCATGGAACAAGTGCAAATAACCCAAGATTGGTATGTTGAAAGAAGCCTAAGCCACATGGAAAAGTTCTGAACAATGAGATGCCATGTGGTGAGAGAGAAAGGAGAGGGAGAGATATAGACAGACAGACACACCAAAGAATATTAAGGTATTAGATATGCCAGACATGTGAGTGAGTGAAGAAGCAATCTTGGACAATCAAGCCCACTCAACCCTTCAGATGACATTGGCCCAGCCATTCTCTAACTGCCACTGCAGGAGAGGACTCAGGCAAGAAGCATCCATCTGACCCCTGTTAACCCCCCCAAAAAACATGAGAGATGATAATAAATTATTATTTTAAGTCTTTAAGTTTTCAGGTGGCTTATTATATAGTAAAAGATAAGCAGAAAGACAATTTGGTTATCCTCAAGAAACTATAAGAGAAAAGAGATTGATAGAGGGGAAAATCTTTGGACTAAAAGTTTATAAAAGATTTAAAATAATGTTGTTTAATCTTATTTGGATCCTGATTTAAACAAATAAATTATGTTTAAAGTTTATTATCTATATGGCACATTCATAAATTTAAATATTGACTAGATATTTGATGATATTAAGGAATTTAACTTCTTTTAGACTGATAACGGTATTGTAGTCATGATTTTAAAAAGAGAGCTTATCTTTAGAAATATATATTCTCTAAGTTATAGATATTATGAAATGTCTTTGAAGCATGTGCATAGAAAGATTAACTCACAGCTTTAAAAAAATAAAAACGCTAAATACATGAGGAGAAAAGACAACAGGAGTAAGACTAAACAAAGAAAATAAAGTTCAAAATCAAGCCTGCAAATATAACATATATAAAAATAACAAATAAATGAGTGTATGGAAGAATAATAAAGAAGTTAGAGACTATCAAAATTGAACAAGAAGATTTAGAAAAGAAAAAATAGAACTTCTAAATCTATGAAAAAGTATAATCGTTGAAAGGAAAGTTTTAATGGACTGGTTTGGTAGTAGAACAAAACCAAGAGAAGAAAGAATTAAGGGTAGAGAGGGAGAGGGAGGGGAAGGGGGAGGGGGGGGAGGGGGTGCAATTTCACCCTTCTGGAATTCCAAGTAGAATTTTATTGTAACATTCCAGAAGGGTGTATTAGAGATTGAAAGAGTCAAAGTCTTATAAAATTCCATAATTGGTAAAAGACAGGAAGATTCAAGAAGCCAATGGTCTAATATATAATAAAAAGGAATCTATGCTTATACAAATTATGGTGACACTCCAGAATAAAGACCAAAAAAGATGATAAAAATATCCAAAAGAAAAGAATATTACTTACAAAGGAATGAGAATTATACTGACAGTTCACTTTTATGGTTAGAAATATAGAAAATAGCTCCCAAGTGAAAAAAAATAGCTTTCAATCTAAAATTATATATCCAGAGAAACTACCTTTTAAGAATGAGGGTGAAACAAAAACATTTCCAGACAAACACAAATGAGAGCGTTTGCCACCCAAAGATCTTCATACGAGAAAAAAATTAAAGTCTGGTAAATTATGCTTAAGAGCAATAACTCAGTCTTAAAGAAAAATATTCCAAAAAGGAAGGCCAGAAATGCAAAAAAAAAAAAAAAAAAAAAAAAAAAAAAAAAAAAAAAAAAAAAAAAAAAAAAAAAGAAAGAAAGAAAGAAAGAAAGCAAAGAGAATGGTAAACTTGTACATAATTCTAAGAAATACTGACCAGGTCTAATTAATTAGATTTTAAAATTCAGATAGCAATAAAATCTAGGTAATAACAGTATATGATTCAGAAAAAAAAATATAAAAACTGAAGCATTCTTTACTCCTTAGCATTATTCAGAAGGGTAAAATACTAACTTTAGAACTTAAATATGCATTTTAAAATATACAATACAATCACTAAAAGATTAAGTGTATAACTTCCAAAGTAATAGAATAAAAAGAACAAAGAAATAAGAACAAAACTGCATCAACCTAAAAGAGGACAAAATTGGAAAATAAAAAAGAAAGAACCGAG
Organism: Pteropus medius; assembly: GCF_902729225.1. NCBI lineage: Eukaryota > Metazoa > Chordata > Mammalia > Chiroptera > Pteropodidae > Pteropus > Pteropus medius. The sequence continues at coordinate 21,269,795 of NW_024351730.1, read as the reverse complement.
AAATTTAGACAAATAGAAAGCAAAAATGTGGTAAAAAAAATTAATTCAAATCTATCAATCAACAGCATCAATTTAAATGAATTAAAAACTTTAGTTAAAAGCACAGAATGTAAAATAAAATTTTTAAGTGTCCAGCTATGTGTTATTTACAGAGACACAAGACACAGGGTATACGGAACATAAGGGAATAGAAAATATACATATCAGACAAGTGAAAATTAAAAGTTACTACAGCTTTATTAGTATAAAATGAGCTTGTAGGCAAAAAGCATTACTAGAAATAGAGAGTCACATAAAAAGTTCAATTCACAAAAAAGATAAACTAAATATAAATGTGAATGTACTTAACAACATGGCTTCAAAACAAAGCAAATATTAACAAAAAAAGATATACTACGGAAAATGAATATAGTAAAAAATTGCTTCTTTGATAAAATACAATTAACAATAGTACAATTAACAATATTACAACTAACGAACCTCAGGCTAAATTGATCAAGGAAAATAAAAAGCACAAATCAATAAAACTAGAAATTTAAAGGGAAAAATAATAGATTTGGATTAGAAAAATAACAAGATAGTAAACAACATGTCAACAAATTTGAAAATATGGAGGAAATTAGAAAAAATATAGAAAAGTATAAGTTACTGAAATAGAAAAATAGAAATTCCGAATATTTTATAACCATCAAAACCGTTTGATCATCAATTTTACAAGTTCCACACAGAAACTTCCTGGCTAGTTTAGAAGCATGTCTGACTATTCAAAGAAAAGATAATTGGCATGTTGCACACAATAAAGAGAATATTATATTCTATCTTATAGAATAGAAGTAGAATAGGAGGAGAAACACTCCGTAGCTGATTTTATAAGAACAGTATATTCCTGACACCAAAATCAAATGGAGACACTATAAGAAAAGAAAATTGCAGGCCAACGTCATTCTTAGAGATACAAAAATTCCCTGTCCGCGAACCCCCAAATATATGCAAACCAAATTCAACTATGTATAAAAAAAACACTACATTCTACCAGGTTGCAAGGTTTGTTCGACAACAGAAAATCTATTAATATAACTCACCACATCAATCGATTAAAGAAGAAAATCCACATTTTTATCTAATAATTTCAGAAAGGGCATTTGTCATTGTCTTCATTAAGGACAACTACCACATTAAAATCAGATGTAAGATGACAGTTGACAGTAGTAGTTTATATTGCCCTCTTCGGTGGCTAAGGATATATGATGTAATACAACTTTTCCAGATTTAAATGAAGTTTTCCTGAACTATTATATTGAGATATGTCAACACAAGGTGATTTATGACTCTGGCAAGTCATAAAGAACATTGGCTATAACATAACTCCCAATAAAACCATCTTGGTTTTGAATCCATATGTATTTTCAAGTACTGCAAAGAAAGTAAAAGGCAGTGATAACTATTATTATCAACATTTACCTTGAGTTTATGTTCTTTCCTGTTTACAATCACAGCTGTGATTTGCTGATCCATGAAAATCAGGATGGTGACCAACAAAGCAGGGATAGCAGCGGCAAGGCACACCCACCAGGGGTTTCCTCCAAATGGCGGAACAAACCAACCACGGTTTGGACTTGTTGGCTTGAAGAACAGAGAAAACATTAATACATACTACTTGGTGAAAAATCAATGGGGGAGACACACTTTCATTTTTAGAGGGCCAACATGTTGAAAAATGGAAACAGTTTTACCCATAGGTTGGATAAAGTAGATTATTCACTAAAATTTTTCTAAAGGAGGTTATTTGTAAGGCAACATTTTAAATGAAGGAAACTAAGAATATAGGATGGTGAAAAAGAATTTAATACTCTTTTCTGCATTTAGAATGATCAAAGGACTCAACACAAAAGAAAGTGATTTAAGTTTAAGGGGCAGCCATAAGAAAAATCCAGATGTAATATCCAGAAGAAAGGCAGGCAAGAAATTACAAAACCGCCATGAACTACTGCCAAATTGTAATAGTTTCATAATATAATATGTAAAAGCTACAAATAATTTTATATTTTATAACAAATAACACATAACAAATATGTTATAACTGAACTTACTTGAACACTCTGGTCTTTCTTATCTTTTATATGAAAAATAATCCAGAATAACTGATTAAATATTCACATGTATCACAGAAAATAAAAGCTATGGTCATTTTCCAATTCTCCATCGATCCTCTGTCAGCAGATCATACATCTCTATGACAGAAAGAGATATTTCCTATCCTTTTCCTAACTTTAAACAATGCAAATAAACTAAAATAGAATCCTATCTATAAATTATTTTTTCCACGTCTACTATCAAGAAAGTCTCTCTTCTCCTTTGAAGATATTTCTGTCATCTGCCTCAATTTACTCATAACTCCATCACTGAGTCTACCCACATTTTTCGACCTTTACCAGGTTGTGAGCTTATAAGGAAAGGAACTTTGTCTTGCTCATCAATACATTTCAAATCCTCAGTATAGGGCCTGATTCAAAGCAAACATTCAGTAAATATTGGCTTAAGTGAACTAATAATAAAATGCACTTATCTTTGTTAATGACTATATGATGGCAGAGATAATGCAAAAAACATCATTTGCTATAACATAGGTATCCCTTCCTCACTGAGTAGGTATTAAGCTAAAACTACAGAGTTTAATGTTCCTTAGCAAGTATATGGTCACTGTGATGGAGAGAGAGGTTAGAAGTGTTCTAGAAAAGAGGTAAAAACTTATAATGGAAAGTTTGGTATAGATATATAAGAATGACTGAAATATAAATTTTAGCCATGAAGCCTACATATGCCAACAAGTTTATAAAATGAATAATTCCTATATCATCTATATAATAATTAAAATGCACATTATATATAAATGTGTGTGTATATGACAGGTGGTTTGGTAACAAGAAAAACATTGAATTAGTAATGTAATCGTGAGCATTTATATGAGCTTTAATTTCAACTTTGTAAAATTATGAAAAATTATTTACATGGGTCAAAGTGGTAAGTTATTTGAAAATACTTTGGATTTTTAAATTACTCTATAAATATAAAACAAAGATTTTAATGTTATTATAAGGTATTTTTCAGTAAATATCGATATAATGTGAACCTTGCATTTGATCCTAGTCAAGTATTTAGTGAAGAAATAGATAAAATATATGTATGTGCCTAGCAAAAGAACATTTTTAGAATAAAGAAATGAATAATTTTAAGAAACTAACTCCAAGAGAGAGATGACAAACTAGAATAAGGGAAAGGAAAGAAAGCCAAAGCATTCCAGGAAAGACAGTTCACCTACCTTGAACTCACTTGGCACAATTAATTTTGGAGTATCCACACCTACCAGGGCATCTATTACACAAAAGATGAGAATGGACAAGATAATGGCAAAATCACTGATCAGTTTTCGTGCCTGCAAAAATAAAAAAGAAACCAAGGACTGTTTAGCACTGGATAAATATATTTGCTTGTGTTTGAACTGAACAAAGAATTCTATTCTATATTTGCTAACAGTTTATAGTAATAGTTTCATCAACAAATTAAGAGAGGTATCACACTGCAGAGATATTTTTTAAATTGTTTTTGCATCACTTTTTCATCTTGCCATAATAATCTAACCCCATAGAACAGGTCAGTGTACGTGTGTGGAAGGGAGAAGAATTAAGGGTAACATACCCCTGAAAAAACTGTATAAACGCCCTTCCTGTATGCAGTACCAAGGAAACCTGGATGAGGATGAAATCTCAGGGCATATTATAAAAATGTGCACAAAAACTTAGACTTCTGTGTATTATTTGGGAGGTAGCATTCTAACTATAGAGCAAGATAAATTCCATAAGGTAACCTGAAAACACCAAGAATCTAGCAAGGAAGGGTTCCAGTCCATTGAGTTGACTCAGGATTTCAGAGAAATGTAAAGTGATGGCAGATGGAAACTTGATGGCATTACTTTTCCAAAGAAAACATTTTTCTAGGTTACTGCTTAAAATCTGTATGTGGAGCATCTCGTTCAGTGTGGTCGTCATTAGACAATAACCTTCGAACTCCCTAAGTACCTGCCTCTGGCCAAGACCAGGGCTGGGCTTTACAGGCTGTAGCCTTAAACCCAAACCTTTTCCATGAAGTGGGTGCAGAATTGCCATTTCTGCATCAGTCAGGGAGCATGAGACTGTTTAATTGCTTGGCCGTTCCTCTGCAGGGTCAAGTGGCACTGACAATAGCCTAAGAGCATTACTAGAGCACAGACACCTGAGCGCCCCCATAAGGTATGTACTCATAGTTGTGCATAATCTAACCATTAAAAAAAAAAACAACTTAGTATCTAATACCTTGGTTGGTGCTAGGGATACCACAGTGAACAAAACAGACACAATCCATGTCCTTGTGAAGCCCACAGTTAAGCCATAGACAAGGAAGCCTGCTCCAAAATAAAATTTGGGTCAATTTAGCAGTCATTAGGTTACCTCAGGGTAAATTTTTCCAGTGCTGCTAGGTGAAGAGAGATTAGAGATGGGATGAGTGGCTACACAGTTTTCAGGACAGAGGGTCTTTTGAAAGAGCATTAGGATGACTGCAGTCAGGTGTTTAACAGAAACTGAAGTGAAGAACAAAAGAACTTGGTGATGTAGATCTGCTGAAGGCTGTGTTGGTGTCAATTCTTGACCATCAAGAATTGGGTACTAACTAGCAGCAGGGTCACAGATGGCCCTTTTGCCCAGGAGTTCTTTCCCCTCTCGGATTGATTCTGTTAGGTTTAGCTTTCTTGAGAAGTGCACACAGAGGAGCAGAAAGCCAGCTATGCGACCTTGTGGGGGCAAGTTAACACCAATCACACTCAATAGTTTCAAGCACAAATAGGTGGCAGGGAATCAATCTGGGGAGAAAATATGGTACAACGGTGAGAAGCACAGTTTCCATAGACAGATTACCTGTGTTGGAACTCCAGTGACATGAATTCCTATCTGTAAATACTTATCCTTTCTTACCTTCAATTACTCGATCTGCAAAATGCAACCAAATTAATCCCTACGATTACATAGGTTTGTTCTAAGAATTAAATAAAATAAGCCATGAAAGTATCTAACATAACACCTGTAACATAATAACTTCTCCTAATATATATTAACTATTGTTTTTCAAGTTCCACAATGCCTCTTTGGCTGTAAAAACCACTGGAATAATGAAATAATCTACTCTCAGGTGGTCTTTGAAAGGAATCTTCAAATACAAGAAATAAAAAATAAGAGCCCAGTAATAATATGGAACTGCCACTTAGAGCTACTTTTGGTTAGAAATATCTGGAATCTCTAAAGAAAAAGGATGCTTCCCAGGGGCTCAATACTAGAGGAAACTCCCATTTCTTAAGTTTTGTGCAAGCAGGTGTTGACACAGGCAGTTCTAGGACTATATTAAGATGTTACAGCAACCTTTCTGGTCTAGTAGGCCATAAATCACTGGAATTACAGAAATCATTGCAAAGGCAAAAATAGTCTCTTTCCTTTATCATCTTCCCAATCCTTACCTAATAAATCTAACTTTTTGACAATTCAGATATCCTAGAAGTTGTTTAAAAGTTGTTATTAAAAAGACAGTACTCCTCTCCCAATTCCCAGAGGAGTACTTCCAGGAGAAGGGAAGTCAAGGTAGCAAATAAATACAATCTGCAATTCCTTGATAGAAATTCCCATAGGGCCTGTATCTCTGGCCTGCTAGGGGACAGATCTGCTTGACTGAAATCACTACCAGGCACCTGGAAAATGCTGCTTCTTTAGTCAAGAGAAGAGGCATTCTCAGCCTTCTATTGGCTGAACACTGAAGCCCTAAACTTACTCTTTTAGCAGTTTTTTCCACCTTAATTAATGGCAGATTATTTTTTTCTGAGCGCTTAGGCCAAGAATTTTGGACCATTCACATGACTTTTCTCTTTCTCTCACATCTTATATCTAACTGATCAGCAAATTACCTTCAAAACACACCCAGAATCCTGTTACTTCTCACCACCTTCATTGCTGTTAGCACCATTGTCTAAGCCACGACTTTAACTCATATGGTTTCCTGCAGTGGCTTCCCATCTCATCTTTCTACACTTGCCTGCCTTCAGTAAACTGTCAAGGTATCACCCGACATAACTGTTAAAATTTAGGTCAGATAATGTGGTAGGCAGAATAATGCCCCCTAAAGATATCTATGTCCTGATTCCTGGAACCTATGAAGTATGTATGTTTCATGGCTAGGGAGAGTTAGGTTGCAGATGGAATTAAGGTTGCTAATCATCTGACTTTGAGATTGAGCATTTGATCTAGTATTATTCCAGTGGGCCCAATGTAATCATAAGGGTCCTTATATGTAAAAGAGAGGGGCTGGATAGTCAATTTTAGAGTGATGCAGTATGAGACTCAACTGGCCATTGTTGGCTGTCAAGGTATCTTGCAGATGGAGAAAAGAGGCCATGAGCCAAGGAATGTGGGCAGCCTCTAGAAGCTGGAAAAGGCAAGGAAATACATTCTCCCCCAGAGCCTTCAGAAAGAATGCAGTCCTGACAACACCTCAATTGAGCCCATTGAGGCCCATTTCAGACTTCTGACCTCTAATTCTCCAGACAATAAATTTGTGTTTTTAAGCCATCAGGTTTGTAGTAATTTGATATAGCAGCCATGGAAAATTAATAACTAATATGAATAAATAGTTTATCTACACTTGTTTAGCTGTGAGTTTCCCAAATTTATACATTGACTTATAAATTTGGAGGAACCCCTTGGCAATGGTATCCTTGTCAAGGTGGCATTATTAAACTGTAGGTATAAAAGTAGCTTAAAGGACAAATGCTAATAAACTTCATGATTACGTTTCTTAAAATTTATGGGAAAAATGCTACTCGATTTTCTTATAATAATATTGCTTAATCTCATTAAAAAATCACAGGCAGGGTGATATGTTTTGTATAATATAGTCACTTCTATTTCCCCTTCCTCCCCCTTAAATTGTATAATACGGTTCAGTTACAGTAGAAATCACTCCTGGAGAGTGTTTATTGTAAGACATTCATTTCTAAGATATTGGATCCAGTTTAAACTTCATAGTCAAGGAAATTGATTTTTCCCAGGCCACTTTTGTATTCAGCTCTAACTCCTTTAATTAGAGTAGGCAGGTAGGGGTGCTATTTTTGCAGACTATTCAGGTCTTGCCCTAAAATTGAACTTTAATTTGAAGGAGGCAAAACTGAGAGTAGAACTAGAAAGTGCCCTAAAAATGTCAAGCAGTGAGTACATACAGCTTACTAGATGCACTCTAGGGCCTGTGTACAGGAGCTTGAGTGTGACTTTAAAGAACTAAGAATCACTCTCTTTAGGCCTTTCTCACATTTCCAAACACTTTAGAAAAATAAATATATGTGCATTTCCTTTCATTTTAAAATTTATTTACCTTCCATTTTCATCAAACTTGATCTCCTTCAGAAACTCCAAAACAGTACCCTTTTATGTGTCAGTATATAAATAAAGAAACCAAATTAGAAACTCATAGGTCCTGATTCCTTTACTAGCTATTACTGGTAATGATTAGAAGTGCCAAAGTTTTCATAAGCAAACCTGTTTCCACAAGATTTCATGCCCAATCCTATGACTTCAGAGGCATCAAACCCAGCTAGAAAAACATCCTAACTTATTGGTGTCTATCCAATCAAGCACTGTCTCTCTGGGCTCAAACTTCAATATCCAAAGAATATAAACTATCATAGTCTATGTAAAACACAAATGAAAGTAATTCATATATTACAAGAACTTGCTATAAAAAAGTTCAGTGCTTCAGCATATGATAAGTCTTATCTCCATATATGAATGAGGGGAAAAAATGTGTTTCAACTAAGCTTCTTTTATATCAGACTGGTTTTGAGCTCTTTTATTTTTATTTACCATTTTTTAATTATAAAAATGAAAAGAAAAATATTTCTGTCTTCTGTGGAATTACAAAATATCTCAATTAATCTAACAAGAAGGAACCAGCTTAAATATTTAAACTACCAAAGCAAAGAAGAAATTAAGTAGATTGGAAGAGAAATTCAAATAACCATACGTTGCTCTCTTGTTCTTAGGCAAAAACAACCTAATAAATCTATTACAAACATATGTTTATGAAGGGTAATACCGTATTAATTATTAAGAGAGTCATAATCATAGAGACACCACAGTGAGGAGCTAGTTAATTTATGGTGGAAAAAAAAAATGAATTTGGTTCCTCTGAAGCCACAAAGGACATTTGATTTTCACTTTGCAAAGACTACAGATGCTCCTAAATTAACTAGGAGAAAGGCTGTGAGCCTGCAGAGCAGTTCTCAATGGATGGAACTGTTATAAAGAGACAAGCACAGCAGCAGGCACCCTGTGGGTTCTCAATAAATGTTCATTCACAATGTCAATTTCTCTCATGATCGTGGTGCTTAGAAAATGCTAAACAACTGTGTAAAATAGCAGTTACTCTAAATGAAAAAAAAAAAAAAAAGTATGCCAGACAAATACGTGCCTTTTGGCAGTCATGGAAAGCATAACATACCATGAGAATTCTGAAATTTGATCCCTGCTAGAAGCCAGTGCTATAAAGCACTGAAAAAGAAATAAGCATTGATATTAGTGTAGCAGTCGCAATACACCATACTTTGAATCAATAATACTCACTATAATTAGAATTCAATAAAAAGGAAAATCTAATTTAGACTCTAGGATTTTGACCCCTGAAGTTCCAGAGTCAAAGAGATTTGGGGAACAAAGAAGGGAATTCTATTGGGCAATTTATCTGGGTTGGGCTTAGTGCTTGCCAATGGAAGTCTACCTGAAAAAAGTGTTTTTCCAAGTATGGAACAGAGGAAAGCAGGTCTAATGAAATGGTTCAGCAGAGATGCAAAGGACACTTTAGCAATCATAGGCCTCTTCCTCCATCCTGCCTCAAAACTAAGTGGTAGAACAAAGAACCGAATGTGTTTGTGCCAAACGCAAATGATCAGATCACATGGGAAATGTGTTCCAATTTAGTCACTCTGTTCTAAGTCGGAACTTAAAATCTGGAACTGATCCAGAAGGGTAATCAGAGGAATAGGAGTCCAAAAACACTCACAAAAAAATGACGATAGGCCTCAAGAAGTTGTAAGAGGAAACTCTTCAAAGATGTGAAATCTGTCATAGGAAAGACTAAACTTGTTCTGTGTAGCTTCAGAGGGCAAGGGGAGACTCTGAGGACAGAGGCTGTAGAAAGGTGGATTCACGTTTCTGTCAGGAATGCCTTCGAGACATGAAGTTCCTGTTCCTGGAAGCCTTCAAGCAGCCATAGATGAACACTTGTTGGAAACTAAGAGGCAGTGCTGGACTAGGTGGTATTCAAAGTCCTAATGCTACAATTCAGATTAAGATCTAATTATCAAAATCTCTTGACCCTCAGCTAGGGTCCTCTTGAATAGATACCTTCCAAAAAAAAACATAATAAAGGGTTGCAGGGCTTATGATAGTTTTATAATCTATATTAAGCTACAAAAATAAAAAATTTATAAAGAACCATTAATAAATCATATGTATAAATTAGACAACCTGGAAATGGTGTAGGAGACCATTTTGTGTTACTGGATGGATTTCAATGCTGGTGACTTTTCTACGATGGACAAGTAAGCTAAAAGTGTTTAGGGCCAACAAGGTACCATTGTCAAAATTGCTTGTTCTATCCATAGACTGCCTCTATGCCACTATTAAAGCCCTCACAAAATGCTTCAGCCAATCAGTGTTTCCAACCTTAGTCTTCTTAGGGCTCAATTTAGGTTGACTTTTTTTTTCATATGTCCATAAGAACTGAAATATTTGTAATCTTTGTTAAATGTTTAATAGGTTATGTTGTATTTTTAAATAAATATCCTTTTGTCATTAAGAAAAGAAATGTGAAAAACAATTTTGGATTAAAAACAAATTTGGCTTTAAGAATTACTTCCTTTGGTACAAAATAACACAAGAACTTGAAAATCTGATTCTCTTTCACTGACAGCAAAGTCATTTTCTGAATGTGTTTTAATGGCATGATGTGGTCTGATGTTTCTGCAAGAACCAGCCAAATGTCACCCAGTATTAGTAACACTAGACATAGAACACATGTCCATTATTTCTTACTCAATTTTTGATACATTATTTGTTTTAGTTTGACAGTTTTTACCATTCACCAAGAAAGTTTCTGAGACAAAAAGGAAATAGAATAAGGATGTCGCCTGATTTTTATAAAGCATTGTTTATAAAACTTTAAAAGAATACAACTTTAAAAGAATTTCATAGGCCAAGATGTCAAACAAGAATCATGTTTCCAAAAATATAAGCTAATTGTGGAATTCTAGACCTTCCTGTGTTTTACATGGATAAAAACTAAATGCATCACCCAACTAAAATGCTACTTATGTTTTCATTGAAATTTCTAAAGCCGTATGCTTTTATCTCATCTATAAAGTCAGTTCCTCAGAGACCACCATCAACTTATGTAGGTCAAAGAAGGCACCTAAGTGTGATTCCATAGGAGCTAATAAGCAAAAATGGGGCAGAAAGATCAAAATGAGTCATTCTCATTTAAAAACCCAAAAATCTTATTCAAAAAAATAAAGTTCCTACTATATACCATGCCCATGAATTAACTGGGCTTCGTATCCCTACTATCTAGTGTTGTGTCAAGCACAGAATCATAATAATTTTTTTCAGTACTGAATAAACATACTAATAATAAGATATAGAATATTTTTTTTAATAATTATATCAAAGAACATTCCGCTCAAATGTCATCTAAATAAAGCATAGAAGGTGTCATAGCTGTTGATGTAATCTGGAATCCACTGATTTTATTTATTTAAATGACTATTACAAGTATGAAACATATTTACAAAGAATCTTACCATTATATCAGTTCACCTGAGGGTTAGAATTGTTACTTTTTCTAAGAGAATAAAATTAAGGAAATTAAGCCATTCCTTAAGAAAGGCATTTCATGCCAATTACATACATCACCTGGCCACATTGAATTTGACTATATTAAAGTACCAATAATTTTGTCTAATTTAGAGTGCTCTGTAGCATTATAAGTTCTACTAATTATATTACTGCTCTATTTGTATGCTTCTGCTTTCGTCTTTCCACCACATATGCAGTGATGGCATCTTTGTTCCATATGCATGATAACTTGTTGATAAAAGAACAATTTCATCTCAATACCCTAAGCCATCTGCCACAGAAGATCACAGATTATGCTGTGATGCTCCTACAGGAAGTTTTAATACTTAGAGACTTTGACTAAATACTTGAGGCTGATGTAACTATCAGACCAGTAACTGTGTGGGATAACAGTCTAATGCACCAATCTAACAAGAATTAGGGACACAAAGGAGACAGTCAGTGGAGTAGTAGTATCCCACCCAAGGCAACTAAGCATTTGAGCTCTCCGGAAGTGCCTGATATACAAATTAAATTCCTGACAGACTGGCTAGCAAAGGCAATTATTTCATGTTAAATGCTCACACTGATGGATTACAGGTGGCTTCATGGGTAACTGATCCTGGTCTAGGCAAAAGTAATAAAGGCCTGAACTAGGGGAACAGAAGTGTAAATGTAAAGGAGAGAGATTATAGCAGGATAACTAAGGGGATGGTGATAAATTTAATTTGACCAAAAAAACCCAAAAAACACTTGGAGAGGCATAGGTGATGGATACCGCCTTCTGTCATATTGGATCCATTTTCTACTCCCTTCCACCATACTCTCTGCCTAGGGAGGCTGACCTGTGGTCTACAATCTCTGGATTCTAGTGGGGTTTAGCACCAGCAGCCTGGACAGGCCATTAGAAGGAAGAAAGAAATCAGAGGATTAATTCTCTTGGCTGTATCCCTGTGAAGTAGCCTCAAGATGCCCGAATTCCTCAATCCAAGATCACAGTACCTCTAAAGACACCACTCTCCACCCTTCTCTTTTCTAGGTTCCAGCAACCACGCCCTTTCCACATCCTTTGGGCCAGAGATATTAATGACTCCACTGTTACTAGCACTGGGACACTATACTCTCCCTATAGTTTCCCTAAACCTAACTTCATCTTTGTAAATAACAGCTTCATTAAACCCTTCAAATTACCCTAATTTGAACATATCATTTGCTTCCTGTAAGGATTCGATATATCAAATATGATTTTAAGATTTTGATCTTGGGTGGCTGTGAGAACAGGTGATATCATTAGCTGAGATAAGGAATACAGGAAGATGAGCAAGCTCAAAATTGGGGGAAAAAACACATTTTCAATTTGCTATGTGACAATTGTGGATCATCCACAGAGAGAGGATGGCAGCAGCTGCTAAAGTGGACCTGGCCTAAAGACACGGATAACAATTAATTTTTGGAAATTTGTAAGTCCCACTAGTTTAATAGAGAATTTATTTAATTTGAGAGATGTAAAACACAGAAAACTCTCTCTAAAATTATAGAAAACTAAAGTTTTAAAGGATCTTAATAATCATTTACCTGAGCTCTCCCTTTACGGGTGTGGTGACTAAAATCCACGGCTAGCTATCAAAGGACACAGTGGCAGTACTGGCACTAAAAGCTACAGCTTCCGGGTTCCTACATCTGTGCTCTTTTCACAAAATACTTCATTTATCTCTACTTGACTAGTTTCCACTAGTCAACAAATACTGAGTGCCTACTCTGCATTCAACTTGTGCTAATTCATGTGAGGAATAAAATAGAAGTATAACAGTTTTCCAGTAGTTTACATCAGTGGTCCCCAACCTTTCTGGTCCCAGGGACTGTTGCTTCTATGAGACTCTAATGATCTGAGGTGGAGATGAGGCAGTGATGCTAGCACTGGGAAGCAGCTGCAAATACAAAGGAAGCTTCACTGTTTGCCACCACTCACCTCCTGCTGTGAGGCCCAATTCCTAACAAGCCACAGACTGGTATTGGTCTTCGGCTCAGGGGGTTAAGGACCCCTGGTTTACAGTCTTAATTGACTACCAACTCATAAAAATGTTTAGCAATGAGAGTACAAAAGAGAAATGACTGTGTAAGCTAAAGAGAATAGGACATTTTTGTATGACAAGGGTACTGTCGTCTAGTATTAGCATTTTGAGATTTTAGAGGTTTCATGTGAATTGTTGTGAGTGAGGAAATAACAACAGTCTTACAGCAGTAAAGGACTGTTTAATTTATCATTTTTAAGCATACATATTTCAATTATACAAGATAATATAGAGCTGTAAGAATCCATAAACCTATCTGATCCTACCTATAATAGACCATCCTTCTAAATGACAGCTTAAGTGAAAACATATTTTGGCAAATGTGTGAGAAAAGATGTTTTTATTACTCATGTATGTATGTATGAATTTATAAATGTATTTTTACTATTTATCTGTACATGTGAAGTAAGGAAGGGAGATGAAACTCTGAAAGCCTATACACTTAAACATTGCTCCTTAGAAATCACATATATTTCCTCCTCCCTGCTTACTGTATGACCTGGTATACAATTTTAAACTATGCTGAGAACGTTCTTAACAGGAATTATAACTAGAATACTATCATTCTACTCTCGCATATCAATGTGAGAATTATTGCTATAGGAAAGAAGTGATGTCTGCAAAGAGAGTTAAATGATCTCTCTTCGTCTTACGGTTGAAATTAGTTTACTTTGCTAATTACAACTTATAAGTGCTTCACAAATTTTCCGCTTTTTCACCTACTATGCCTAAATAATATCAGACTTTGGCAAGTGGGTGATGATTCCCAAAGTGTGAGAAAAAAAAAGATGTCCAATGAATTAATAATTAAGAAGGAAAAAAATCGCATGAGATTCCAGCTGTATAGAGCAGTTCATAGATAAAAATCAGGTATTAACAAGATTATCTAAGAATTACTGACAACCTAAACCCTGAGAATTAAACTGGAAAGCAAAGAATTATCTTAGTTTCAATCGTCAGTTAAAAAAAAAAAAAAATGCCATTAATGTTGATCTTATCTTTTAGTCTCTCAAGGAACCACAATTTTGACTTTAAGTTCACCCAAGCATATTAACGGGAAACAGGATGTCTGCACAACCCAGCTCAATTATCTGTTTTTCTATACTACGACATTCATCATTGTGGGAAGGAAAGTTTGGCTTAGATAACACTCAGGTCTTACACCAATACCTGTGTAACAACACAGTTTAAGTTTACTTTCATTGCCCATAATTCAACTACTAAATTACTCACATGGATGGCTGATGAGCAAGAAATTCTACAATGTCAAAATTCTTGATTAATATGAAAGGATTTTTTGCTTATGTACTTAAACACTACGGGTTTAAAAGGACTTTTCTTAAATTGTGCATTTTTAGATGGAATACATCCCATTTTTTCCTTTCAGTACAGTCAGAATTTGTGACAGAATTATATAAGCAAATCCTTGGAAGGTTTTTTAAAGCTGGACTACAATTATGTTAAAAATACATATGCACATGGAAGGACTGGAAAGCAATTAAGTGCACAAAATTGTATCAGAAAGGTTGAATTACAGGTGCCTTTTTCCTTTTACAAAATTATATTATTGTTGATACAGTGTAAATTCAATGAAAATTATTTAAAGCTCAGGTACTTACCGTGGTTGGGAAATAACGACTAGTTTTGAATTTTTTCAGAGCCATAGAAGACGTGTAGGTGCCCAAGAAGAGAATGAAAGACATGAGTGTGATATCAGGAACAAAATCACAGTTGTTCCCCAGGAGATTTCCTCCATATTTCAAACACTCCTTCTTTGACAAAACTGCCCAGTCAAAGGTAGCATTATGGTACTGAAGAAGAAAAACATTAACATTTTTATAGAGAACACAGAAACATCAAAAGCTTTTGATACTTGATGGGCTAAATAGGGATTATGCTAAAAGTTTCTGAAAAACAGTGTAACCATTGCAGCGTGAAATTTGATCTTAATGGACTAACAGGTAAGGGAGGCCAGGAGGCTAGCAATTATAGAAAATATCATGAGAATGATGCAATCTGTTACCTACTTTGGGCTACAGCCCTACAATCACCCATTTGTTCAACAGACAAACCACAAGTGCTTCTTTCCTGTCAACCTTCCTGAGAGTAAACTGAGACACAATAATACCCTAACTCTCAAAACATGAAACTCTCTGAAACACCACTGTTGTTGAAAAATACTTACTTTTGTAGTGTGCAGCTTCTTGTGCTTCAAGCTGATGATGACCCATGGTTAATGCTTTAAAAGTTATATTCACTACTCATTTACCCAGCACTTTCACAAATGAGGTATTTTTTTCCTAAATAACTAGAATTTGTGATTTAAGCATGAGCATCCATTATTGGAAAGTGCTGTAAATGGGCTGCGAAGTTGTGTACGGGATATTCATCCCTATGTTACATGGCCTCAAGCTCATAGGTCAATTTTGAAATTTTCTTCTATCTCATAAACTGCTGTCATGTTGTCAGTGCTGCACTCCTCAACAGCAGCTCACTCCTACTGTTGTTTTCTGTTTCTACTATGCAGGAGAATCCTTTTGCTAGTGTGATGGATATGGCCAGTGCACCCATGCCCCAGGTGCTCTGAGTTTTAGCTATGATCAGCTCATAGCTGCCTCCTTCCATAGAGAACTGCCTTCAGCTGCATAAGAACTACCTTACCTGGAATGTTATGCCTTTCTGCAGCCAATTACTGACCAACGCTAATGGGATGATATTGACTGAAAATCTGGGCTCCCCTAAAATTCATATGTTGAAACCCAATCCCCCTATGTGATAGTATTCGGAGGTGGGGCCTTTGGGAGATGATTAGGTTATGAGAGTGGAGCCTCCACAAATGAAATTAGTGTCCTTATAAAATGAGACCCCAGAAAGCTACCTTGCCCTTTCCATCATATGAGGAAACAGTGAGAAGAAGGGTGTCTATGAACAGGGAAGCAGGTTCTCACCAGATACTGAATCTTCCAGCACCATAATGTTGGACTTTCTTCTGCTTCCAGAGCTAATGGGTATATAATATGCTAAGGAAAAAGTTATTTGAGAATACCTTGACAATAAATGTGGATAGGTAAATTCCTCCTTTCCTTTGGAGGTACAAGTTCTACATCAAACCAAACACATCATCAGTATCCTTTACTATTCAATGACTTCTCTTGATATGAGTGATCGAGTCATAAAAGATCACACATATACAAAAAAAAAAAAAAAATCTCTGGTCAGAAAGAGTTCTGTATTTTTATAGAGCTCAAAATGTAAAATGCTCACATCATTTTTACAACAAAAAAATAAACTCTAGACCATTCTCTGAAATATTTTTTTTCTTTATTAGTTTCAACTTATAAACTCAACTGCATAATTACTCTTATATCACACTCTGCCTCTGAGAGGTGATTAATCATATCTCGTTTTGTTTTTCAGATTTCTACATATGTATGTTTTTAGCAGAATACATTTAAAGTTTAGAGGTCATAACAGGTAACAGATTTCTTTGTTTTAAAATCAGCAAAAATTTACCATGATTTAACTTTGGCACTTTAATCTCAACAGAATCCTTTTCTATAACTAGAGTTCCCCAAAGAGATCTGCATTAAAACAATTCCAACAGGCAGTTTTATTGACTTTCTTAAAGAGATTCGGGCTGAAGTGAAAACTATACAGATGTATATGAAATGATAGATATGTTTTCTTGCTTACATACAATGCTTCATTCACTTATCCAATGAGTCCTTTATTCAAAACTTATTGAATGCTCAGCATGTGGAGGACCTGACAGCGAGTGGACCAGATGGGCCAAGCAGACTGTGTAAATGAAATGGGTAGTGAGAAAAAAGGTGCAAAGGAAATGGGACCAACCCGCTGAAGGTCTTTACAGGGGTCAATTTTGTGGAAAGGGATTTTAATCTATTTCTCTGGATCTCATTTTCTAGAGATCCTGTTTATATTGAGTGGACCTGTTTAAAAATCTTAGAAGTACAATGTATACTGAAAGATTAATTTAGAATTTTAAAATCTATAGCATCCTCTCCAAAGACAAAAGTGGGGGACATATGAGAAAAGATGGGCAAAATGTTGACAGTCATTTAAGCTAGGTGATATGTGTATAGGTTTCATTGTATTGTCTTTATTTTAATGCCTATTTTAAATTATCCATAATATTTTTAAAAGTAGGAACATGTAAACTTCAGGAGATTTAAGGACAGAATGATTTTTGCACTTGACTTTCTCAATGAGAGAAAAACAACAAGGACGTGATGCACAAGATTAATAAGACATTCCATTTCCCATGAAAATGAATGTTAACTCCTAGAATTGCCCTGAAGTTACAGCAAATCAGAGCTATAACTTTTGCTTTCATGTCTGGCTGCCAAGCAGAATATATGCGATTGTAATACTTCTTAGTCCCATAATTAACAGCATCTTCATGTAAACATGATATGCTTCATTGAGTAATAAAATAAGCAAAAAAATAAAAATCAAAGATTCTACATTGCTCTCCTTGTATAGACTGGTAAAACATGAGCCTTTTAAAATACATTTAAATGCAAGTAATGCTACGAATAAAAGTCTCAAGGTTAAATAGTACATTTACTCACTTAGGGTTTTTTTCCCCCTGCAGTGAGTAAGTCAGATGTGCAGTAATTTGCAATCTTACTTTATTATTGACAGGATGCATTTGAGCTGCAGTTGTCTGTAGTTACATGTATTATCATAAAATATCAAAAATAATTGGTTGTTCTGCTTGTGCTTAAGATATAGAAAGTTGCAGGAGACCATTATTCCCAACCTGACAACCAAAGCAAACTAGATACACTATAAAATCTATTTTTAAAAATCCACCAGAGAGAGATGAGGATGTGAAGAAACCTAAATAAATTTCAAAAAGTTATAAGACCTTCATAGGAGAAAAGAGATCCATGGCTGCCTCACCTCAGCAGAGTAGCAGGTGGAAGATAAATCAACTGTAGATGGAGGGAAGAAAAATAAGCTAAGTCTTTAATGAGTTTTTAATGGCTGCTTGTAGACTGGGGTGACGATTAGAATTCTGAGGAGCCCTAGGCAAAGATGGAGACTGCATCCACTCACCAACCTTTCTCTTGGTCTTTGTCAAATGCCCAGGTAATACATAAAATGCTGAAGGTTAAACAGGATTGCTGAGAGAAATACCCCCTTAGACACAGAGTGTCCAGCAAATGTAAGAAAGCAACTTTCCTAAGTTGGGAGGCAGGGCAGGAGAGCTGAGGGAAAACCCTCTGAGGCAGGCAGGCAGGCACTTCTGACCAAAGAGGGCTAAAACTTCTGTCCTCAGAAGGCTGGAGGCAGAGCAGCTGGACAAAGAAAGATCTCCCAAGGCTCAGAAAGCTGTGGCATAAAACAAGATACAGAGCATACCATGGGACATTCTGGGATGAGAGAAATGTTCTATATCTTGTTTCGGGTGGTGATTATATGAATGTATAAAATAATCAAAATGCATTACAACAAAAATGTAAGAACTGTGCATTTTACGGCATGCCTCGTTTTTATTAAAAACAAAAGAAATCTAATGTGAAAAACAAATACTAACTGATCTATTCAATCACCTCCTTAGAAGAGGCTAATAATGTTAGATTTTGAAATCTGGTCTCTCCCTTTGAGAGCTGCTCAGTGGAAGCCAACAGATCTTAATGCTTACTGTTTAGATATTCAGTGTGGATAAGCTGCGGCTGGTCTCATAGTCTTATAGGGACCTTTTAAAAAATTTATTTACAAGATGAAGGAATACGCCAAATGAATAATCTATGAGAAAATGGTGAGAAGAATTAAAGACACGATTCCACCAAGAAATGAAAGTAATGGAACAACTGCCTTTTTATCTTGAGGGATGGTTATTCTAGAGTTTTAATCTTTGTCTCAATGCTCTAATGCATTGGTCCCCAACCTTTCTGGCACCAGGAACCAGTGCTCCTATGAGAATCTAATGCCTGATGATCTGAGGTGGAGCTGAGGCGGTGATGCTAGTGCTGGGGAGCAGCTGCAAATGCAGATGAAGCTCTGCTGGCTCACCAGCCACTCACCTCCTGCTGTGCAGCCTGGTTCCTAACAGGCCACAGACCAGTACCGGTCCTCAGCCTGGGGTTTGGGGGCCCCTGTTCTAATGCCCTCATTTTCCTGCTCTTTCTCCCTGAAAACATACCCCTACCACTAGGAAGAAAAAAACTTGTCTTCATGCTGAGGAAGCTGAAGGGAAAAAGCCCTCCTTCCTCTGACAGGGCTCTATGTTCTCAGGGCTCTGTGAAAGGGAGTCTCGCCAATGCCCAGGGGCGGCATATCATTTCTGCAACATCTTTTGTGATCTAACTATGGTTTAAATGAAAAGAAGAAAGTTAAATGAGGATGACTGCATGTCCTAGGAAAGATTCTGCATAGTACCCAGTACCATAGCTGGGCAGACAGAGGTCTCAGTAGCCTGTCAGAGGCAGCGGTTTCCAATTTCTTCTCTCCACGAACCTGAGTTACGGAGGTAGCATGGCTCACTGAAATGATAATATCTAAATAGAATAATAACAATACTTAACATTGATTGAGAGATAAGTATGTGCCAGTCACTATGCTAAGTCCTGCCTATCCATTAATTTGACCTTTATAGTTCATAATTATATATACACATATGCATATTTTTTCCCCTAATTTCTTTCTCTAGAGGTACTAAACATAGCAACTTAACATTTTAATTAAGGCATGCAATTGATACATGAGGAGGATGTTGCCCTGGAGCATAGAGCATTCAAAAGAATTGAAAGGGTAAGCTTTTCAATTTGCAGACATTTAAGCATCATGGTGTACTGCCATTACAAGTCCTGGAAGTAACCAGACTTCAGTTCAAATCTTTATTCTACTAATTTATGGCTATGTGACCTAGAGCAAGGAAGGTTCCTTACCATCTGCAACTTCAGTTTCTCTCATCTATAAAATGGAGATAATTATGCCTGGTATTTTCTGTTAATGATTATAATACTTAAGGTTCATAATGATTATAATATGTACAAAACACCTGGTTTCTAGTAGATACTCTATAAATGGCAGTTAAGTTATCATCAGTATTGTGCCTTTACAGCCTCTATCATAGTCGTATCGGAAGTCTGCCACAATTTCCATTTGTTTTCCCTGAATCTTATACTGGCATCTTACTATAATTACTATATATTAATTATTGGAGTCTCTCCAGGACTTGCCCAAAGACAAGGCTTAAAAATTCATTAATTTTAAAGCTTTCCTTGATTATCTACTTAAAAAGAATTAAGTTAGGAATAATCTCTTTTTAAGTCAGTTGGAAGTGTTTTATTAATTTTTATTGCAAATTAATTTATGGTTTTAATTACATATATTTTTAAATTTTTAATTAGATTTTAATTAAAGTTCCTTAAAGTCTAGAAGAATCTAGTTTTCTCTGTATTTTAATCAAATCCTTTCAAGCAATAAGTTGACTGGCTCAAAGATTGAAAACTGAACTCCTTTCTATATATTGCTTTTAAAAGATATATACATACTGTCTTACATACACACACATGCATGCTCAGACATGAAAGAAATAAAGAGGCAAAGTTTGGAGAAAGTCAGAGAAAACTTTAAAAAGTCAAGAGAAACACAGAATATGAAAACAAGAGAGAAATAGGGTCAAGCGAGAGTTGTCCAGCGAAGACACAAAACATCGTCTCTGAAGGGATGTTGTGGGCGCTCATTATATAATATCTGCAGAAGTGTTCTGGTCTCCTGAGAGATGGGCACTCTATTAGTATAAAGTGTTACAGTTTCTGTCTTTGTAACTGAGAGACTGATATTCTTTGGTAAGAGTCCATATCCAGTGAAGAAGGAACACAATTGGAAGTCTGAAACAGCACTTTCCCCTTTCTCTCTAACACAAAAGTCTCCTTCCAATGTGTGACCTTCCATGCAAAAGAGCTCATTTTTAAAGCTTAGTTCCAGTCTCTTAAAGATCCTTGGTTACAAGCCATGGGAAAGGATATCATGTGACAGAGGCACAGTCTTTTCTAAGTGACAGGGGAAATGTCCTTCTACAATCAACCTTAGTAAAGAGAAAACAGCACCATTTGGTAGCCAGAAGAATTCTTAATCATACTAGAAACGAAGAGAACACCATGCTCTCATTTCTTGACTTCCCTCACTTTCCCTAGTGAAAATATTTCAAGGTGACAATGAATGGGACATAGTAGTTAAATTCCTAAGAAGGTTTAAAAATCCTGTGGTAGAAGTAAATATTCACTTCAATTTAAAAAAAAGAAAGTCGACTTGAGGAAAGTGTTTTTTCTGTCCTTCTACTATCACTGATTATTAAATACGTTTTCATGCTAAGATTGCTGAATGATAGGAGACATCACGTGAATATAATAATTAGAGTATACAATATGCAAATATGCAAGGGGTTTGACACATTAAGTCACTTACCATGTCAGTAGAAGACATAGTTGGCAAATCCTCTGGAGCCAATGTAGTGTCATTAGATACCGAGATATTAACTATAAGAAAAAGACAATTTTTAGAAAAACAATAACCAAATGAACAATTACTAATCTAAAAAGCAGGGTTAGGCATTAAAAATGTCTTTGAACAACGTAGGTGACAGTGAATTTTTTTATATTATAACTGTAGCTACCTTTCATGCAGATAAAATAACCAAAAATTTGGACACATCTGTTGTGCTCTAATTTGACAAGAAACAATGGCAAATATTTAATGAGATGGTATAAAATTTATTTGTTTCAGGGTTTGTTTGTTTTTTTTTAAAAAAAACCTCTATTACTAAAGGCACTCAATATATTTCGTCTCATGGAAAAAATAGCTGTTAATAGTGAGTAAGTTGATGATTAGCTTCATGTAGAGTCAAATCTCACAAATTGGAGTTTTTCTAATTAATAAATAACTGATTTTGAAATTTTCAGAAATTTGGACCGCATACAAAAAAGTATATCTTTGTAAAATGTGTGAAAACAAAAAGAACATAAATTATATAAATATAATTGAGATGAATATTTATTCTAATTTTTAAAATTATTTTTTATATAATTTGGCATCATTTGTAGATTTAAAATGTCACTTACAAAAGAACCTAATTTATTTATTAAACCATCCCTCTTGTTGGAAATATTCCATTGTTTTTCTATTTATGAGTCTAAAAATAAAACATAGTATTTAAAAAGCATACCATAATTAAACTATTTTTCTTTATCAGATGAGCCATTTTTGTATTATGTGAAGCTTTATGTATTATAAAAAAAATTGTTACTCAGAGAATATCCTTAATTTATGGAAATATTGTGAATTAACACATTAGATTTCTGTCTTCAAGGACCACAAGTTTTTTTAACATCTAAATTTTTAATTATTGTTTGGTCCCCGAGCACCAAGCTTCAAGCCTGTCCTTTTAGTTTGCTATGATTCAGGTCTTACCTACAAAAATTTTTAAGGAGAAATAGGTAAGTTTATGTGACTGTTGAAATTTAGAATGTAAAATCCATGAGGGAAAAATAGAAGGGATATGTCTTATTCATTGCTTTGCCCCAGAATTTGCCCAGGCTGGCACTTAACTAACAGGAACTCAAAAATATTTGTTTATTACTTAATCTTTAAAAAGAAGGAAATCCTGCCATTTGAGACAAAGTAGATGAACCTGGAGCACATTATGCTAAGTGAAATAAGCCAGACAGAGAAAGACAAATACTGCGGGGTATCACCTATAGGCAGAATCTAAAATTTTTTAAAAAAAAAGGAAACAGAGTAGAATGGTGGTTGCAAGGGGCTAAGAGTGGAGAAAATAAAGAGAGATTGGAAAAAGGATACAAATTTTCAGCTCTAAGATGGATAAGGTCTGAGGATCTAATACAAAACATGGTGACTATTGTTGATAATGCTGTATTGTATAATTAAAATTTGCTGAGAGTAGAATATAAGTGGTCTCACCAAGTAAAATAAATATGTGAGGTTATGAATGTGTTAACTTGGGAATCCTTTCACAATGTATACATATATGAAACCATAGCGTTGTACACTCTAAATATATTAAAATTTTAATTGCCAATTACACTTCAATAAAGCTGAAAAAAAGTATTTGTTTACTGTCAATAAAAGAAGATAGGAAGGGGCCATTTAATGACTACAAATAAATGAGAGCAGATAAAGGCAAATGAAATGAAATAAGAAAAGCAAATAAAAGAGGAGAAAATATTTAGCTTGAGTTCTAATTTTTCTCAATTTTGGAATCCATTCTGATCTTTGAAAGTTCTGGAATTGTTAAACTTTTAACCTAAAGCAAGCTGCTGCTGGGGCTTCCCCACTTCCTCTATAAAACAAGTACACATGTAAACTGTGTGTTTGCTTGTACTCTCTGTTTCATTACAGGTCACAGAAAGGATCAAAATAGGCTAAAGGATGCTTAGCCCAAACAGTAAAACCAAATACGAATTCATTCCCAAAAGGAAGAACATATTACTAAATTATTATTAACAAAACCTAGATTTTAAATACCATTTTGTTCTAAAAAGCTTAAAGTACATTTTCTTACATTATTTCATTTCTTCACTTACAAACATACAAGACCACATAACAGGTATATTTTTATACCCTTTTATGTTGGATGGGATTCTTTGACTATGCTAGATTTCTTGCTCAGATTACAGAGTCAATCAGAAGTAGAGTTGGTCCGAAAACCTTGTTCAACCTTCCTTCTTTTTCTACCCAGCTTTTCTAATTATCAAAATCAAGATGATTTACGTGGCCAAAGAATTCAAAGTGAGATAGTAGTTGCCAATGTCAGATGACGTGAATCTTGACCATGAGCTGAAATGTCTGACCTGTCCAAGTGTTTGAAGGAAAACAGCATATGTGAAATCACAGTTACTATTTAGATGGTGTCTGGGAAACTGCTCTTCCTGAGCTAGATTCTTAATGCAATTTTGTGAGCTTCCTGTAACATAACAGTGATGGTCTTTTTGTGGCATACT
The DNA here is from genome assembly GCF_902729225.1 of Pteropus medius. Taxonomy (NCBI): domain Eukaryota; kingdom Metazoa; phylum Chordata; class Mammalia; order Chiroptera; family Pteropodidae; genus Pteropus; species Pteropus medius. Next base: position 21,245,771 of record NW_024351730.1, on the reverse strand, counting down.
TTTCTGCACAAAAACAAGGAGTAAGGAGTGAAAGGGAAAGATAATCCAGGCTCCTTCTTTGTGAAATGAATGACAGATAATAAAGACCATGGGTGAACTAAAATAGGATTACAATCTGAACTTCTAGTAACTGCACTCAAGTTTGGATACACATCAGCCCAGCTCATAAAATTCCTTTTATCTTTTCAGTTTTCCTCTGGGACAAGCTACTAAAGCAAAATGGTTCTCAAAATCCTAAAAGACCAGTATCAAAAGGACAGTAAAAAAGTATAAACATACTTATTTTATTAAGCAGCTGCTTTAAAAGAAAGACTTAAAAATAAATATATCAACAAGCACTTCCATAAATATATATTGGCAACATATAGTAGAGTCCATAAATAAGATTAAAAGTTAATTTCTTTAAGTTCACAGAAGAGAAAATGATTAATTCTAATTGGGAGCTTCGTCTACAAGGGCCATTGGTCATTATTTGGATCCAGACACATACAATGCAAATATTTTGGCAACCAATTGTAGAATGATCTATTTATATAGAATTTGCAATATCCTTAATTAGGATTCTGGAAAGGTCAAACGAAAAAGTCAAAACGCACTGCACTCTGTCTGTCTTCACTATTTGCTTAGTACCAGGGCTTATGAAGCAAAGAAACTCTTTGCCGTAAGAGTCTGGATCATTTAGAATTAGCCAATTGTTACTGGGACAGTCTGTGTCCCATACTTGGTTTCAGCAAGTTTCCACAGGTTGATCGTTTTATGTTACTTGGATTTTCACTTCTTGATCCTCCTTCCCATGTATCGAATTCTAGCTGATCCTCTGGAATAGGAGGATGAACACTGTCAGTAACAGACATTTAAAGTGTGTAAGTGAGTTTTCCATCTTTAGCTGGCTTTTCCTTCTTTATGTTTAATGAGAGATCTAGAGAAAGGAACAGGCTGCAGGAGCTATAAGCAGATACATCCACATGTCATTGTTCCTTCCTGCAAAGGGAATATCAATTGCACTGTTTAAGGTTGTCCTTCTTTATCCTGGTTACCTGGCTCCAGGAACTACCCCATGACTCCTGTGCTTTACACATTAGCAGAAAATATGTCATCAGGAATTCACACAAAAACTCACTTGAGGCCATGAAGTCAAGTATGAGCAACGACGAGCCACTGAGGCAGATCCATTTGCTTTGATGCACTACCACATCACAATGTAGAGAAAGGAATACTAGGAGAACTGGGCTGGAATTCTGACTCCACTGCCTTCTGGAGCACAGTGTCCCCAGACACCCTCACCACACAATCTTGGGGAAGTTACCTCACTCCTCTCGACTACAAGTCCCTCATTTGTGAAACTGGATTTGAAACTATCCACCTCAAAAGGTTACTGTGTAGATTAAATAGAATAATGTAGGCAAAACTGTTAGCAGTGTCGAGTACCAGATAGCTAAATAAATGATAGCTAAGATTATTACTAGCTTTATGACCTGGAGAAAGCAGGGAAGAATGTCAGCTACCTCACAATGTTTATGTGATGGTTAAAAACATATATAATATTAAAATGTAGTTTAATAAAATGTAGTTTAGTAAAATGTCTGGCACTTAGATGGTGCTTAATAAATGCTAGCCAAATCTGAATCTACATTCTCAACATAGGTTACAATAATGTGGAAATGATTAACCTGCTCTGAATTGCAATAAATTTAAGAGTATTCTTCATGATAATAAAACTTTAATATTTTATTCCTTTCTATTTAAGCAACCTCTTGAGGAAATCGAGTACTGGAAAATAGATATGGATTGAAAATAGATAAAACTGAATAAGCTTCTTGCCTACATGGTCTTGTCAGATTTATTTAAGGGTCCTGGAAAACTTGAGCACACAGGTATCTCTTGATAAAGTCAAATATTTATGCTTTAAAGCTCTAGATCAATAAAAGCCAAAAAGGCTTTTGTAGGGACAATAAGGTGAATGAGGAAAACTTTGGGAGAAATAGCTCTTAGAGAAATTACCTGCCACTATCTAAGTCTTTAGTCTTAACACAAAATTATTAGAAAGTTTTTCTTCACTTTTTCTTGTTATTATCCTTTTGGTTTTCCTAAGTATTTTTATCAAATCTCAAGTTGATACTTGAGATTTTCATTATAACTAGGTAAGTTCAAGTTATGACACTCTTCGATCCATGGGTACTTTTTACATGTTCACCTATGATACTGCACTGGAAGTCAAAGAGCTGAGCTACTATCCAGTATTAAGCTAGACATATTTAGCCACTATCTTCACAAAATTTTCTCTTTCATACTCACTCATCCTTACATTTAGGATGTATAAAGACATTATTCTGTGGTCTGTTTTCAAAATCCGTGTTTCATACAAACTCAAAGCTAGAGAAGTTCCAGGTTTGGTAATTATCCAAATTCATTGCTTCTCCTTTTCTGGTTCTTGCAAGAATTATATAAAAATTGCTAAAATATAGGTTAAAACTACCACATCACAATGTAGAGAAAGAAATACTAGGAGAACTGGGAAACTGATGGGTCCTTCAAATATCAACAGTTTTTTCAAAATACCATATTACCATGAATGATAAAATGTCATCTGTGTTAGTAAAGTATCTTTGCAAATGCAAGCCGAAGTAATGCTATACCAGAGGGCCTTGTACTTCCTGTTTAACCATTAGTCTATGATTTAAACCTACTTAATAATCTAAGGAGGGAATGACACATAATAAAAAAAAAAAATGCACAGAAAATGATGCCGGTCATGAAAGATAAATTAGGACTACCTTTTATTTTCTAATTTTCTTTTAATGGGCTTTCTAATTATGAAACACATATTGACTATACTATGGGACCACAGGAACCATGATCCAGCAGTTCTTTTTAATGGTTATAATGTATTGGTGGATAGTATTTATTAAGATAATAAAAAAATTACATAGAAAGAAATAGTAATGAAATTACATTCTAGCGACAACCATTTTAGATCATCTGGAAGCCTCCTCATGCTATGAATAAAACAAAGGTATGGAAATGGAAATTGTGGCTACTCCCATTCACCTGAGTTGGTCTTACAGGTTCACACTAGGGAAAAGGCCGTCTATTACTTAAAGATACTATAGACAGTGACAGACTCAGTGCTGAGAAAGGCTTTACTCCTCTTAATCATTCATCCATTATTGAGCATGTTCTCCCTGGAATAGTCAACGATGAATCAATAAAATATATCCCTTCCGTTAACAACAAATCTTAGTGTCTGCCCCCTTAAGGTGATTTTTCTTGCTTTTCTAATTTGTTTATCATTTTTAGCAAGGCTTCTTTCCCCTCCAGATAAAAAACCAACATCTAGTCAGAATATTTACTTTGACCCTTTCTAAAATCTAACATAGCCTTAAGTGTACAGTCATTGCAACCTTGACACAGGCAAATGAACACAGGTACTAGAGTAGAAATTTATCTCTAAAGTTTGGGTCAAATGAAAATCTGACCTTGTTCAAAAAGTGACTAACACTATTTAAAAAACAACTATTTTATAATAAGCAATGTGTGTATGTAAGTGAGGGGTGTGTATGTGTGTGTGTGTGTGTGTGTGTGTGTGGTGCATTCTACTTTATCTCAAGTAGCATAATTCTTAAAAAACAATGAAATATATCCTCAATAAATTTTTGTTAAAGATGTGGGAAGAAGAAAGGAATTCTCTATTTATAAAATTCTGGCATTTATGTTTTTGAATGAATTAGATTCCTCTTAAAAGAACTGAACATCTTATCTCTAGGACTTTAAAGTCTTCTTTTACATGGCTATATATGATGTACAACACTTTTACAGTCTTCGAATTCAATGGAATAGTATTAAACTATCTAAATATAATGCACTGAACTCCTTACCATCATTTTCTTTAAATATGGCTTTATATTTCACATTTATCTACAGCAGCATATTAGCTGTTAATTTTTTTGTAGGCTTCCAGTAGAAAACTAGTTAGTATCTTTCTCTAGAAAAATTTCATGGAAAATAAAATGTTTGAAACTTTTTAAATGAATACAACTAGAAGGTTAAACTGGCTGGGGCATCTTTTGTGGGACAATGAGAAATGGGGAAAAAAAAGAACAAATTTTTATGTAGTATCTATTAGGTGCCAAACAATTTTACATATAGCATTTCATTTAATCTTTACAGTAACCTCTAAGAGTAAGTACAATTACTAACCCAGCTCACAGATTATGAAACAAAGAGATTAGGTAATTATCCTAGCCCAGGGTCACATGGCTAGTTAGAGTTAGTCAAACCCAGTTTCCTTTACTTCAAAGAATATATTGTTTACACTTTACCACACTAGCAATTTTCTAAACTGGGGTGTTGATGATGAAATGAGATACTGTGACTTGTTCTTCAATTGGATATCTTCCAGTTTTCTCTTTTGGCTTTTGAACTGAATCATCTTTCTTATATACCTCTGCTATATAACCATCAAGACAACCTTAAACAGTGCAATTGCCTATACATTAAGAAACAGCTATCTCATTTTTGAGAAATGGAAATTTTAACACAAAAACCATGTAGCCACCTGACTGACAGGTCAAACTTCATGGCCAATTTTCCTTTTAGCACTTGCAATTGAGTTTCCTTAGTTCTTCAGTAAATGGCCTAGATTATCTAGCAATACATAGGTTGAGCAGAAGGGAGAAAAGGATGCATTAAGAAAAGGTAACTCAGGATGTGATAGAGTTTTAGGGAAGCAAATGAGAACAAGACAGATCAAGAAGGAAGAAAGGAAAAAAAGTCCTCACAAAGCATACACACACACAAATCAATCACAACATTATTGTGGCAGTGAACAGAGTTCTCTTGGTGGCTAAGTATAATTTCCTTTCCTATAAAATCATTTCTCAGTTTGCAGGATCACAACTACGTCTGTGCAGTTGCTGGTTCTTCGTTACATACTGCTCAGTGTTGAAAAACAAGTCATCCGCCAGTTTAAATATTATTGATTCATTGATTGAATTCTTTTACTAGGAGTGCATGTTGTGATGAAAGGCCAGTCTTTTGTTGTTTTTAGAATACTTACTCTAGCTGTACATGTAACTGTATTATTCTCTCAACATCATTTTTCAGTTTGCTATCACGAAGTACTAAATTTTTGGTGGATCTATGCAGTTTGCTATCAAAAAGTATTAAGGTTATGAGAAAAATACATCATCATTAATCTTAAGGGATTTTGTAAAACACGGCTTGTCATGAAATAGCAAATATCCATTTGCCTTTTTCCAAACTAGAATTTGTCTCTATAGGTTTATATAATCCTCACATTCATGAACATATCTTTCATAAGTGCAATTCATCTGGATGACTCTAAAAATACAGGGTGCAATCTACAGTCTTATTGCAGAATGGGCCAATTGCCCAACGATGTGTGCTCAGAAGGGAGAATGATGAAGACTGAATTGTTTACTCTATTGTTCATACTTAAAGGCTACTTACAAACTTTAAATGTTAATGAATAATAACAGCAATAATAATAGAAGTTAACATTTAATTATTTATTATATATTTGAAAGTATCCTAAGTACTTTGTCTATAACACCTCATTTTTTTCCTTTCAAAACAATTCTATTAGATAGGTACTATTTTAACCCCATTTTACAGATGATTTGGTAGGTCTAAGCTACCTTGGGAAAAGGAACTTGTCCAAAGTCACACATTGGGCATTAGCCAAGCTGGGACTGGAATACGATTTCCTGACTTTGAAACCCTGCAGTATTGCTTTACTGGTACCACCTAGAGGTAGAAGGAATTGTCAGAGTCCTCTCAAGACCTCTAGCTATTTAGGATTTGCTTTAACACAATTGGGAGAAAACAGGTCAAATAAAACACAGTCACCACTTTAGCCAACACTTGCCATCCCAAACATAAAATCATTTCAACCCTCAATATCGCTTTTTCAAGAAAATAAATAATCTTTTTGGAATGAAAATTACATGTAAAATCTTTGTTAAATTTTTCACAATTAAAACACATTCAGATATGTCTTCCTGGATCTCACATTACCTTTTCAGCCAGTATCCAATTAAAACAATGGATGCAAGTTTCCATCAGCCTCAGGTAGGTATGGAGCTGACAAGAGGTAGATCATTTTTGTGACAGGTGTGCTGACAAAGTCTTCATTTGCCTTTATGAACACCTCAAACCTCAAAATAGCTAAGTAGTATTTTTTTTCTTTTAGAAAATCTTAGTGTATGATTACTAGACTTGCCTGAGAAGTCAGCTTACATACTTTTCCAAAAATACATACATACGTATAGATAGGTAGAAATAAATGAAACAGAACAGTTCAAAATCCCACAATTAAATATAGTCAGTCCTCGATGTCATTGATAGGTTCTGTGACTTTAGGCAAAATGATGTATGATGAAGGCAATTTTACCATAGGCTAACTTATATGAACAAGATTAAGTTTCTACATCATATCATCAATGTTATAACAAAACAACATTGAACAAAACAATGTTACTCAAGGACCTACTGTATGTATGTAATCCAATATTTCGAATGTGTTCAGTCTGGACTTCCCCTGAAAGTCCAGGATGGATGGTTACAAGGGGTTTTAGCCACTTCTCTCTTAGGAAAAGCTCTACACAGTTGTGTAATGGTAACATCTGTGTTTCTCCAGGGAGCATATTTAATTGACTATAATAATGACATCTCCTGTATTGAGTACTTACTCTTTTCCAAGCACTTTTTAAGTTATAAAATATTTCCAATCAGTATACATCTTAATAATAATAGGCTTTTATAACTACATGTCATTCATGTTCTCCTGAATTTTTATATTTCCACTTTGTACTCTCTCTGCTCTGCTTTTAAGCATGGGTTTTCTTTTAATGTGTGTTGATTTTCCTTCAACAAGACAAAAATAATCCATGAGTGTAAAGCCCAACAATGTCCCATCTTCTCATCAGTGTTACTGATCCACTCATTTTTAGGGAGATACTGTTCTCTTTTCTCTCACCTCTCAAGATGCATATCAGTCCTCCAAGACTTCTCCACCAAAGTGGCAGAGAAGAATGAAGATACAACTCGAATATCTAGGAGTAATCTGACACAGCCTGCCACAAGCATCAAAATTCTTTGTAACATCTTGTTTAGTTTTTAAATTCATAAGAATTTTGCATTCTAGTCTAATATAACCATGTTTGTTTTCCTGTAAATAGTAAGCGGTTTTTCCTCAGACTCTATAAGTAAAAGTGGATGTTGCATGAACGTGCCCCACATTTATGCCCAGGTTTACACAGTCCTCAGAACACTGCTTTACTTCTGGTGCTATAAGACCTTAGTCAAAAAAGCATGAATTGTATATTAATTTTTGTTTTAAGGGGCATCAGCCTGTAGCTAATTGCTTAACTTGGGATCACTGGCACTATTACCATTTAACTATCTAGAACAGACGTAAAGCAACTCTCCTTAAAGTGAATCCTTTTTTCAGATGTCTTCCATATTATAAAAGGATGATGAATTACTAAAAGAAAAATTTCCAAAGACCAGGTTGAACATTTTTTTGTGAAAAAGTTCTCGGGTTTGGTGAGATGGATGTTAAAGTGCTAAAATGTATGAAATCATATTACTTACCCAGAAATTACTTTTACTTTTATGTTTTTCCTGACTCTAGAGTATAAATCTCCTCTGAAAATATAACATTTCTTATTTTCTTTCTTTTCTTTCTTCTTTTTCCTTTCCTTTTCTTTCTTTTTTTGTTTAACAGAGATGAACATTAAGGCTCTACTTTATCATTAGGTGACTCAAGTCTGAATTTTTTAATTTCATGTTTCAAATCATACAAAGTGAATTAGTATCTCCTTTGTTTCCTCCATAAGCTTAAAATAATCTATTTAGAGTTTACTTAAAGAAAGAGATTCTTGTAGCAATAGGAAAGCAGTGAAATATGGGATAGAAGTTCAGAGGACTAGATTTATCTGGTCTTTATATCTATTAATCTATCTGTCTATATCTCTTAATCTTTATATCTGTTAACCTGGTTTCCTCACCTAGCACGTAAGATCAAGGATAATATACACACAATTTCCTTTTAACTACTGCAGTTTGAGTTTAAGTATTGAGCTAATTATGCTCATATTTTAGAGCTCCTGGTTTCACTTCCTAATTAAATCTCATGACTAAGATACTTCAGGCAATGTGACTTTAAATTTGGCAGGATGGTTTCTCAGGGGAGATAAGATAAAACCGTTTTCTGAGGGTCACGATACCATGTTGAATGTTGTCATGCATGAAGACCACACCTTCACACACAGGGCAAGCACAAACACTAAGCATGATGTCCTCACCTGGGCCGGGAGGCATACAGGCACAGGAAAAGTGAGTGTTGTAGCCCACTTTGAAGTTGGAGTTGATGGGGTAGTAATCGGCTAACTTGATCATCTTCTTGAAAGCATCATAGATAAAAATGAAGCTAATCAGAGAAGAGAAGCCCTCCTCAGTGAAGCGAGTGAAGTACTGAACCAAGAAGCTGGCATCAGTAGCTACCAAAATGAGACACAGGAAGGCTGACCATAGGCCAATCCAAAGGCGAAACTCCAAATAGTCAAAATTATGGTCCCTGAAAAGAAGAAAGAAAGTTTAGACTCTTTCTCCACTGAATACACACACACACACAAAAAGATATAAAATTACCAAATGTCTGCAGAAATATTGCTAAAAACATAAGATCACTTTTAGCCACTAGATGAAAAGCTCATTCTTGATTTCATATCCCAAAACATTAAATTTAAGAATTTAGTCTAGTAATAAATATTGTTATAATACCACAAAGAAATAATTCTGGAAATTTGAGAAAAGTCCATTAAAAGTAGTCATACCATTTGTATGTAAGTAACTCATTTTCTCATTCAAAAAATGTGGTCCCTGCCTTCATGGAGTTTACAAAGCAAACAATTTGGAAGCCTAACACTGGTACCCAGTATGCACCAATACATGTTTGCGAGCTTTACTAGTTAATAAAGACAGTAAGATAAATATGTTTCTGTCCCCAAGTCATCACAGTCTACCGAGGAAGAAAACTGATAAACATAATCACACTATAAAATATTAAGTGATATCTAAAGGTTCACACAGTGTCACAGAAGTAACTAATTCTGGCTAGGGGACAAATAAAGGTGCAGGAAAAACTCAAGGTATTTAAGTAGGAATTTTCCAGAAAGAACAGGGAGAGTCATGCCAGGAAGAGTTGAAAGCGTACTTCAAAAGGCATGAGGCAAGAGACCTTGTGTAATGCTCACAGAGTGCCATCAACATGAGGAGATGCGATAAGAGACACGGGCTGTCATCAGATCAGGAAAGGCTGTCTTGCCATGCTACAACCATACACTACCACTTCTCATGACACTTACTCACCAACATGATACCCTGCTGCTAAAGCGATGTGTGAAGAAGTACCTGGTGACCACCTTTTCTCTGTCTGTGATTCCATAGTATTGAAGATCTATAGCCTTGCTTTTAAACAATGAATTTCTGATATCAGTCAGTGATATATTTTAATAGTTTCCCAAAGACACCATATCAACACCTTCACCACCACCAACCCAGTCTGCGCCAACAAGAAGTCATTGCCTGATTATTATAAGAACTTCCTTACTGATATCCTTCCTTACGCATATACATGCTTGCCCTGCTCAAAGCAATTTTCCACATTATGGTAAAATGATCTTTTAAAATGTAAATTGGATACCCCCAAAAGCTTTTGATAGCTTCCTACTGCTCTCAGAATCAAATTCAAATCTTTTACCTAGCACAGTGCCTGGCACATAGAAAGTGGCCAATAAAGACTTGCTAGATGAATTAATTAATGCATGCCTGTGGCCTGGGACTTGAATAACACAGTTACTAAAACAGTTACTGACACTGGCCTATGAGCTATCATATGTAATCAGAAGATAACTGACTAAAAATTTTATAGAATACTAGACTTAAAACTTCCTTAGATACTGCGATGGTTATTTTTATGTGTCAACTTGTCTGGACCATGGAGTGACTAGAGATTTGGTCAATTTTATTCTGTTTCTGTAAGGGTGTTTTACATGAGATTAACATTTAAATTGGTGGATTTTGAGTAAAGCAGATTGTTTTCCATAATATGGGTGGGCCTCATCCATCAGTCAAAGGCCTGAATAGAACAAAAAAGACTGGCCTCCTCCAAGCAAAAGAGAATTTCCCAGCAGGCTACCTTTAGACTTCATCTATAACATTGGTTCTTTCTCCTCCTATAGCAAGTAAGCTGTGAACTTGAACTGGAACATTAGCTCTCCTGGGTATCCAGCCTGCTGACTCACCCTGCAGATTTTGGACTTGCAAGCTTCTATAATAATATGTGCTAATTACTTATAATAAATTTCTTTATATATGTACATATGCATTCTGTTGGTTCTGTTTCTATGGAGAATCCTGACTAATACAGATACCAGTTAGTCATACAAGCCCCATTTTATAGATGATGACATCAAGGGCAATGGTAGTTAAGTCATTTATCTGGTGCCAAGGTTTTAATGGCAGAGCTAAACCAGAAAAAAATCTCCATATTCTTGTTCTGATCCTTTTAAAAATTACACCATGGTTCCCCTATCTTATTTGTATTTAGTGCATGATAGAGTAGGCTTTAAAGTCATTTTCCTTTGTTTCCCCCTTCTCACCAAATCATAAAAATTGGATGACATTGTCAAAGCAAGAGATTATTAACACTGGGGTAGATAGTCATGGTCCACATATTTCCTGGAATCTTTCTAAAGACATCCTTTGCATTCCCTTCCAGTTTCCTTTATGTCTGGCACGCCTGTTTAATCCTATGTGTGTCTTTGTGATATAAATAGACTATAGAAAAAACTAAATTCTAGGAATTTGGTATCATTTACACTGTCAAAGTGTGTCAAAGTCAGACTTAAGAAACATAGTTTTATTACTTCTGAGCCAAAACACTTTTTCTTAAAAGATTTAACAATTACCTAGTTTTGCTTCACGAACGAAATGAAAGAGTGATCTTGATTTGTTTTAAGAATGCTAACAGTTGTTTATAGAATTGATGTTTACAGGACAGGATGAGATACAAATCAAATAACTAGCTAATGTTTAGGAATATTATCAATTTAAGTCCAAAGGAAAAAAATGCATGTATAAACTTAAATCTTAGGACCTAAACAATATCCCAAACTGGCGGTTCTATAATACTTAAATACCCCTAGAGTAGTTGTATAAGAATAATCCAAATAAAATCAATAAAACAAATGGCACTTCATTATGAAAGTGATATGTTTACAGCAGCAAGAACAAAGAGGAATAAGAGATGAGAAACGTTTTAAAACAAATTGGTCAATATTAACGACTACAATAAAATGGCAATGTTACATCCAATAAAACTTATCAGTCACTTTGATTCCAAGTTTAAACAGCAATTAGGTTATAAAAAGTAACAGGAAATGACAGTAAGAGACCATGAATCTATGGTGAATTAGAAGGAGAAAATGAGCTTATGTCTTTATAGTACTATTCAGTATTCCTAGATATTTTGAGTTAGTTTCTGAGTAGCATGAAACCAAGGATACAGACAAACTGAAGAACTCCTATTTGAAACATGCTGCAGAAATCAATATTCAGCTACTGACTAATACATATAAACTCCCCAAACTAAATTAATAAATCCAGTAATATAATAGAAGAAAATTATCATTTGTAGGTCTCTGAGTAAATTGTTCAAATATAAGGAAGAAATTATCTAATAACCAAATGACAATCATACAGGCTAAAATCCAACTTTAATTAAGAAGTTTCTACATGGCTTAAAACACATAGTTCAAACCTCTTTCAAATTCCTCATTCAAGAAAAAGAAATCTAATTCTCTATTATTGGAATACAATGTGTAAAAATAGTGCAAAAGAGACTGCAGAATTAGGAAAACACTTGTGAACTCTTTCCTTCATCCTGTGACTAATTTTAAAAGGTGACAGCAAAAATTCACATTCCTATATGATTCTCCAATTTACAGGGAAAATATTAAAACCTGTGTCCCATATCAGATAGATCTGTGGATTATGCAGAGTTACTGTTTGAGTCCACTGAACCTACAAAACAAGGATTGACCTATTTCTCAAAAAAATGGTAAAATATGTTGGAGAAAATCTGAGCAAGACAGAGTAACACAGTTTCTTTACTAAAGGATTTCTCAGATCCCTTAGTAAGCTGAAGTGTAAAGTGAATTGCCAAGAGAGAGAGATAATATACAGCATTTCCCAGAATTATTGGGATCATAGAAGCTTTTTTTTTTCATAGGGCATTTAACAGGATTAAACACACTTTGGGAATTAGTGATCTACACAAATACTCTGCAACTAGACAAAATATTAGCACTTAAACTTACTGTTATATAAGTAAATGATACAGTAATGTGAATAAAACAAAAGGTTTACCATGTAAGTCCCACATGTTACTCAGTGATGAATTTAAAGCACGGATTCTCAAATGTTACCTTTGTTGCTTTACAACTATTTTCAAATGAATCACTTGGAATTATGTTTATGCTACTAATTATGATGAAACTGAGGAGAAAGTGAGAAAGGAACTTGTTTAGTCAAAGGAAATAATCTCTCTCCTACAATATTTAAACTAAACTGGGATGCAAACATTTTCTGTAGTTTAAGGCTCTGATCACATTGCATCCAATAAATCTTTCTGCAAAGGTTGCATATGTTTGTTCCTGTATATAATACATGCTTGTTTAATCTTTCCACAAAGGCTTTCTTGTCTCACATGTTTTTGTCAACAGATAAAAATTAAAAACTGCTTGACTCTTTCTGTGAACTGACATGAACAGAATTCTTTCCAATGTCCTTCTGAGGATTAAGAAGGAGGAAGAAATATGTAGTAATGATCTACAGAAAACTCAAAACATTATTTAAAATTTAGAACTTTAAATTCTCAGAAGACCTTCATTCGTGTTCTCAACCCAGTTTTAAAAACACTAGTTTTAAATCTTCACTTACTCCTCTACCTTGTGATCATTCTTGATGGCACACAGTTTCAAAGGCTACTATATGAGTACTTAAGTCCATGAGGTAAATATGTGGGCAATGACATTTCTAACATTAAAATCCTAAAAATGTATAATAATATAAGAATATATAGAAATTCTAACTAGGAATACTAGAAAAATCTACGAAATTCTGAAATCTGTCTAAGGCTTGTGATTGCCAGTAAAGGCAATTTTCTTAGAGGTATTAAATTTATTAGGAAAAGGCCGGAATACTCAATTTGATTTTGAATCTATTTGTGTGCTAATACAGCCACTTGAATAATTTGCTTAACTTGATTTTCTCTTCCTTGCAACAATCCATCAATTTCTAGAATAAAATACTGATATTACAATTGTCATGCCCCTTAGTAGTGTCTAGTGATTCCATCAAAGGTAGAGGTGCTGGAGTCAGAAAGCAGGGTTTCAAATCTCAGCCATTCAAACCACTGGTGATGTAACCTTCAGCAATCCACTTACCCACTCCACGCCTGCTTTCTCATCTATAAAACAGGATGTGGGCCCTACTTCATAGGAGTGCTATAAGAATTAAATGAGAGTGTACATGTAATGTACATAGATAATACTCAGTACATGGTCAGCACTCAACAGATGTTAGTTATTACGTAGCTGAGTCTTGGAATGTATCTTTAGTTAAGAATACTATAATAAAGGTTAGGGGCAGTGGACCCTAGAAAGACACAGGAGCATCCAGTGTCTTTCATGAATGAGCCATGTGACCTTGAAGAAGACATTTCATTTCTCTAGTATATCAGTCAGGATCATAGCAGGAAAAGAAGTCATTCTCAGTTGGGTTTCTGATGAAAACTTAATAAATGGGCTACTTACATAGGTGTGAGTAACAGAATGGTGTGGCACTCAGGTACTAGAAACATCAGGAAGCTATTTCTCCCTCTTGGTTTGAAAAGGCCAAGGAAGGAATAGAGTTATCAGAGACCGGTGAGGGCTACAGCAAAGGTGGAGGAGAAACCTAACAGGGTTGTACTCAGGGGACAAGCCACTGCCAGACTTCAGTGCTAAAGCAGAGATGGTGAGGTAGAAGGTGACACACACCCTGACCTCTCTCTCTCCCTATCCTACTGGTGCTCCATACTCACCCAAACCAACAGAAAGCCAGAGGGCAAAGGAGTTTGAGTGTCCACAGGGGTCAGTCCCCTGAGGAACAAAGCAATACGACAGGGGCAGAGAATAATGGGGGAGGGCAAGCAGATAATACAACATATGGGCCTCAGTTGAATCAAATATAAAATGACTGTTAACCACCTAACCTCTCAAAACCTTTCAACCTCCAAATCTTAAAATTCCCATATTCTGATCTACCAAATTACTATTCTGTGCTCTGTCCGGGTTATAAATGTTCTACAATTAAACAATCCTAATTTGTAATTAGATATGTATATACATACTTGCTGAAATTAAATAGAAGCCTCTCAAATACGAGAACAGGTCCTGTGCTGCTCAAAATAGTGAGTGGTTGACCAGCAAAGAGGCAAAAGATGGCTCCAGAGACAGCTGTGCCCAGGAAGCTCTCCAACACACCCTAACAGAAAAAAAACGTAGATGTTAAAAAAGAAGAAAAAAAAACACATCTCTTTTCTTCACATGTGTGATGTCACTAGGGAAATTAAGCCACATGAATATGCTATTATGAGGACCACAGCACATATACCAAACAGATAAGAACAATAAAGATTCTTACCAATAAGAATATCACCATTTATTTTACCATGCACATGATTCAGTTGTTCCTCCCTACCCCAAAGGCTGAACTGCTCCAGAGAACTGCAGCGACTGGTGGTTATTATGGAAGGCAAAAGGTGACTCTAAACATATTGACTGAGGCTTCTGCACGTAACATCACATTATATAATCCCACCAGGTAGGTAGAAGTGATTTAGTGCTCCTGATGGTGTTTTTCTCTTTGTGGTTACCTTCAGTGTTTGTTTTAGCCTGATTCCACCTTGCATCTAGCAGGTACTTATAAGTAGCTACATTCCTTGCACAAAAACTATTTTTTAAGAGGAGAGCTTTTCAAGTGGAGAGGGGAGCAAATGGGAACCAAAAAGTGATTTGCCCTCCATCTTGCAATCTCCACAACATCAATTCCAAAAAATATACTTATTATATATTTATTGTCCAATGTTAACTTATGTGGAGCTTCAATTCACTTTATCTCAGAGGAAACATATGTGCAGGGACATAAACAGCTAATCTTTGTGGCCACATCTCCCTGTTGTTATATCTCTGGAAATCAACCCATTATTTTCCTTTAACAAAACAAAAACAAAGGAAAACGAGCAATAAAGCATCATTGACTTACAAAATTATGCTTTCTTAATCACATCATTTGGGAAACATGCCCCAAATGATGGCAAGCTAGCCTGTTTCCTTATTTCTCATCATTTCAAACCTCAGTTAGAAAAGCACATGTTTATTTGTGAAAGTCCTCTCATAAACTTAACATAGTCTTTTATCAAGAAATAATTTTTAAATATAAAACGATGGCAGGGACACTTTATTCATACATAAAGCTATAAATCTGAACCAAAAAACCTACAAGATAAGACATTTTTCAAATGAGTCTATAAAGACATTCTACAGCTTTACAAGATTAAAAAAATATATGTAGTAGTAAATTAATTTACATAGTACAGGAAAATTATGTGATCTCTGTAACTTTATGTGTTTACTAAACAAAATGGTACTTGGAAGATTTCCATCTTCAACTTAAAAATAATGATCTGTTCATAGAAGTAAGATTTAAGTTTACATAAAAAAAGCCACTTCTTAATCTAAATCACCCTCTGACTGGAGCAGAATAGATATCTGGGGAATCTGAGATGCCCCTTAGTCATTTCCTGCCCTTCTCCCAATAATCAATCCACCTAACTACCTGTCAGCCTCATTAAGTCACCTCTTTCCACTGCCCAAAAATATTCTTCAAGCAACTTTTCATTCGCTTATCATATGCATGAAATGATATAAAGAATTGTTTTTAAATTAATGTGCAGAACACAGATATACTAAGTGCTATCTGCACTCAAAAGGAGACCTTTATTATAATGATTACTCAAAATATATTTAAGCTGCTTCAGAGCCAGCAATATTCCCCTTAGCATGACATTAGCAATAGCTCATCCTCCTCTTTTAAGGGTAGAGTTCAATTCAGAAAACAGACACAAATCCTTTCGCCTATGCAATAATGGGATTGGGGAGGGAATGGGGCAAAAAGCAAAGGTTGACAAGTAATAAGGCTGACTCTTATTACTGACTTAAGACTGACAAGTAATAAGATTTATTCTCACACAGTGAGTAGATACATTCCGAAACAATTCAGAACAATTTCTTCTTTAGTCTAAGAAGTTTAGGTTTGAAGTAAAGCAGGAGGGGACCCTATTTCCATTGATGTGAGTTCTACCACATGGCTGAAGGATGCCATCTTGTTGATTAATAGCCATTCCATATATAATCAGAGTATCCACCCCAATCTTTTTCAGAGGGACAAGAAGCAGAATAACAAGCAAGGCCAGCAAAACCAGGCAGCATTTACATAGAGAAGAGATTCCCTTGTGTCCAACAAATAGTATTAGTCTTGATCTCTAATAGGTGAAGATATTGGGATTCAGGGGGTTAAATGAACAAATTCACATTTGGTATGGCACAACAAGTCTTTGGAGTATGGATTCCTGCCCAATCACTACCTCGCCCTTAGCAAGGAGAAAAGGTACGTCTTTGGCTGAGATTTTCTTGGATTTGGCAGTTTTTCATCCCCTGTACATTGACATTAGGCTTTTCATATCTTTATAATTTATCTTTCTTTTTTCATGACTTACTTTAGTGTGTGTAACATGAAATAGTAGGACTAGAATGATCCATGTGGCAGGACAAGCCACACTCTGGGTACATGTGAGAGGCAAGTTACACTGCATCATTCTTTATCAAGCATGAAGTGCCTATTTTTCATCACTACTGCAGGATCAAAATACAGCACAGCCTGGGTATAAAAGAGAACATGAAGGAAGAAAGGGGGAATGTGAGATTAAGAATCTCTACTTAATTTTTCATCACTATTCATGTCTGTGAGGGCAAAAACAGGGTCTCCCGGTATCATCCTGTTTTCTTCTTCCCATCATGACACACACTATACCTCCATGTGTTCTGCAGGCACTCAGAAATGCTAAAGGAGTCGAAAAAGAAATGCCCAAATCACACCCTAGGTTCCATTTATCAAAGGTCATTGTTGTTCATTCAGTAAAGATAACAACTCATTTTTTCCAGAAAATGGCTTTGATTTATGGAAGCCATGTGACAGTAAAAGACAGATTATTTTTATTTCAGTACTTGATCCTCTAGTAAGTGCTAGAGTTTCCATTCTGTTGCTGACAATTTTGAAACAGAGACAGGTGATTTATTATATACACTGCACTGGAAACTTGCTTGAATTTAGAGATGTTTCCAGTGTTTCTGAGAAAAGAACTATTTTCACCACATCTTGACTTGATACTCTTGAAAATACAGAAATTTTAAAAATAATCTCATGCAATGAATAACTTTAGTTTAGCTGTAATTAGAATTTAAAGCAATTTATAAGGTGAACTATCAGAAACTCCTTGTCTGATTTATTATATTCTGTATTCACTAATATAAAAAAGGAAAATAATGTGTGGATGTGTGTATTTTTAAAGCTATAACTGAAAAAGACACTCTACACTTGATTTTCCAGAGGAACAAACTCCATAGCAATTTATGAGATTGCAGATGGCTGATTTTGGAAGTATAGCAGATTCAGGTGCCACAAAGAGCTCCAGCTTCATTTCGGTTAGGCTTTTATTCTATTCCATTTCTGATCAAATGTTTCCCACTGTAGAACAGTAGAAAGAGCAAACAACCAGCAGTCAGGAAATCTAGGCTTCTTTCTGCCATCAAAGAGGCAATGATCTTTGGAATATCACTTAACCTTTGTCAGTTTAGTTTGTTCGTGTAGGAGAAAAAGATTCAGATGATATAACCATGGACTCTGGAGTCAGACAATCTCAAATTGACATCCAGACTGTACCATTTACTCAATTAATAACTTTAAGCAAGTTACTCAATCTCTCCATGACTTGTGCAATCGTATGTGTATTAGATAAGATAATGTCTCAGTTAGGTGATACAATTTTGATGAATAGTAACATATATGTAATGTATTTATTTAGATAGAAGATGAGGAAGTTGAACTAGATGATTTCCAAGGTCTCTTCAGGTGGCTCAGCACAAGGAGCATGTCTTGGAATCAGGAATACTCAAGTTTAAATCTCAGCTCCACCAGTCACCAGCCTCTCTAACTCCTAATTCTCTCTTCTGTACAATCAGTGGCTATTTCACAGGATAATTATTTGGACTGAATAAGACAATACATAAAGAGCTAAGAATAAAATAGAGAAACAATAAAATGTTGGTCCCCTCTCCTTTGATACTTACTCCCTTCTTTCCAGTTTGCCTGTATTATTTCTCTTTTCTTCGAAAGAGGGAGGATATAAAGAAAGTAAAAAGGAGCGACATGAAAAGAGAAGATGAAGATTAGCTCTCAAAGGAGAAAGGCTCTTTAGATCCTCAGTATTCCCCAGAGCACATTCTGAATCAACAGAAGCCTTAGGGGGCAACACTACAGCTATTGAGAGTTGCTTCTTACCGTTCCTTGTGTTACTAAACACGTGGCATGAACAATAGTAAAACAAACTAGTTTATTTTACTTTACAACAGTGAGGTCAAAATCCATATCCGAAACAATTTGCGATCATTTTTCTGCTTACATCAGGGTATGAAGTTAAATCAAACATGGCCCTTGTTTCACAAAACAGCCAAGAAAATCAACACAAGTAATAAAAAAAAAAGCAAGTATAAAAGAACTAGACCATAGGAGCAAGTTTCTATAAAATAAAATTAAAAATCCAACCATGATTGGTAACACCAGCATTAAAAATTAAAAATTTATGCTGTTATATTTGACTTTATTGCAATTTAGTATTTTCATGTAACACCTAAGAATAGCCATGTTGTTTTATGTCCTTTTTATTAAGGAATTTATTATTGGAATAATAATCACGAACCTGTTTGGGGAGGATGGATGGCAATAACAGAAAGAGAAAAGTGGCACAACTGCTCCCCCAAAATAAAGGATTTCCTATTTTTCGACAATTTTCAAAAAATAAAACTTGGAAAATAAAATATTTGGTGGCAGTAAGTGGTAAACATTCACCAACATTATTGTTATATTTCCAGTTTTTTTTAAAAAAAAAAAACTAAAATGTTTCTAACCATAAAAACAGGAATTCCAGACCGTGTTGGTGGTAATTTATACAAATTATGTAGAATGTTGAATAATAAAATTAAATTTCTCTAAATGAGTCTTTGAATCTGAAATTTAGCCAAGAAAAATGATGCAGCCTAATGCCTTTGGAAATAGGCAGTCAAATTTGAATTACCTGCAGGAGTCCTGATATCAGGTCCCCAGCATAAGCCAAGCTATATGATGAGTAGAAAAATGATGCAAGTATCTAAATCAAATTTGAGTCATATGAGAATTATCTGGGAATCATTTTAATTTTTTTTTTTTTTTTTTTTTTAAGGAAAAAGAAGTACTGATTCTTTATCTCTACCTTGAACAAGTCAGGATCTCTAAAGATGAGACCTGGGAAATTCAGTGTTTTTTCAAGTTCCCCAGGTGATTCCAATAGGATCTAAATTTGAGGTGTATTCATTCAGGCAATCTTTCCTCATTTTTCAAAACAAGAACCACCTGCTAGCGTAATTAAGGCTCGGTTACACAGACTCTTCATCCACACTGGAGAACAAGATTGGATATACAACCCTCATTTTTTATTTCACCTGGGTACCTACAGCCCATAAATCAGTGATTTCTTCCTGACAGATCGCAGCTGCCAAATCTTCCTTGCCATCTACTCTGCCTGAAAGTGCTTTGTCGTCACAAACATGGTTTCTGTTTACACTGCCCAGCAGGAACTGAAAAAAGAGGGAAGACTTGAAAGACAAATTATTTCCCTGCTTGAAGAAAAGTCTGAGCCAAAACCTTTACCAAAGAGTTTCAACTCCAAGTCCAGTAGAATGGATGGGCAAGACAGGAAGGCTTTACAATAGTTTATTTGAAGAGCTGTGAATATGATTCTAGATCATCTGAAGTGCTCAAACATCAAATGCCAGTATAACCTTACACAAAAATCAATTCCAGATGGATAAAAAATTCAAATAAAAACATAAAAGAACTAAGATATGTGGGTAAATATTTTTCTAATCTTGGGGTAGGGAAACCTCTCTAAATATATCATGAAAATAAGAAACTATAACGTTGAAGATTGTGACTACATAAAAATTAGAATCTATACAGCAAAAGGTTAAATAAGGTTAAAACGCATAGTAAATCTAGGAAAAAATATATTTGTGATATTTCTGACAAGCAAAAGGAAAATATCTCCATTACACAAAGAGTTCTTACAAGTCAATGAGACAAAGACAAGTGCCTAAAAGGTAAATACACCAAGGACACAAATATAAATAAAAATAGTCAATAAAAATGTGGAAGGATATTTACTGTCACTCAAATAAATTTTAATTAAATAAGAATATGCTTTCATTTTGTAACCCACAGAAGAGAAAAATGAGAATATGGGACAAAATCTTGTTTTTGCAAGGGTGCAGACAAATGGACACTCATGTCCTTTATTGGTATAATTACAAATATGCATAACCTTTGTGGAGTATAATTTGAAATAAATATGAAAAAAATAAAATAAGCACATTGTGCAACCATTCTGCTAGGAATCTACTCTATGAAGGTAATTACAAAGAATGAAAATGTAGTCAAGCACCATAGTTTGTTTATAAATGAGAAAATTAGGGAAAATTGAAAGTCTACTAATAGGAGATTTATTAAGTAAATTATGGCACATGTATATGTGTATAAGTAGGTGTAGTCATTAAAAATGATGCTCAAGATCTATATTGAAGTGGAAAGAGTTCCATTAAATACCAGTCATGCTTTGAAACAGCATGTATATGATCTCATTTATATAAAATCCTACATATCAATCTATTTACACATGCATTACAAGATATATGGGAAGATATTTATGAATATGTTAATAATGGTTATTTCCAGGTGATGAGTTTCAGGGCAAAATTGTATTCTATGTAGTTTTTCAGCATTGCTTGAATTTTCTACAATGTATAATTATCTTATTAAAGAGAATATTTTTTCAATATAATTTCAAGCCAAACACAAAATAATTTTAGAATTGTGCAACATTTTGAATCCCCA
The DNA here is from genome assembly GCF_902729225.1 of Pteropus medius. Taxonomy (NCBI): domain Eukaryota; kingdom Metazoa; phylum Chordata; class Mammalia; order Chiroptera; family Pteropodidae; genus Pteropus; species Pteropus medius. Next base: position 21,224,381 of record NW_024351730.1, on the reverse strand, counting down.
ATCTGCCTAAATCACGATTATTTTCTAATCACCAAGAAAATAGAGTTGACAGAGGTCTTTGAAATGAAAAAGTCAACCAAATAAAGTTTTGGTAAATAAATTTGGCCACGAATTACTTAATTTTAATCAAACAAGTTTAATTCAGAACCTGTACATGAAGTGAAGCAAATTATTTAAAGTCCCTTTGTAGGAATGGTCAGTATACTGTAGAGGCAAGAGAGCAATGCAGAGCCCCTTACTTTGTCATTAGATATTTATTTTTACCAAAACAACCCAGCTGTACCATTCCAACAGGCTATCCCTATCTAAATCTAACTTTTTGAAATTGAAATATGTTTCTGGAAGGCCATTTCAGGTAGATTGACAGATTGACAGGAAGAAATGCATTTTGGTATCAAAGTGCAACATTTAAGTAAAACAAAATTACCATACAGCTCTCACTTTAGTAATTATCAATGTGCTTTAATATTGCTGTTATAAATTACATATGATAAGCTTCATAAAGAAATATCTAACAACAAACAACAAGTGTTGGCAAGGATTTGGAGAAAAGGGAACCTCGTGCACAGTTGGTGGATTTGTAAATTGGTGCAGCCACCATGGAAAACAGTAAGGAGGGTCCTCAAAAATTTAAGAATAGAACTAGTATATGACCCACCAATCTGGGTATTTATCTGAAGAAATCCAAAACACTAATTCAAAAAGAAATATGTACTCCCATGTTCACTGCAGCATTATTTATAATAGCCAAGATATGAAAGCAACTTAAGTGACCATTGATAGATGAATAAAGAAGAAGTAATAAAGATATACGATGGAATACTACTCAGCCATAAAAAGAATGAAATCTTGCCATTTGTGACAACATGGCTGAACATGTTCATGGATGAACTCTATGCTAAGTAATATGCATAGTTATTTTACTATGTACAGTTATTTTACTATGCTAAGTAAAATAAGCCAAACAGAGAAAGGCAGATATCATATGACTTCACTGATATGGGGAATCTAAAACACAAAATAAATGAACAAACAAAATAGAAACAAACTCATCTATACAAAGGACGAATTGATGGTTGCCATATGGGAGGGAGGCTGGAAGGATGGGTGAAAAGAGGGGAGGGATTAAGATGTACAAATTGCCAGTTATAAAGCCCCTCACAGAGATGTCAAGTGAGGGAATATAGTCAATAATATGGCAATAATTATATATGATATCAGTTGGGTACTAGACTTATCAGGGTGATCACTTCATAAGCTATGTATATGTCTAATCACTATGTTGTACACCTGAAACTAATATAATATTATATGTCAACTATAATTGAAGTTTTTTTAAAAAAAGAAATGTCTATTTCATCGAGGAATATCATATGTGAACAAGAAATGATATATTTCCAACTTAAGCAGTTTGATTCTCAGCACAGAAATATTTGGAGATGCCAGCTATAAATGTTCCTTATTATGAGGCAAGTTAAAATGTGCTCTGTTAGGCTCCATAAATATGACAAAATTCATGAAATTCTAAAAATTTTACTGTATTCTTTTGCTAAAAGGTTCTGAAATAGGATTATCTTTAATCCTGGAAAAAAAAATTAAAATGATTTTCTTCAGTCTTCACTCTAAACCATACTCAGTCATTCACAATCAACAATGTTGATTTAAGTTAAAAGACTTTCTTTTGTTTCATAAAGCTAAGAACTACTTTTAAATAACACAAAGAGTTGCCAAGAAGTATCAAAAAGTGTTCCCTATATCAGTATCTTGCCCACAGACTCAGCTATCTATAAATATTTATTAAATCAATGTTTAACAATTTCATTGAAAGTATCTAAATGAATAGAACAGTATACTTGCTTGGTGACCAAGAATATAAATACAATACAGTGAGGTGGCATGCACTGTCACAGAATTTAGTCATAGAAAGGACATGTTTTTAGAATGATGAGGCTGAAAAGTCCTGTTGACTTCACAGTATGGCAAGGGAACCAGAGTGTTATTACAGTGGGACTTACTGGAAAGGATAGTAAGAGTAATAAGAATATAATAAGAATTTAAGCACAATCCCTGGACTTCAGAAAGGTTACACTCTTGTTGAACTCTAAGAACAGGAAACAGTCGCAAGCCAGGCCTGGATCTTAGTTGAATGTAAGGTCAACTAAACAAAGTGGTTTGGTCACTCCCAGAAGCCCAAGCTAAACTGTGATTGTCCACACTAAACGAGGAAGCCATAACTACCCACTCTGGAAGTCTCAGAGTCCTCTGAGAGAAGCCTAAGGTCAAACTGTATATGCCAAATTGGGGAAATCACCTATTTGGCCATTATGAAACAATTGTACGTGGAGCCATCATAGCTTCAACTGTTTTATTTCGAACACAGATCCATGAAAAAGGATCTATATGACTCCCAAGATTATCTGCTTCTAATAAAGTATGTGTGTCGACACACACGTACATATGTGGGAGTATTACATATATATTACATGTAAATACTAAATATATATACTTTGCTATATAGACATGAATATGAAATAAGTGTGTGTGTTTCAGCTCTGAAATAAATACTTAAATGTAAATTCCTGTCTTTGAGTAGGCAAGACCTACTGCACATAAGCTGGCAGAAGAGTTTGCTTAAACAACAGCAGTGCAGTGACTCATCTGTGTTTTCACAACATGTTTCTACCCAGCACCCATGTCTATTTGTAGCCTGACAATAAAGGCCCTATGTGAACCATCTCTGAGCTGTCTGCCTTTAAAAGCAAGGACACTGTTCTCAGTTGACTCATTGGAGCTGCTGCACTTTTGAGAATAACCCACTGCCACATTTAAGAAGGCATGTGATATAACTGAAGATTATTTCAGAATGTGGCAATGCTTTTCTGCCTAGTCTTGATCTAGTATTCAGAAAGTCCAATAGAGCCAGAAGAACTCACCGCCTGAATAAGCCCACTACACACCATTACGGGTATCTCTTAGGGGCATAGGAAAAGATAGCATTATCAACACCCTGGACTGTAAATGCGGTCAGAATAGGATTCCTATCTATTTTGGTGACTTATCTGTATCCTCAGAACTTAAAATAGTGTCTGGCACACAGCAGACACTAAATAAAGATTTATAAGGGAATGAGTCGACCTCTGCCATAGACCTGTGAGGTGACCTGGGCCTTAGCACCAAACCCACAAAGTATTTTGCTGTCCTGGTGCCAAGTCAAGAAGACTTCTACTGCCAGAGCATCAAATCTTCTGTATGTTAAAGTGTATTCCTTTCCATGTTGAGATATTCTTCAATATATTAAGTCACCTTACTCCCTAATCCTTAAAATAGATAAAATCAACGTGTGTGTGTGTGTGTGTGTGTGTGTGTGTGTGTGTGTATATGTAAATCTAATAATCTCCCATTGCAAGACATGCTAATATGATGACTACGGGTACAATTTTTCATATTAAAATATTAGGATATGTAAAATTACTATGTAACCATTGAGTTGGGTATGTGTTCGCATGTACTAATTTTTATTTATACAGATCATTTTAGATCTATAAATCTAGTGCTTAGATCTACACATCCATTTACTAATAGCATAGTTCACACAAAATAAATTGATAATAGACTATTCAGTTCAACAGATATATATTAACAACCATTAATTTTCTATCCCTCTTTTTTGGTATTTCTGCCATCCACTGAGACCTCTAGAAGTAACAAATTGTAGCACTTCACTAATAAATTTCTTAAAGGAAAAAGGCTTCAATACTGAGAGAAAAGTATGTCCTTCAATATTTTCATTCAGAGAAACTTTTCAAATATCAAATTCATAGTTTCAGTGAAATTACCAATGGAAATTATAAAATCTACTAATAAAATGATCAAACTATGTCTGGCAAGTATCTTCAGAGATATGTGAATTTGATATTTTGAATTAAGTCAACTCCTAGAAGTAACACTCAGCAAATGGTCAGTTTAGTGGACTATTTAATATTTGACCACTGAAAGCATTTATGTTTTCCTAAAATCATCAGAACCGAGACAACAGCTTAATTCATCAGCAAGGCCTTTCTCATGTAATTTATCAGAGGAGAAAAATATCCATATTAACTGTAAATATTGTACAACAGAATCCTTTCTTTTCCCGAGAACTCATTCATATGGAAATTAATTCACCTAGAGGGATCAACAATAGACTTTAACAGACTTCTCCCTCATCTCAGATGCAGTGTTCTAAAGCTAGGTCTTATGAGGTTGAAAAGAAGTTTGATTCAGTTAAAAAGGCAATAAATTAACACATAGATAGTGTCATAATTCCTGTCTCAATGAGAACATGCATGAAAAAAAGTGTTGAAAAATTATCTGCAGAAGAAAAGAAAGACAGAAGACAGTTTTGTTCTTGCTATTCTTTCAAAATCTTGGTTTTATTTTCTTAACATGTGGCTAGCTGTATTATCTTCTTCATGCTGGCTTCAGGGTGGTTCCCCAGTGCTTTCTTTTCCACTTGTTTTCTTGATTGATCTGTTTTAGTTATCATTACGCTCTCATTTGGTGAAGAAAAGTTGCCCAATTTGGACACAGATCAGATTTTATAAAAATTTTATTACCGACAATGCTGTTACAATTGAATTTTTCATTCCCGTCTTACGAATGAGGGAAATAGAGAAAATGCCCTCTTCGTATAATTCATCTCCATGTCCTGCCACACTTGCTTCTATTCCCCACGCCGCAGGTCTCTCACCGTGAACATACAGATATGTGCTTTCTGGCCAGCACAATGTTATTTTGAAAAATGTTAATCAGTTGCCAATATTTACAAAACACCAGACTTCACATAAGAATTTGAAATTTCAACCTCTTTGAAAAATCATAAAATGAAGTAATACTGAGTACACATTCATGTGGGAACAAGCAGAGCTGAGTGGCAACTGGCCTTTTTCAAAAGAACATGAGCTTTTAGGAGTCATCACAGTCCCCAGCTGTAAGAAAGCCCAAAGGAGCCACATGGAACGTCCTCAGTCCCCAGCTCTTTCAGACATCCCAGGATAGGCACCAGACATGTGAATAAAGAAGCCTTCAGGGGACTTTAACCTCACCGGCCATCTTACAAGTATATGGGGACCAAGAGAGAACCACCCAGCTGAGTCTATCAACCACTAAAACCATGAGAAATAAAATGGTTATTTCGACCTTCTAAGTTTTGGGATAAAAAAAACTATGCAGCAACAGATAGCTCTAAAAGATAAAAAGTACTCAGCAAACTAAATATAATAGTTTAAAAGAATCCCCTTTTTACCTAGGTCAACATAGATGTCACAGATGTCTCCAACTTATTTTTGTGTTTAGGCAGAAATCTAAAACATAAATGTGTCCAGGGAGGAAAACAGAAGTGGAAGAAAAGCAATCATTTGGAATCAGCTCTATTTTTTTTTTTTTTTTTTTAATTAAACTGGCTGGCAGCACTTAGGAATGTCACATAGGTTAAACAGTAGTAAGTAGTAAAAGAGAAAGACAGAGTTTGAAAAGGGCTTGAATCTGGTTCTTTACATAAATCCATCTAGAATTTTTACAGCTTAATGAGAGGCAGATTCAGGAATAGGAGAAACAGCTCAGCTTATATCTCTTAAAGCTGAGTTTTACCGATAGATAGGCAAATCCATCCTTGAGTAAATCACTCAATTGTTTGATGATTCTGTTTGCTCACATGTAAAATGAAGATAATTCCTGACAAGAGTGTGATCATTCAGTTTAACAATATGGTATGTATGTTCAAGGTAGTAGAAGATCTAAACCTCGTGCCCTGCACATTATTAAAGCAACTGATATGCTTTTGCCCAAATAGAATTGTATATCCTCATTTCCTTCCCTTCTTTTCCCCACTTGAGACTCAAGTCAGATTTCATCGAGCTATTTTTATAATTACTAAAATGTTGGAAATACAGCAGCAGGCCAGAAGCGAAGTAAAACGCAGCATCCAGCAAAAAAAAGAAAATCACGCTGAGTAACTGAAAGGCCATCTGCTTCTAACTGAGCTGTAGGGGTGAGGAAGGCAATCTGGGCTGTACTATTTGTGTCCTCCCCCAAACCAAACCCACCTGCATGTTGTCAGTGGCATCCCCAAGCAGTCCTCCAAAAGTGATAGCATTAGTTACAGTTGCCAGATAAATGAAGAGAATCGCTGATAGAGCCTGAATATTTAAAGCATCATAAAAATCACTGGCAAAAAATGGTGCTTTCCTCTTTATGTCCTTAATTAGTCCACCACAGAACCTAGGTAGGGAGAAAGGCAAACATATAACAATGTAAAATAAATTACCATCAAATTAAGAGATAACTTATTAAACCACAAAGAATTTGTATTTAAAGTGCTTGCATGAACAACAAGGTACTATTTAACCACTTAAGATAAAACCAGAAAACTGTGGAGGAATAAATTTTCTTCTACCTATCTCTGTTTTGGTCCCCATATTAGGTGTCACATTCCCTGAAGAGCAGATAGTTGGTCTTTAGATGAGAGCAAATTGTGTAGATAAATTAAAATTTCTCACTAAAGAAAAACATCCAAACATGTGAGCAGATTAGACAAGGACCTTTATAATATTTCCATAGCTTCCTTTCCAGCCCCATTCATTCATTCATTCTTTCATTTCACAAATGTTTATTGAGTAGCTGCGATATGCACTATTCTGGGTGCTAGAAATACAACAATGAACAACATAGGAAAAAAATACCCACCTTCAAGAAGTTTACTTTCTGTATGGAGGAGACAAAAGCAAGTAAAATGCATGGTGCTAAAAATTAAGGAAAAAATTAAGTGAGGAAGAGGATTATTAAGTGCTAGAGTAGCGGTGGTGGAAATATGATGGTGGACTGAACAGGTCTCCCAAGCAGGTGTCTTTGGCGTAAGAACCTGAAGGAACTAAGGGGAGAAGGGCAGGCAGGTATGCGGTGGAAGAGCTTTGCAAACTGAGCCCCATTACAAATGTTAGTAGCTCAGCTGATTTATGTATCAGTCAACTCACTCTCCCAAGCAAACCTCACATCTCAGATTTCCCTCTGCTGTTCCTTCTGCCTACAATGCCTTCCCTCAAAGCTCAGCAGATCTCTGAAATCTTGAGCCTCAACTCATAGTTCAGATTTCCACTACGGGCTATTGCACTGCATGAAGATTGACTGTCCGTCTGTCTGTCTGCATGCTTGCTGGCCCTTAGCTGCACTCAGTGCTCTGCTTCAGTTTTCTTGGTATGTACAAGGCCGAGCATGGTATGGAGAAAACTGCAGACACTCAGTACATTCAGGGAAGGTGAAATATAGACGAATGAAATCACATTCTGAGTAAATAAAAAATGTTAAATCCTAAAATTCACATCTGTAGAAAAGAAAAGGAATACTGCTAATGGAAATTGTGAAGAACTATTCAGAAAAAATGCGAGACAGTTTCATATTCTCTACTCTTTAAGAAGGAAGGAGAGAGAAACCCAAATGAGTCATCAAGGGAAAAATAACTATTTCACTCAAATTCAACTGCATATTAAAACAACATATGTTTGTGTTTTTAAAAAACCTGCAGTGCTTTTAAAAAGTCGTATCTTCATAAAATGAGTGTCCTATTTAAACTTTTAGTTAACCCAAAATGAAATGGAGAATCTAACAGTGCAGAAGGAAGAATCATGAAAAGAGATTTAGCCAAAGAAATCTGAGAAACCTGAATTCCCAACTGCAGGCTAGAGGGACCGTGACCTGTGAGTTATTCATTTCTATAACATGTTACCCACTTTTGAGTAGAGAGAAGAGATGGAACCATAAAAACCAAGTGGGGAAGACTGGCACATTACTCAGTCTTCCTGCCATACACGCCCACCCTCAATCTCTGTTTTCCTAACACCCTCTCACTCACTCTACTCCAGTCACATTGTCCCTGATGCCAAACTAGCACACACCAGGCACTCTGCTGTCCCCTCTCCCAACCTCACATCTATGTGGTCTGTCTCCTACCTCCTTCAGGACGTTCCTCAAATGCTGCCATTCTCTTTAAGGCCATCCCTGACCACGCTTATCTAAAATTGTAATACCTTCCTCCCATCACGAAACTCCCTACTTCTGCTTTATTTTTCCCCATAAAACCATTACTACCTTCCTTTAGTTGCTCACTGTCTTCACCACTACAAAGTAAGACCTGTAAGGACAGAGGGTTTATTTAAGTCACTGCTATATCCCTAGGGCCTGTGACTATTAAGTACACTATAAATATTTGTTGGCTGAACAAAAACATAAACCAGTGAATAAAATGTTGATAGAAAGATGATGGGAAATTTAGATGTAAGGAGAACCTCGAATGACAGAAGAACCCATCAATTACCGTCCAGTCCTCTGCAATTCTTCACTGTCCCCATGTCCTCCTCCTCCTCCATGGCCTCCATCATGGGGCGTGTCCCCATTCATCTGAACATTCTCACCTGAGTACATATTCTTTCTAAGCAAGAAAAGAGAGCCCAAGAGAATATTAATAGTTGCTGTTGTTTTTTTAATCTGCTTCTTAGCTATGTCATGCACTAGCTAATGAAGAGATAAACTAGAAACCCTTTGGGAGAAAGATCATTATTTCCTTCTGCCATCCTAACAGACAACTCTTAAAGTGTTATATTTAGAGCCAAGCCAAATGACTGGATGAATCAAAAAGTTGAGTGAATTGTATAAGAGGGAAACTGTTTTACCCAGAAAATAACAGATTTCCAGAGAACGGCTTCTCCTCAATTATCTTATCCAATTTCTTAACTTTTTAAATCTACATAGCCTCATCTTGCATCAATTGATCTTTCCATTTGAACAAGGAGCCTCCAAAACATCCCCAAGGAATCTCTGTGATGTATTCCAATATCATAATCTGAGATCTCTAATTTGTAATCACCAAAGAACATTACAACACACAGCATTCATTTCACGGTGTCAATAAAATGTCAAACCAAGGCACACATGTGATTTATTTGAGATGAGATAATATATCAAGTTAAATGGAAACCTAAAACTATTAGGGCAGTTGCCTGACTCCATTTCCTTTGTGAGATACAACCTCCTTCCCAAGGTTGAAAACTCCCAACTGCTTGATAATTTACCTTTTGTCTGATGACGGAAGACTCTTAGGAGGCTCTATCCTGATCGCTGGATCCCATTCCCCAGGCGGAAGGACAATGACTTCATCTAGGAACTCATCGATGCCAGCAATCAGGTCCTGCCTATCTTTTGCTTTATAAGCAATGTCATGGAACACCTAAAGAAGAATAAGAGATGTGCTGATCCAACAAAGTAACTCTCCGCATACCTTACATCATGTCCAGCATGAAGAATATAGTCCATAACCTACTGTAGTATGACTATAACCATACTCTCCTATTTCCTGTTATTCAGCTTGCCCCAAAATATTTCAGGAATAAACCCAAAGAATATAGGGAGAGGCAGGATAAGACAAATAGCTGTGTTTCTTTTATATGCTTTTTTTTTTCTGTCAATACTATAAAATAACATTGCCTTTCATCTCCCATTGGTATGTACCATTATTGATATAGTTGCTATTGGAGCCAGATGAAAATGATTTGGAGAAAAATACTGAAGAGTCATTCCCTGACATAAAAACTACCAGGGCAAACCACCGCTGATAATTCAAAAAGGAAAAGTTCAAACTACGTCTTAAGATCAGATTAAGACCCAGACCTGCAACTCTCAAACACACAAATGTTACCTATTAAAATAAGAAAAATGGCAACACATAAAGCACAGAGCTTTAAGTAGGTGATCATCTGTCTAGGTATGAAAGGCCTAGGTTATGTATAAAGGACTTTCAAATCATCGGCTAGAAGGATGGAACAACTGACAAAGAGGACTTTGTACATTCTGGAGTGTAGATAGTATCTATCTGTTTATCTGCTTATGAAGGCAATAACTAAGCCATCTAAGGCAGCTAATGCTCCATATCTTTTATGCAAATATCCAAATAAGGAGCTTCCTGAATGTACATCATTCAAGTAGAGTGATGTGGTTATCAGCCTTCTTTATGCTGAGGTATAGTCATTCATGCTAAACAAGCCGACATCTACACAGTTTTCAAAAAGTAAATCTTATATTATAAAAATGTATATTATATGTTTTTATTTCCTAAACAGTTTCCATTCTTAAAACTGATGTATGTTAAATATTCTTTAAAAAGTTAAAGTCACTGTATTAACGTATAGTGACAACCAATTCAAAGTATGAAAGAACACATGTAAGACATTCACAGACAATCATCTTCCAGATTCCCTACCTCATCAGACATTAAGGTGGCAATGGCTCTGCCAATCTCATGGTAGGACTTGGCTTTCCCCTTAGGACCTAAGAGAATAAACAAGAACCTAATGGAAGAGGAAAGAAACACAGGCTGTAACACACATCTCATCAAATTCGATATACAGAAAACTGAGACACATTTACCTTAGTTCATAAAAAGGTTAGGTCTAGAATTCATCTTTAAAACAAAGGTAATATTCTTGGTAATATGAAAGGTAGTCTCACACTATTGTGAAACACAAATCATTGTTCAGTTTATTTAGAGGCAAAGGATAACTGAGGATGGAAACCTGAGAAGCTTCTTCACCGAGAAGAACAGGTTCACTTCATGAGTCATTCAAGCTTTCATTTCTCTCTCCATTTCTACTGAGAAAAACTTTTTCTCTCTCTATCTCTTCTGAATTGCAGAATCTTTGGAAAAACTCATTAAGTGCAATAACTAGAAGACTTAGTACATCTTCATATTTCTCTGACTTTTCCTTATCCAATATGGACAGTGACATATGATCTTCCCCACGCTTTTAAGAAATGTTTCTACTCAGAAGTGACTGACAGAAAAAAACAAGTCTTCTACAAGTAAGCTGCGTACTGACAGCCAAAGTAAAGAAAGAAAAATATGAAAGAAATTCAAAATAATGCATTATTCACAGTTAAGGTTTTGTGTGGGGGGATGAGGGTAGGTGGGTGTCCTTGTTTCTCTTTCCAAACTTGTTTTCTTGATAATGCACAAGCATTGCTCCACAGTAAGTAGGTCCTAAAACTTGCAATTATGAGCTTATCCCCATTTAGGTTCACTTCTTATTATGTTGGAAGAAATCCCTCACTGATCACGGGCAAAGATGAACATCTTGACTAGAGAGGAGGAAACCCGGTATGTAAATAAATAATAAAAAATATACTAAAGGCAATATTGGGTAATTCCTTGCCTTGCTTATGATCATGTCTTACCTAACACAGAGACAAAGGAGATAATAAAAATGATCACATTTTATATTCGCACAGCTTTTTAAGCTTGCAAAGCATTCATCATCTCATTTAAACACCTCACAATCCTTTGTAATAAGGACGAATATCCTATTCCTACCTAATGGTGAATAAACTGAGATGCAAGGACGTTAATGGATGAGCCCAAAGACTGTGCCTAGTAAATGAGGGAACAGAGAGGCCCTCCTACCTCCTGTTCTTTTTAGCACACATTTCTGCCTAATATTACCTGCCCACCCTATATCTCATGGTTGTAATTCAGAAGAGAAAAGCTATCCAACAATGACTTCCAAAGATCGCCCTGGGGAAAAATGTAATTAGTTGAGGACAATAAATCTTAGGCAAGATTTTATGGAACTAGGAAAGGCTTAGGACTTAGTTTAGTAATATTTCATTATTAAATCATTCATTCATAAACCTCACTTTAAATAAAAAAGAATTGACAGCAAATACTCTTCAAAGTGTTAAGATCTTTTCCAAAATGCCCTTGAATAGATAATTCCTCTTTTTTATCATAAAATTCAATCCAAAGGAGGGAAAAACAGAAATTAAGAATTTAAGAAGGTATCTGAGAGTATGACAACTCAGATTTTATACTAGAATAACCATAAAGCCATTCAGCACGTATTTGCTTAGAAACCAGTTCTGGAGTAGGGCAGCATGCTCACTTTCAAGTGTTATCACAGTCAATGAAATAGCAAAAGCAATCAGCAGGCACAAAAGTCTGTTCAAGTATGAAGGAAGTCATTATTGGAACTGGATTTTAGTTCTTCTGACACTGAAGTTCAATTGATACTAGAACTTTTCTTGCTTTGAAGCTGGAACTAAATTGTATACCACTACATGTAGTACTACATGGTGCTTCTTTATAACAGTAAAATGTATTTTTATAAAGAGACTGATCACTGACTGATTTAAGTGTAACACATGCAAAAAATATTTACCCACTGAGGCAAACTACAAATTAAGAAATACCTATAGTACTGGTCACATTTCCCAGTCCTGTTTGCCTGTCTACCAATGGCCAGCTGTCAGGCAGGACAATAAGGGCATAGTTTTAGGTGAAAGGGGGCAGGTGTAGTGTAGTAAGAGAAAATTGACACTTGGATCTTCTAATTAATACATTTTTAAATAATGAGAGTCTTTTGCCTGCCATTTCTTTTATTATTTCAGTGTATCTAAATATTAGTTTTTTAGTAGTACATAATATAAAAAACTTTTCCAGAACCACTCTGTACCTCCTCCTGCCTCTCCCTAGCATCCCTCATGATTATAGTTTATAAATACGCATTATAAAAATCCCATTTATCAACTGATGCATGAGTTAATTACCAGGTTGACTATGTGGGAACAAAGCCAAAATACTCTCTTGTCAAAAAGTGAGTAAAATATTCTCAGTCATTAAGAGTCCTCAAATATAAACTTTGGAAGACAATGGGTGACTATTCCAAGAGCTGATAGAACAATGGAGCCTCTAAGTTAAATCCTATGAGATGAGGGCATATATTTTCTGTAAATGTTTACTCTGGTCTCTGCTAAATACTACAAAACAATCCATGGAAATAGCCAACCAATGATAACCAAACATGTAACACATCAATAAATCCAATATATGAGCTTTATACTGTTTTGGTAACTTTAGTAACCTAGATATAAATATATATAAATATATATATATACACACACACACACACACACACACACACACACACACACACACACACACATAAATATAAACATTACATAGCAGTTAAAATTTTCGCATAATGTCAGTCAGGAACCACTCAGTAAATCTACCTCGTTAAAATGATGTAGAGAGGAAGAAAGGAAATCTGGCCACCTATAAGTAGCAGGAAGCATCATCTCTGGTCAAGAATTTCATCCATAGGAACAGAAGCCCTTAAGAAGCCTCTAATTTGGGCTGCACTGTTGAAATAGGGATGAAAGATCTGGAAAAACTAACAACACAGAACAACTCATCGAGTTGAAGGTCCTTCTGCTTGAAACGTGTTCTCTCCCCTATAACCCTCAAAGAAGCAATAGCTGTTAGAACTTTTATAATGGACATACATCTTGCCAAACTCAGCTTTTACAATGTACTGAAAACTCCTTTCACAATCCAAGCTGTTTTTTGTCAATGGACAAATGTTATTTTTAACCAGAAACTTTTTTCTTTATTAATAAATTAGAGTAAACATCACATTTGTGTGGCTGGAAGGGCACAGCTCATGTTGACAGGTCAGGGAAAAAATAATTTATGTTACTGCGTTTTTTTCATTCACTCATAACTAGAAATGCCAGAGTTAGAATTTTTAACATGCCTAGTAGTCTCTAGATTCTTCATAAGGTTCTTCCACTCTTGTGAGCTTTTTCATATAACTGATTATGCCTGGGGAGGATGCCTTTAGAATTTTCCACAACAAAAATAAGTGCCAGATGATCTGTGTCCGGAACCAATGGACTATACTCACATTCACAAAATAATTATAGCCAGAAACAGAGCATAATATCAGAAAAGGAGCCAGCCTTCCTAAACCACTCAATCTTTTTAAAAAAGGATGTGCACCCCCCTCCTTCCTGATATATCACAGCTATTTCTAGAATAAACTCAGCATGTATCAATCTTTACTCCCTTCTCTCAAAACAACAGTGAATCAAATAATCCATTATTCATATTTAGCAGCTTTAGAAAATAGAGCTAAACTGTAGCTTCCACAATAGATTCATGAGGACTACGAACCTACCACAACCACGCACATTACTTATACAAACGGCAAGCAACTGGATTGCTGGATAAGACAGAATTGAAGTGGCAGGACCTCCATCCCAGTCCCTCTAATAGAATGTTTTATGGTTTTGATAATTAAGCACAAACTATTTCTTTTGACAAATAATCATTTATAACATAAAATATATACTAACTCACAGTGAAACTAAAGAGGTAATTGTTTAGAGGGCTAGAACTCTCTGAATTTGCCTTAGATGTGAATATCAAAGTCAGAAAGACACAAACAGATGAGGGCTTTTATTACTCTTCGTAGGAAAACCCTAAAGTACTTTATTCCAAACCACTCTATGGATCTCCTTAGAATCTCTCTAAAACCTGGTGTCAGGGTCAGAAGTTTGCAATTTATTTCTAGCACTCATAGTAAATCTTCCCTCTGCCTCTAACTCTCCACTGTAAAGTGGGAATAACAATATTTATCTTCTACATAGCTCATAGATATGAGTTAGCGGTAGCCTATGGACAGATAAAGATGACAGCAAGTAAGGTATGAGCAAGGTACTAGAAAAAAATCATAAACACATCCTACCAAGTGGCCAAAGATCAAAAAACAGAGTTTGTTTGCTTTCACATGGATAGTAAGAAGGGCCCCTAACTAGATAACATCCACCCAGTTGGTAGCAGTCCAGCTATAAGCATAAAGCTAAAATAGATCAATCAAGTAACAGAGTAAATAAAGAAACTTGTGAACTCTACACAAGGGAACTCCTAGAGCTACACTCCTGAATCATGTATAGTAGTCATACTGCTTATTATAAATAATAATTAATAATAATAAGCATAAGAGCATAACTTTCCTCCACCTTCAAAAGGAAAAATGATCATTACAAGATGTGCACAAAAACAGACTCTTCGGGTCTTCCTGCAGTACTACAGAGTAGCATGTAAGGTAAAGCACATCGCAGCGTGCAGAGGCAGTCCTTCACAACTACCACATTCCTCGTGGGATTTCCTTTATTTGATTTCACAGGATGCAGCCATTGTAAATGGCCCCATATTACTCATACACAAAAAAGCTAATGAGACTCCCTACTCAGCGATTACAGTTCGCACTGGTTCAGAGGACAGCAAATGGATAAAACTATTTCCTGGAAAAATGTTAACATGCTAGGATATATTGTTCAGATTATTGCCCAGAAATAGTTTTATGACATTATTGAATTACATTCCCTCGAACTGCTGGGCTTCTTTCGTTAATTCAAACGATGCTATATTTCACTTCTAGACTAGTGCCCGCTCCAGTACAGAAGAAAAGAATGAATCAGGCAGAAGCAGATGATAACAGGGATACAAAAATGGTCATAATTTGCTACTCAATAAACTCATTCTATTGTTACATAAAAAGCCTTTGAAAATATTTTTTTATTTGTAGCTTCTAAAGAAAAATAATAATAAACATGGAAAAGCAAGAGTAATTTAACACTTCTTGGCATGTGTTTTATTTTCTTTCAAGCTCCAGTAAAGTTAGTCCAAAGAGACATAAATAAAACCATAGGGACACACGAGCTGGACGTCAGCCATGATCTGAGTCAGCTAGCTATTTACCAGGTGATTGCTCAGATAGAATTTGAAGACTCTGCTGATATGTTTTCAAGCAAAAAGCAAAGTTACAGAAAACACACATCATGATAATCCCATTAATTAAATAAACTATGATTGTCTCCTTTCTTCTGCTATTGTTCAATGACTGCCTAATGATGACAAGTATCATTCCTATTTTAAGTGTCTAAGAAATATAAAAATGAGGAAGGAATACCCATATGATCAGAAAGTATATTCTATAATCTATGAATTCAGAGGCCATAGAAAACGTTCTCCTAATTTTCCTCTTAATTTGGCTCAAAACAAACCCTGAGCCCTTTGTCTTTGTCAGTTAATCATGCTTGGACCATTTGAGATCACTGGGAATTCACAGCCCTTTCTGCTCACCTGGGGAAACCTAAAGAAGAGAAAAGTCACCTTTCCTTGCCCTGGGACCCACGAAAAGCACACACACACACAACCAAAAAAGTTCCTATTCATATGATAATTTTCTGATGCCAACCTGAAGATTATAAGCTTCTCTTTAAACTCTTCTGCATAAGTTTAAGTGAAGCATTAATTTCTATTCACCTATTACATTCTGTAAGTCAAGCATCCTAACTCCACTGAGCACAGTTGCAGAGGGAGATAAACAGGATAAGTTTAAAGTTACTTTGAAGTATATTGAATACATGATTATAGTAACAGTAATATGCTTCTTTTTAAAATAAAAATGTATGTGACATAACACATAAGAGTAAAAGTGCAAATTTAAGGTTAGAGATTTATAATTTTTACAAGTGTGTGCATATATACATATATATAATTATACTACCAATTTTATGATAAAACAGAGCAAATGAAAGCAACTCTGACCTCTGAACTAATTACCATCTGTATGACCTTGGACGAGTTACTCGAACTCTCAGGCTCAGTTTCTTCACCTGTAAAATCTGCATACTTGTAGTTCATACTTAAAAAATATTATTGTGAGGATTAAATAGACCAATCCATACGAAGAAACCCAATAAATTATTTTAATTGTTATTATTATTACTACTATATGAGTGTCAAATAATATGATAGCATGAAAGTCAGACGAAACCATTACTTCCCATTAAAACTTTCCTATACACTTTCTCTAGATGTATCCCCAGTTTCTCTATTCTCTAGACTGAGGAAGAGGCGATTTCCCTATAACCACACCGTAGGCCCCAGCGGCTCAGGGACCAGCTTACCTCGTGGGCACAGGGACTTCGGTCAGGGCGCCCAGCATGACTGCCTGCTGTAGCCGGACAAAGGCAATGAAAGGCCCATCCAAGAAGTCGACCTCCCCCACGAGCACGTTAGAGGCTTCTGCGTCACGGGGCAGCTTTTTCATGAACTTGTTCTTCAGCTGCATGGGGAGAGTCAAAACAAAACAAAACAAAACAAAACAAAAAACATACAAACAAAAATACACCTTATTTCCAGAGAAGGAAACAAGAAGAAACATTCCATATATCATTTAAGAGAATTCCTTTATATGAGTCTACACACAACAGTCCCTTAGCTATAGCCATTTTTCTGTTATGTGTCACCATTCTATTATCATAAACATAGCTCTGTACTTTAGATTCAAAAATATCGATGGTATAATCACATAATTTACATGTAAAATGATGTTTACATATAAAACAATTCACTTATCGATTCACTAAATCAATAAACAAGTGTTGAGAGTCTACTAGGAGCCAGGCACTGATCTAAGCCCTAAGGATAAAGGGAGAGATCAACTAACTACATTTCCTCCTTAGGCTCACATTCTAGCAGGGGAGAAATAAAATAAGATTTAAAGTAATAATAAGTGCTAAGAAAAAAAACTGATAAGAGAGTACTCTTTTACACAGGGTGGTCAGGGAAGGCCTCTGAAAAAATACATTTGACATTGGAGTGAGGGGAAAAGCCATGCAAAGAACCTTCTGGGCAAAGGGAACAGCAAGTGCAAAGCCTCTGAAATGGGAAAGAGCTTGGCAGGTGGAGCAATAACAAGAAGGTATGTGTGATGGCAGCTGAAGGAACAATGGAGAAAAAACAGCAGCAAATAAAGCCGCATAGGTAAGGGGTTGGCGGAGGGGGTAAGGAGGAGGGAGCAGGTGGAGACCAGGTGGTAAGGGCCTTGCAGGCCATATTAAGGAGTTCTGTATGTTTTGGGTGGACTTGCCTACTAAAAGTCCAAGTGGAAAGGTGAAATAGAAAGACACAACTTTAGGAGGTATCATCATATAAACAACATTTAAGACCATGTGACAGGATGACACAAGCTTGGGAATGGGTATAGATAAAGGAAAGGGATAAGATCTGAACCCTGGACCACTCTAACTTTTACAGAAATGGGAGAAGCTATTGGCAGAGGACACTGGGAAAGAGCAGTCAGGGAGGCAAGAGGAAATCCAGAACTTCACAATAGTCAGGTGAAGAAAGGGCTCGATAAGGAAAGTGTATCAGCTGAGTCAAAGGCTGCTGAAAGCTGAAACAAGATGAGAACTAAGAATGGACTGATGAACTGGGCAAAACAGAGGTGTGGGGTGATCCTGACGAGAGCTGTTACAGTGAACACCAGGGTGCCTGGTTAAAAAAATGAGAAGAGAAGAAATGGAGAGAGGGAGTGGGGATAATTATTTTAAGAAATGTTGCTACCAAGAAAAGCCAAGAAATAGGGAGGTGGGTGCAAGAAGGCATAAAATAGGTGATTTTTTAAAATGGGAAAACTTTGGAATGTTAATGAGATTGTCTAATAGAGACAGATTATTCCTGCAGGAGAGATAGGGGATAACTTCAAAAGCCACTCAAGCAACTCTGAACTATTGAGAAGAGACTATATCCACATCACGAGTGGCAGGATTAGCTTCAGATAGGAACACAGAGAGTTTATCAAACCTAACAAAGGAAGGCAAACTATGTGGGTACGGATGGGGGTAGTCTGGGAGATTTGGTGGGGTGAAGATGAGGCCTTCCAAGGACTCATATTTCTGCAGTGATATATAAGTGAGCTGATGCTGAGGAGGAGAGGGGTGTACGCGGGAGTTTGAGGACAGTGGTAAAAGTATAAAATGGTTTTCTTGAAGAGTGAAGGTTGCTTAAATACAGTCACTTTAAAAGTTTATCTAATAGGTGTCGTTCCTTACTTTCCCCTCTCTCCCCAACTCCTGCTTAGAAGAGGATTATTTAGGCATCGTTCAGTGAGTGGAAAATGCCTCCCACAGCACAAAGAAAACACTTCAACAATCATCGAAGAATAGAGATAAAAATTTTGCCAGACCATGTGAAAAGGAGACTTCTGACATTCACTTATTATCAATATAAATGTCTCTCTCATCAAGTCAAAAGTTACCAGCGCTCTTAGTATGCTGTGCCATGGATTATTGCTGAGATGGAAGTGGCAGGCATGGCCCAATTTTCCCCATTAATAAAAAAGTTATTAGTAACAATTTATTTTCAATTTCCATTTAAAGAGTTCTTAATAACGGAAAATAAGAGCCATGAGAACTAATCCCTAATACTCCATCATCCTCAGTAGCATTTTTATGGGATCTTTTTCCTTAATTTGGTACTGCATATAAGAAAAAAAAAAAAAGGAAGTTGGGGCTAATAATTTAATGGAAACTAAAATTTTAAAAAGCAAAGGCAAGATATATATTTTTAGATGTTAGAAACATTATTTCTAAGCAGTAAGAAATTTTTTCCAAAGTTTATACCATTAATTCTCCAAGAAATGCTAATATGAAAAAAAAAATTGTTTACATTTTACAGGTATGAATAGAGCAGCTATGGGAAGGGTCTAAAAAACATCAAATTGCCAAAACTGTTATCATGGCCTAAGTTACAGTAATGAACTGTTCTCTATACACAGAGTAGACCATGGGGTATGGCCAAGTGGCCCAAATGCATAATAAAATATCACAGCTAGCGTAACTGTCCTCAAACACTCTTTTCCAGAGAATTCCAATTACCAACACTGGACTCGAAGCTCTATAATAATCTGATTTTACTTCACATTCTCTCCAGCAGTCTTTTTTCTAGTTAGGCAGGTAATCTGATCATAATCCACCTCTGTTTTATATACTTAGACTCCCACAGTTATTTTCAAAAACTGCCCTTTCCTCATTTCTACCTTTTCTAAACATCCTTCAGAGCTCAGCTCAAGCCTTTCCACCTTCTCAGCCCACTTCCTTGGGAACTCCAGAGCCCTCATTTCCGAATCACACTTTGGTCCATGTTTAAATTTTTCCCCTGAGTTTCTTGAGGGTTAAAACAGTTTACCCCTCATTGTACTGAACACCTACTTTGCACATCATTTAGCTCCACTAAATATTTTGAACAGAAGAAATGAACTCTGTAGCACTAAAAATCGGACCAAAAGACCCTCAAATATCCAAGGGAGTTAGTTTTTAAAGGTTATTTTAGAATCTACTATGTCCGCTGTCACTAAGCCACTACCTGACTCAACGTATGCAGAATACCCCAGTCAATTAGATACTTCCACAAAATGTACTGTTTTACCTTTATTGAGATTACTGTACAACCTTGGAAAATTAAGTGTCTATTTTTAAAAGCCAAAGGAAATAAACTGCATTCTATATGCTCTGGAGAAAAGTACTTGTAAAGATAAGTTTTTTTAGATCAGCATATCTCATACTGTGCTTCTGGAATACAAGTGTTCTCAGAGAAACTAACAGTTATTCTAAAATAAAAATGTGTGGTACCTAAGGTGCCCCAGACATCAGTCTTTAGATGTCTCTTTTCTCTCTACACACACTCTCTGGAGGATCTCACTGCGTCCTATGTTTTTAAATACCATCTATATGCTGATGACTCATTTATCAAAGATGAATTTATATCTTTATTCGGGACCTCTTCCCTGAGCCCCAAACCTACAACATCTAATAGACATTTCAAACTTCACACACCCCAAACTGAGCCCCCTGATAGTCCCTTCAAACTAGCTCTCACTGCAGTCTTCCTCATCTGGTTAATGGCAACACCATTCTTCCGACACTCAGGCCAAAACTTTGCTGTCATCTTCGGCACTTCTCTTCCTCGCATACCTATGGCCTTTCTATCAGCCAATCCTGTTGGATCTGTATTCGAAATATATCCAGAATCTGACCTTTTCTCACCATCTTCACTACCACCACTCTTGTCCATGTTACGATCATTTTTTTTCTGGATTACGACACTGGCTTCTTGGATATATTATCTGCTTCTGCCCCTGCCTCCAGTCTACTCACCAAAGCAGCCAGAAGTCAAATCAGGAGTCAGATCATATCTCTCCTCTGCTCAAAACCCTCTATTGGCCCCTGTTTCATTAAGAGAGAAGGCAATGTCTTTATGACAAGCCAGAACCCCAGCAGTATCTGGCTTGCTATCAGCTCCCTGACCTTATTTCCTACTGCCCTCTCTCAGGCTTGTCCATACCCGCCACTCCAGCTTCCGTGTCCACCAGGCACACTCTTACCTCAAGACCTTTACACTTGCTATTGCCTTTGAATAGAAGGTCCGCACAGTTCTCTTCCTCCCTCACTTCTTCTTTCTTTAGATCTTTATTTAAAAGCCACCTTCTTATCAGTGAGTTTTTCTCTGGCCACTCCTCCCCACAGATTCTTCTTTCTCCACTTTCCCGCTTTATTTTTTCCTTCCTAGTACTTATAACAGCCAATATGCTATACGTTTTACTTATCTTCTTTAGTTTCTGCCTTTCCACTAGAATGAAAGCTCTATGAAGATAGGAAGATCCATCTATTTTGTTATGGTATGTCCCTAATGCCTAAAAGAGTGCCTGAGGAGAAAGATTCAATAAACATTTGCTAAATGATGGTTATTATTTCTGCTCTTCCCAATGAACTTCCCTAACTCTTCTCTTAAAGTCATAGATTCTGAACATTGTACCACCACCCAGGCCGTTTAAGTAGACCGAAACCCTAGATATGGCCACTTTTAGTAAACCCCACCGCTGATAACAGTGACTGGTCCAAAGGACGGACACATGACCTAAGCAGGGACAAAAGCCATTTGGAAAATCAACATTTAAATATGTTAAAATCAGCATTCTCTGTTTCACCTGAGGTTGCTCCCCTCCGTGTTGAAAGGCCTGTCCACACTAGGAGAGAATGAGGTCAGCACCCGAAACAAAACAGATGAAAGCAGGAGAGAAAAATGGATGAAAAAAGAGATTGCTGAGTGCCCAGTCCCAGGACCTGAGGTCCTGCAGTTTCTTCATTCTGCGAACTCATAAAAAATTCTTACCAGTTATATGTCAGAAAATTCCATTTGGGGCTTTAAGTAATTTGAGGTGATTTCTGGCTACTGCAGACTCCAGACCCTTCACAAAAGTGTATTTGTCAAATAAGTTTGAGGAATTCCAGGTTAAATAAAATTAAGTTTCTATACTACAGAATATACCTATATAATAACTAGCAATGCTTTATCTCCCAGCAGGAGAGAAATAAAACACATTATGCTATGGAAACACAATAAGAATGCTGCATTGGACATAAATTTACTCATCTTCCATTTAATCTCACTCTCAATTCCATTTAATTCTCTTCAAACTTAATGGATGCCTATAATGTTCAAGGCCTCGTCGTGGGCACTGCAGAGAACAGACCAACCCTACTCTTCTGAAGTTTACAGTCTAATGGAGAGAAGCAATTATAAAAACAATTATAATGAAAAAAATATATAAACACCATACGAAAGGTATATTGTTCAATGGGTAGTCACAAAGTGCAGCAATTACACCTGGCAACAGAGTTCAAGGGAGGCTCTCCTCTCAATCGAAGTTTAAAGATCTCTCATAAAGGTGGGTTCCTTAAATACTGATTCATATATATTATCTTCAAGTACCTCAATAATAACTGATAAGGAAAAAAGTAATGACTGAAGTATAAAAACCAATTTGGGGCTTACACAATAAACTGTAAACAATAATAAAATACTAAGAAAAAATTGTAAAAATTAAAGAAAACAGTAAAGAATTACCCAGGAATTTCAAAGAACAATAAAAGATAATGAAAACAAGAACAGAATCTAGGGCTTTCGTATCAGGTTGAAATCACCCAATAAACTCATCCAGATTAAATTTCAAAAATAAAGTTTGACATTCCTTTCTTATAGATCATTAGTTGATTCTCCAAGGGATACCCAGCCTGGATTTTATGCAGGGTCAACTATGAGAACACACACAGTGAAAAAAGAAATTCCCTTAGCCAATCTTCCTTTCAAAGAAATGGATTTCAAATGGCTGCCATATGGAGCTACAATTGGTAAGAGATATTTTGACTAGTTTAGCAAAATTGTGCCTGTGTGTGTGTGTGTGTGTGTGTGTGTGTCTTTACCAGGTTACACCACCAACTCTGTGAATCCCGATGTGTACACTCCAGGTTCCTTTCATACTAGCCTGTATTTTCTTTCAGAATAAGGTCTTGCTATATAATTACTCAGAAGTACATGGCTTTCCCTCTGCCATAAGTGTTTATAATTTAACGTTCTTATAATTTAAAGTTCTTATAATTTAACGTTCTTATAATTTAACGTTCTTATAATTTAACGTTCCTTACTTAGTGATTTTCTAACAACCCAGTGAACACAGTATTAGCGTACCAAGAAACTAGAGAACATGAATGGATAAAGCAGAACACGTGGATTAATTATAAAAAAAAGATAGCTTACTTGGAAGGACAGCCCTGTGTGGTGATGGAAAAGTTACTCAAACATAAGTAATATGCATCACATATTGCTAATTGAAAAAGTTAATCTTTCATACCCCACTCAGGTCTTAGATTTTCCTGCCTTCGCTATGAAAACAATTTGCATATTTTAGGTTTTCTACAGTAACATATCACATAGTAACTGCCAACCAATGTTAATAGTCCTTTACTGAGATAACTATTTGAGTAACACTATGTCCTAGTTCCCTTACCATCACCCTCATACCTACAGCATGATCTCGTAAGTAGGTCCAGGCTATCATATTTTTCCTCAGTCACTAGGCAGATATTTAAACCCTACCTCCTTTTCTCTGCTATTATTAGCACATGTTAAAATAAGTGCATCTGTGATAAAATATCATTTATAACCAGGTTTGTCATTTGAACCTGATTTAGTAGAAGGTGATCCTATAGGCTGTCCTTACCACAAGTAATGTTTTTAAAATCATCTAAATTTGAGTATATTTTTCATTATTTTTACAACACTTAAACCTACTGCTACCCCATCCACATTTTTTTTTCCATGAGAATGATTTTAATCTTCCAATCTATACTTATTCTCAATTCACCCTGCCTCATGCCTCATGCCTATAGGCAAACATCCAGCTGTTTTCCTGAGCAAAGAGCTTATTCCTGTCTTTCTTACTGATGTTCTTTCTTCTTCTTTTCTCCTTAACTTAATTTTCTTCTTCCTGTTGACTTTGTTCCCTTCCATTCTCTTTGGAAATTGCCAGCTCTTATTCTTTCCCCACAAAGAAACTCACCCGGTAAGCTCAAAATCATTCTAGGTCACCCTAGTACCATGTCTTTCCATTGCAAAGATACCTGTGTTAACAGTAAAATAGGGTCACTATACTTACCAGTTTGTTTATGACAGTCCCAATTTACCCCCACTGTCCTGGTATAATTATGAATTTTACCTTCTTTCATACTCAAAAGTATCTTGGACTATGAAAAACATTATATGGTCATCTTACATATTAATCTCACTGAAGTTGACTTTTGAGTGGAGCCTAAGATATGATGTTAAAGAATAATTACACATTATGGAAACTTAAGATTCAAGGAACTCAAAAGAATGAGGGAAAGCCTAAGTCAAAAAAATTATTTATGCTCTCTGAGTGTGAATTTATTGATTTATTATATGCAAACAAGATTAACTGTTAGGGTAAGAAAAAGTGTTCTCCCATGAGTGAGATGCTTCTGCCTCTGTCCGCTCTCTCTACACCTTGGGGAAAGTGGCCAATTTGATGAATTAAAGTTTGACAAATTCATTGGGACTTTTTTTCTAATGGGAGGATACAGTGCCTTGAGGACAAGAAGCAAGCTGGCTATTTTTTCTTACAGCAAGACAAGTGAATGGAAAAAAGAGACTTGACATCTTCATTTATGTGGTTGGTTAGATAAGTTGACAGAGTCTGCTTCATAGGATCGACTATATTTCTCTATCATAACACATAACTCTTAAGTTTATGAATCCCAAAATTTAGGTTCTGTATGTGCTATTGTAGGCTGTATATTTGGTAAACTAGAAATTTCCAACCTAAATAGTGTTTTTGAGAGGCTTCACTTCTAGCTATGGTAATCTAGCTAGTATCACCCCAACACTTCCAGCAAGAAAAAGTGAAAAGCTGGATTTTTACAATGTGTTTAAAAGATTCAGAAAGTTACCATGACATTAAAAACTTAAGGAGACAATATCTCTGAAGAAGGAAACTGCATAGAGATGAGGATAAATTCAGCTGATTTTCTTCTAAAGGCATTTGATAATTGCTAAGTAGCTGCAGGGATTCAGAAATTGAGATCCTTCAGCACTCTCAAAAAGATGGGCCCTCATGTCAGGCATCCAGTTGAGACCCTCTAAAGGACAAGACTCAAGGCATAGGGCAAACTAGGAATAGACCAATCCACTTAAAGACTGAAACCCAGCTTCCAATCAGCCCAATGTTAAGGTGGCCTGCCCCTAGCATAAATACCAGCCAAAAGCAAAAGAAATAATCTCTGAAGAAAGATAACATCATCAAGAATATTAAATTATCTCTACTGTGTATAAATTATATCTGACATTCAATCAGAAATTACTAGGCTTACTTGTAGGCAAGATCAAATGACTGGAATCCAAGAGAAAAAAAAAACAAAACAGAAATTAGAAAGAAACTTAAAGTAGAGCTACATACTGCAGTTATCGGACATAGACTTTGAAATAACTTAACAATATTTTTAAAATATTATTACAAGATGGTAAATTCATCAGAACCTGTTTTTTTTAAAAGTAGATATCTTAGAGATTAGAATATGTATCATTGATTTATTAAAGCTGATATTACTCATAATATGAAAATATGACATATCGAAATGAGAAATGCAGCTAAACATCTGCATTGAGTAAAATTCATAGCCTTGAATGCAGTATTACAGAAGAAGAAAAGCTAAAGTTTAATGATCTAAATATATACCTCAAGAAGTAAAAAATAAAACAGCATACGAAACTCAAAGGTATAAAGAAGGAAATAAAAATAAGAGAAGAAATCATGACATAGAAAACAAATGTACTATGCTAGTCATGTTCTATTTCATAATCTCAGTGACAATTACACAGGTGTATTCACCTTGTGAAAAAGCATAAAGTAGATTAATGATTTATATATGTGGGTATATGTAAATCACATGCATATGTTTTACTTTAATAAAACAATTATACTACAATGAGTATCTTAATATATAAACTTATTTAATTGCAAATCTGGCTTACAGGAAACCTTTAAAAAAAATCACGGAAGTGAAAAACTAAAACCACATCCCATAGCCATAACTAACTCATACTTTAAAAACTTTTGTGAACATTAGAAGACATAAAAGGTAAAATACCTAGCAAGATACAAAAAAGAAAAAGATATGGAGTTCACTTCTCCCTTCTTCTTTTAAGTTTCTCCAACATATAGAGTAAACCTCCCTACTGCCTTCTCTCTTCCTACTCTGGATATCGAGAAGACCACATGAATGTGCTCTGTCTGAAGTAATATACCACTGCCTTTATCTTCCTCATATCCCATTACTACTCAACATAAATATAATATAACCTAGTCAAGTATACCTTCTCCAGGTTAAAATTAGCCTTTAACAGGGCTAGGATAAAGAAGCAGACCATCAGAAGCAGCCTTCTGAAAACTAATCCCTGGGATAATTTTGAAATAGATTTGACCTATCAAGAACTATGTGTTCCTATTTGGAGTTCCTGGGGATCCTGTAGTGTCAGCTGGAGACTAGTTGATTGCCTACAGATGGGTTCCATGGTTAATTGATAACTGTCTCTGTCTCCCATCTTCCCCCAACTTTCCAGCAGCCCTCTCAACTGATCTGAAGGACTAATTGAAGTAATCAAATTCTAAGTCAATTGGCCTACAGCAGGTACTGGGAAAATAGTTCTTCTCACTGAAAGCTCTGTTCCAGCCTTTCGTTATCATAGGGCTTCCCAGTACAAGAGCAGGCCTAACTCCTGAGTTCCAAGTACGAGCTTGTTTTGCCTCTAGGCTCTTTACGGCTATCAAATGGAGACAGGAGTTCACCAGAGTTCTGGTTTGGAGTTTGCAGCCAGACCTCAGCCAGCAGTGAAGTATTCCTCAGCCTTTGTTTCTCTGTGAATACATTGCCCCTGATGATCTTCTAGAGAGAGTACTGGGCAGAGGACAGGGTTTGGGTGTTCCTGAGCAGCCTGAGCAAACACTGTCTTAAACACACCACAGCATTCCATTTCTAAATCTAACTTCTTTACTATAAATTGTGTGATTGCCGAACTAGGAAATGGGAAAAAGAAAATGATCGGAATCGCTGTTTTATAAGCTTAACCAAGTATTGCTATTTATTCTAAGACCAGGTATGAAAAATTATCTTAAAACTTTTGTTACATATTCTTTACTCATCCCTTAAGCTAATTTGTGAGATAGGACTTTTTCAATGTGATAGAACTATTGAGATAATTATTATAAACTTTTTGTTTTATGCCTACAGCACTTGGTCTTCCTAGGTGGTCTCCCATCCAAGTACTAACCAGGCCTGACCCTGCTTAGCTTCTGAGATCAGATGGGATCGGGCTTGTTCAGAGTAGCATGGCCATAAACTGTTTTGTTTTTAATAGAAGCTCTGATTGCCCTTTAGGTTATCTTCAAGCTGTGATTTAGAATATTTCCAATGGCTAAATTTAAAAACCATTGGCCCAATGTCTAAAAGGCCTAAAAAGGAGCAATTGGTTGAGTGCTTACAGAATCCAAAATTTAGACAATCACTTATAATGTTATTAGTACTGAACATTTATGATATGGTCTGAGATTTCCATAAGTGTACAAAATACGAAATACGAATTCATTATATAAGAAAATAGGCTCTGTGACTACATGTTTTTACTTTTTAAACAATTTCCTACTTTTGTATATTCCATTTTTAAAAATACAAAATGAAAACAGTCCCCGAGGGTGAAAATTTGATTTTCTAATTTTTCCTTCCAAATATAGACATTTACCACCATTAATGCAAATGATTCTGCAAAGCAGCACATTTACAAATGGCTATGAAACTAAATATAACATTAAGTATAATCCATCAGTTCTGATTTCCTAAATAGGATGAAATTTCAAGTACTGACCTAGTTTAAAAACCAACATGTTAAAATCTCAAGTCACATTTTCTTCTGTTTTATATAATTAAAAAAATAAAACTCAATTTTTATTACTATTTAGTTTTTAAAATACTTTCTCAATTACTATCTTAATTGAATTCTTCCATCAAGCTTACGATAAATATATTATTAAACTATCTTTCAGATGAGAGAAACTCAAGTTTGAAAAGTTTAAGGAACTTCATGAAACTCATACAGCTAAATGGCCAAGCCAGGATGGTAATTCTAACTTTTAATGCTCAGTCAGTCCACTTCACTATGTTGTGAAAGTCTGATATTCCTTGATGAATATATTTTACTACCTAAAGTGCAGAAGACATTGTCCTGAAATCTCTGAACCTTTTATACAGCAAACCAATGTTAAGTGTTTACAATGGTTTAGGTTGTGTACAGATAACCTTTAAAAATTTTAATGACTATATTTTATAGTATTTAACAGTATTTAATTGCAGAAAATAATATGAGTTGAGGTGGGGGGAAGGGAGAGCAGAAAGCCCAAATAAAGAGAATAGCACTTTAAAAAGTATTTAAAGAAAGTCAAGAACCCCAAACTCTCCCTGGCTTTGTTCTACCACAGGACTCTAGCCTTCCCTCTGTGATTATACCTACCATGATGCATTCATTGATTGACTTGGCTGTGACTCTTATTAAATTATAAGTATCTTTTAAAAGGGTTCTAAAGTACTCTACAAAAAGAAACTACATATTATTCAACTTTGTTTCTCCAGTACTTTATAAAGGCACCACCTGGTAGTAAGTGTCCACTAAACATTTGTTAAATGCATGAAGTCCATGTGATAATGCCTGTATTATGGCATCTTTATGCTCTGCATAAACACAAATGAGGACACTGAAGGCTCCAGGATAGGTGCTACATTTAGTGGTAGCAAACTTGAGAAAGATCTCTGGTGAGAAGCAAAGAGCCTTTACTGGTTCCAAAACTGATGAGCACATGTCAATGAAAAATAACTTTTGTATTCCAGGCAAGGTGGCATAGATGGTAGAGGCTTTATCCATCATCTCTTCTCGGGACCACACCAAAGTTGTGATGGAAACACAGAGCAAATAGCAATCAGAGTCACCTGGGGTCTGGATGAACAGAAGCCCTACCACTAGCGGGGAGAAATAAAAAATCACCCTGCAAAGGTAGGAGGTAGGAGGGAGTGGAGATGCGAGGCTGCTTGTCCTAGAGGCTGAGTGAGACAGAGGCTACAGCAGCAGCAGCGGCCATCAGGTGCAGATGTTCCTCTTAAAGGGGTTGCAACTGTGACTGGACTTTCATGAGGACGGACTTGCTCGCTCTGAGCACCAGAACTAGGTCAGCGGCTGAGGGATGCCAAGGACTTAAAGGCAGACAGTGAGTTGTCAGAGCGAGGGCCAGAGGCAAGGATCTCTCCCTGGTAGAAGTTCTGGTGGTATCCATTGCTCCTCTGTTGAGCCCCCGACCCTAGTGGTATGCAGATTCAGTGCTGCCATAGCTGAGACATCATGAAACTGGTAGCAGAGGTCACTCCACCCAGAAGATTCCCTGAAACTCTGCCTCTCCCAACTTTCAGCCCTACTGAAACCACATCTAGTGGTGTCCTTGGCGTGCCCTGTGCCCCTTGCTGAGCAGCTCTAAGCCCCACACTGGTGGCGTCTGGCCTCAGTTTCTGCTGTGAGTTTTTGAGGCAACTATAAGCACAGCGTCTGGATTGCTTGCTGAATCTTAACAGGTGGCCCTGGAGGGAAACAGGCTGAGGCTAAACTTGGCCTGTAGCTGAACCCCTGTCAGGACTGTGCCACTGGATACCCACTACACAAGCCACACTAATAAGACTGGGAGACTTGGGAGCTTTGCTTAATATATAGAAACAAACACATAAAGGCAGCCAAAATGGGAAGACAAAGAAGCAGAAGCCACATGAGAGAACAGAAGAGAGATCCAGGAATAATGGAGTCAAGCAATCTAACAGATGCAGAGTTCAAAACACTGGTTATAAAGATGCTCAATGAATTTAGGGGAAGAATAGATGAATTCAGTGAGAACTTTAACAAAGAGATAAAGAACATAAAAATGGAGATGAAAATTATAAAAGGGAACCAGTCATAAATGAAGACTACCATATCTGAGATGAAGAGTATATTAGAGGGAATCAACAGAGTGAATGAAGAAGAGGATCAAATCACTGGTATAGAGGATGGGGTAGCGGAGGACACCCAATCAGAACAGCAACAATAATAAAGAATCCAAAATAATGAAAATAATTTAAGGAGCCTATGGGACAACATCGAACATAACAATATTCACATCATAGTGGTACCAGAAGGAGAAGAGGGAGAACAAGAAGTTGAAAACCTATTTGAAGAAATAATAATGTAAAAATTCTCTAACCTGGTGAAGGAAATAGACATACAACCCAGGAAGCTCAGAGAGTCCCAAAAACAAGGAACCCAAAGAGGCCCACACCAAGACACATCATAATTAAAATGCCAAAGGTTAAATACAAAGAGAGAATCTTAAAAGCAGCAAGAGAAAAAGCAGTTAGTTACCTACACGGGAGCACCCATAAGTCTGGCAGCTGATTTCTCAAAAGAAACTATGCAGGACAGAAGGGCTTGGCACAAACTATTCGACGTGATGAAAATCCAGGATCTACAACCAAGAATACTTTATCCAGCAAAGCTATCATTTAGAGTTGAAGGACAGATAAAGAGCTTCCCACAAAAATAAGCTAAGGAAACTCATCAACACCAGGCCAATATTACAGGAAATGTTGGAGGGACTTCTTTAAGAAGAAAAAACATGTGTCAAAAGCAGGAATAAAGAATGGTAATAATTACATTCCTATCAACAAATACTTCAAATGGAAAAGAATTAAGTGCTCCAACCAAAAGATAGAGTGGCCGAATGGATAAGAAAACAAGACCTCTAAATGTGTTGTCTACAAAGGACTCACTTCAGATTAAAAGACACAGGAAGGGGAAGGAAAAAAATATTTTTTGATGGACCTAGAGGGTATTGTGCTGAATGAAATAAGTCAGATAAAGACAAATATCACATGATTTCACATACATGTGGAATATAAAGAACAAAATAAACAACAATAACAAAAAAAATTCACAAAGAGACTATTTTGAGGGCTACTAAATGGGAAGAAGGTTGGGGGGGCATGGCAAAAAAGAGCAAAGGGATTAAGAAATACAAATGGATGTTACAAAATAGACATATAAAGTGTAGCATGGGGAAAATAGTTAATAATGTAATAAATATGTAAGCGGGAAGAGAGGTACTAGATTTAGTGGGGTGATCACTTTGTGAGTTATATCAATCTCTAATCACTATGCTGTATGACTGAAAATAATATATTAACTAGCTGTCTATTAATTTCAATAAAGCTATAAAAAATAAAAATAAATAAATAAAATAACTTTTATATTAGGGTTGCTTGGTAGTTACCATTCTTTGTTTTTTAAAAATTCCCAATGACAAGCCTTAAAGTCCTACCCTTCTCTAGGATTTATCAGTGAGATTTTGAAAGGGAGTCCTGCTTTTGAAGAATAGCTGTATATTGAATTTCTTCCTAACTTAAGATTTTGACTCTCTCATCAGTAAAACTGAACTCTAATGGAGTTATTTTTTAAAGAGAAGTAAGCCTTTATTTCTTGGTTTCACAAATAAAGCTAGCTGTGCTGGTTGCTCTAATGGCATTATATTTATCAAGAGGCACAAAAGTCTTCAATAATAATTTAAAATTAGTAGTAATACTAATAATTACAAACATTGATTTTTAATCGATATTTCTTGGCCAAGAACCAAACCAGGAACTCTGCATGTATTATCTCCTTAAATTCTCATGACATTTCTATAAACAGTTACTATTGTCACTATTTACCCATGAGGAAATGAGATTTAGAGTTTACAGAACTTGACTAAAATCACAAAATTAGGAAAGGCAGAGAGAAGATCCAAACCAAAGGCTGTCTCTAGAATTCAAGCTTCGCCATGCTAAGCTTGGTGGTTGTTCTCCAGTTGATTTGTTCTCAAGCAGAGAAAAAGAGAATGGACTTTGGTGAGTCAGAGCTATAAACAAATTTCAGTTCTTTCTCTTACTAGCTATAGGACCTTGGGCAAAAAGCTTCATTTCTTTAAGGTGAGTTTTGTCAACTGTAAATATAAGTGACTCCTTCACAGAGTTAAGAGGAGTAAATGGCATAATGTTTGAAAGTGTTTAAACATAATGCTGAACTAGTAACAGGCTGCTCAATAAATGTGTTAAATGGAGAACCATTACGAGGTCCTGAACCAAGAGAATGTCAGTGGGAACAGAATGTTGAAAGAATTGAGAACAATAAAAGGCTGAATAAACAGGAATGGTCGAATGCCTGGGTAATGGGAGTAAACAAAAGGAAGATTCTAGAACGACATAAAACACTAGAATTTCATTTCTTTAAATGCACGATGCCTCCTAACCTCGAAAGGAAATACTTCCCCAGTACTAGTGAATAACATGCACCAGTGAAAATTTGGCTGAGCACTAAAAATATTGGTGCCTTAAATTTTCATTTTATTTTCACCTAAGCAATAGTAGCTGAGAAGATCATAGAGTTCCTTATATTCTGCTATAGCCTCTTCATCTGTAAAGTCAGGTTGATAATAATACATTACATGTAGATAATAGTAAAACTTTCTAGTACAATGTCGGAAATAGCATGATAGATATTAAATAAATGATAACAATAATTATCCTGTCAAAGTTTTAACATAATCCTAAAATATATGAAAAACATGATATAGCAAAATAAATTTTTTCTCTCTCAAAAGAATAAAGTTATATTGGCACCACATTTAATTCAGAAATACAATCCTCTGAATTTTATATAGAAATCTCTTTCCCCAGTTTGTATCATAGACTTAAAAATGTATATTCATCCAGTAGAGTACCTCTCTAAGTAAGTAATTCTACCAAGTATATAGATGCATGAGTTTCAACTTGAGAAGATTGCAGAGATATTTTTCCCATGGTAAGGCTAAAAAAAAACAGATATACTGAAGGCTGAGATTAGTGTAGGTGGATCAGTACAGTTATACTGTAAAACAAATATAATTCCTAACAATAACAGCACCATTTTATTGGCATTCCCTCACATGACACCTTTGAATGACTGCCTTTCAGCAGGAAAAAAAAACAAAACAAAACATAAAATGCTCTACTTTTAACTCTCACCCTACCTATTAATACCTGAAAAGCAGTACTTGTTTACAGTCTTCCCTCTTCCACTCCAAAAAGAAAAATCCTAAACATAGGGTTTCTTTCGTTCTTTCTGCCCCACAATCTCCAGCTACCAGTGAGAAAGCAGAGTTGCAGAAGGAACAACCAAATGAAGACCAAACAAACAAAAAAACAAAAATTAGCATCATGGGGTTAGTGACTTCAAGAGGAAATTATAGTTTAAGGGGAAAAGTTTCATAGTATAGACTGCTCTTTTAAAAAGAAAAAATTCAAGGAATGACAGGGAGGAGGATGTAATCATCAGAGGCAACATAGGCAGCTAGGCAACCAAGATAATGGCTTGACAAACACCTATGCAGAATGTTTTTCTTGTATGGGAACTGAGAAAACCATGTCCACTGCTCACACTATTTGTTCCACCCTAATGCAATCCATGCGGCAGGCAAAGTTCTGCCCTTGGCACCATGTGAACCTTGGAGCTGATGCCTCAGGCTTCCCACCTTCTAATTCTCTGTCCTCAACTTTACCTGCCATTTCCTTCACTCAGAACAAAAAGGAAAAGGTAGCACTCTTATCAAAGCACCAATCAGCAGTTCTGAACTTAGGGATCTAGCAACTCCACGAGTGCTTTGTAATTATATGCAATATTTGGTGCCTATACAATTATTGTGCATGTCTCTGGTGAAAGCATTCATCATTTCCTCACAAAGTCGAATAAATCCTTGACACTGAAGAGCTTAAGAAACACTGCATTAGACAGTCTGAACTGGAACAATACATAATGAAACCAAAACTGCTACTCTCTAAGAGTATACAGAGTTAACACTGAAATTTGTGGCCCAAAGGATGGAAAATTTGGGCTTTCTACTCACTAGAGGAAGAGACATACAGAATGCCACAAAGGGAAAAGGAAAGAGCACCTCTCTACTCCAGACGCTTGTCACCAAAAGAACATGTTCCCCAGCTGATTCTCGCCGAATTCTGGAACTGTAAGGGAGCTAGAGGGCCAGTTCTGGCTCCGAGAGGCCCAGAGAAGCTACAAATTCACTCAAAGTCACACTCCTAGAACAGTAGCAACAGAAGGACAAATGCCCTCTCTTGAGCCCTCCCCTACTTCTATTCTCCGCAACACCGCTGGGACTCAAAACAATTTTTTTAAGAATCATCCATTAAAATACTTTTTTAAAAAGCCATTTAGTGAAAGTGATAAAAAATAGAGCTACTTTCCATTTCAGCATGTCAAATGTGGGGACAAAAATCAGCCTGTAAAACTAACACGTAGACATAACTATTAAGAACTGCTTGGGTGGGTACTTTAATATCTGATTACTTGAAGTCTAATAAGAAATTGTCAATAAAATGTCCATCCACAAAGAGACAAAGGAAGTAAAACACACCATCTATTGAATTCCAAATGGCTGCTAACAGTTTTTTGAGAATTCAGTACTATCAGCTGAGAAACATTTCAACCAGGCCCTTCCAGGGCTGGGATGTACAAGGAACCATATGGCCTCGGCAGAACACTTCAAACAGACAGCTGTATGGCTATAATTAAATCTGTAGTAGTCATGCTATTATTTATTTAGCAGATTTTTTTTTTAACGTACCCTTCACTGAGGTCTCTGAGAACATGCACCAAATTAGAACAATAGAAAATACTGAAGAATCAGAAAAAGAGAATCAGGAGGAGAGTAAAGTTCTGACATAAGAGCGGACAACAGCTATACAAAAATTTCCCTGCGAGGTTCTTCATTTGTACCTGGTGAGCTCTGACTAAGCACCAGTAGGTTATGATCCCTTTACCGACATGAATATTGAACCCGAGGGTCTGTTCACTCCTTTGCTACATGGTACATGCCAGTGCAAAGTTCTACATCTTTTTTGAAATTTGAATTTTTGAATCCTCATGTGCCATTCACTGACATTCATCAAATCAGAAAAATCTTAAAAGAACTCAAAGACTATCTAGTCCAATTTCCTACCCCGTGACCTAATAATTCTAACACCCTACATTTCTAACATGGTCATTTACTTCTTGAATATTATAGGGAAAGACAAAAGCATTCAGTTCAAGAATTAATTCAAATGTCACCTCTGTCTACTCCACAACCCTTGACAGAATTTGTACTCCTTTCTCTCCACTAGGACATCTACCAGCCTACATTACTTACAGATTTGTCTCACAGTCTGCAACCAGAACTTCTGGGAGGCAGAAACTGTGTCATATTTAGTTTTGTAATCCTGATCTCTAATGCAGGTCTAGTGCAAAGGAGGACTTAATAAAAACATTATAAATAAATTAGCAGTTAAGCTCTATTTCTTATCTAATTCATCCTTATATTAAAGTAAAAACTGCCTCCATAAAACATGCACCTGCTATTATAAGTTTATTTCTAGAGCAACATATGGTAAATCTATTCTCTTTCACCATAATACAACCATCTCACTATCCCAGTTAATATAAACACATCTCCTCAAATGTTTTTGAACACTGGACACCTTTGGAAAAATCTAAATCTGATGAGTCCTAAACCTTCTGTCCAAATTAAGTAGGATTTTTCACATTATTTATATCATGTTTTGAACTAACATAGTTTATATATATTCTTGTTAAAGTTTTTGTGGTTTCAGCCTGTCAAGATCATTCTCTATCTTGATTCTACCACTTAAGTTTAGATAGGTAACCTTGTCAATTTTGTGTCCTCTGAGAATCTGATAAGTATGCATTATTTCTTAATCTAAATTGCTAATAAATCTGTTCAGTAGAGCAGTACAAACTAAAAAGTACCATGACATTAGAAACTCCTTCCACATTTACATTGGTTATGTTAATCCCACACACTTGGAGCACAGCTATTCTCTCTAGCTTAGACCCCTGTGATAGTCGCACAGTACCCAGTTCATGAAAGTGCTTACAACAACATCATCATGAACTCTATGGATGATTTACTTCAATGAAGTGTCCTGTTCAGAAAAAAAAAAAAAAAAAAAAAGGTGATATATATTTATGTTCTTCTATTCAATATATAGAGCAATAATTTAGATCATAGGTTGGCACACTTTTTCTTTGAAAGGTCAAATTAGGCTTTGCAGCCACATACAGTCTCTGTCATATTCTCTCTCTTTTTTTTCTTTTAAACAACCCTTTAAAACCGTAACCATTCTTAGCTTGCCAACCATACCAAAACAGACTACTGGCAGGTTATGATTCTTGAGCCATAGTTTACCAAACATCATCTCTTCATTTTGAAACAAATGGTCTATTGGTGAATATTTGAAAAACAATAAGTAATGCAGTCAAAGAAACTATAAGAAGAAATAAAGTTCTTTCATCTTTGACCAAAGGGTTTTTCGGAAACAAGTCATTCTAATACATTCCTAGATTTCAATTTGACTTGTTCTTTTTTATTTTTAATAATAAACTTTAATCTTTATCATAATTCAGTCCTTAGAATCTGAACTATAAGAAAAAAATAAAGTAAAAAGGGTTAACATAATGTATAGAATTAGTAAATTCTATAATAAATCTCGCTCAATGATAAATTTTCTCCTGTTTGATCTGCCTTAACCCTAAGTTCATACTATCTCACATCACACAAAATAAGTAGCTCATGTCTAAGAATGGAAAGACGGGTAGTCATGATTTTAAATGTACCATGCTTGGGAAAACTTAGCCATACCACACATGTCATCTTGCAGTGAACATCTTTCTGTGTTCACAGCTGGCTTTTCCAATATGTCCTTGTGACACATTACACTTTGTTTTAAATAAAGGAAAAAAATGTTTGAGTTTTCCTTGAACTACATCAACCTGCCAGTTAATTATGTTCATTGAGCTTTCATTATGAGAAAAAATGTGAACACAGATTTTAAGAAATAAAAGAGCAAACTATATTTGAAATGTTAGTATTTACATGATTCTCTAAGGTGAAAAAAAATAAATGTATGAGGTGGGCAAGAATATCCATTTCAAGCAACTTATTAACCTAATAAAACACTCTGTCAGTGATCATAAGAAATACTAATTTTTTAAGTTGCCTGAATGAAAAGATAAGACAATAACAATGCTTTGAGAAATCATCATTCTCTGAGAAACTCTCATAGTCATAGTCATTTTCTCAGCCTTTAAAAAAAGTTCTGATGTACAGCTGAAACATCAAATTTCGTTAACCAATGTCACCATAAAAATACATACATACATACATACATACATACATACATACGTACGTACGTACGTACATACATACATACATACATACATACAAACTCATAGGCACAGACAACAGTTTAGAGGTTACCAGAGGCAAAGGGGAGTCGGGGAAGGTACGTAAGAGTAGAAGGGGTCAAATATATGGTGACAAAAGGAGATTTAACTTTGGGTGGTGAACACACAATGGAACATACAAATGACGTATTATCGAATTGTATGCTTGAAACCTATATAATATTATTAACCAGTGTCACTGGTTAATTGAAAAAATTTTTAATTAAAAAAATAAAATCTAAAAAAAAATGTTCTGAAAGGGTAAGTACAAGCTAATTCTCCCCCAGTTAGTCATCATCATCATTACCCTCAGCAACTAACTTAAGAGCCTCTTGCCTCTTCTTCCTTCCCAGACCCTCTGCCTCTCCACCCCATCCCATAAAGAATACGAGACACACAAAAAACAATAAAAAACAAATGAGTCCCTGTGATGTGACAAATAGTGAGTCCTGGATGATATTAGAAATTTGAGATAGGAGTAATCAACACGAGCCAGAGTGTTCAAGGATGCAAGTAAGAAAAAAGCATTTTACATAGGTCTTGAAGGTAAGGTAGGACTTGGAAAAGCAGAGAGAAAAAGAGATGCTTGGGTCCAAAAAGATGTGCATGCAGTAACAATATTCATGGAAGGAAAATCAGACACACTTCATTATAGTACGAAGTTAAGAGTAAGAAACCTCAAAGAGCCAAATTAGTAATGTAAATGTGAAAAGTGAAGAATGAAATTCAAAACAGAATTGACTTCTATCCTACCCAATTTTACTGCAAAAAATTAGAATTAGTTATATTCTAATTTATTTCTCACATTTGTACCTAACTCTTTCTCCAAGGAAGAATGTTTTATTTGGCTAAAATTCTTATCTTC
Organism: Pteropus medius; assembly: GCF_902729225.1. Lineage (NCBI taxonomy): Eukaryota > Metazoa > Chordata > Mammalia > Chiroptera > Pteropodidae > Pteropus > Pteropus medius. The sequence continues at coordinate 21,186,021 of NW_024351730.1, read as the reverse complement.
TGTTATTTATGTTCTCTAAAATGGAAAGATACTTCTAAAGTCCCTTGTTTCTTTCTGACTGATAGTTTCATCCACACTCTTGTCTTTCTCTGAACTGCTGCACTTTACTGTTAAGGAGCACACAGTTTATTTGGTCTCTCCAGATAGCTATAAACTCAAAATCTGAGGTCATGTATTATCTTTTTTTAAATTATATCAGCCTCTTGTCACTGACCTCAACCAAAACCATTCAGCTTATGGGCACACAACACATGGTTGGTTCGTTGTGTCTTTTAATTACTGTGACAGCAGAAACAGCTAGTCTCCATAAAAACCTTTAGAAGTTTTTAAATTGATAGTTTATTATTAATAATTCTGATGATTAGCCTATTCAATAAGATGTGTGCTGCAAAGACAAACCTAAGGCTGGTAACTATCAGTTGGACACCTGGGACTTAGGACAAAAAAAAAAAAGACAACAATGCAAATAGGCAGAATTCACTGTACTCATTAAAAGCACAGGCTCCAGTGTCATAATGAAGCTCTACCACTTAGATGCTATTTAACTTTGAGGAAATTGCTTATCCTTTTCATGTCTCAGGTTCACAGATATATAAAATGGGTTGATAGTACCAACCAAAGCATTAGTGTGAATAAGTATCCAATCTGTTAGTTGTTGTTAATCTTTACAAAGGAATAGACTCAGTACTATCAGATAGAGCCACTGAATGATCAACAGTGTAGCTAAATTTGAAGTTCAAAGCTATTAAAATACCTCCCTATAAAATGACTCAGTTACTTTCTGGTCTCTTATATGTATATGCAGAGAACACTGATTAGGCAGTAATGTCAGTTTGGTATGATTAATCACTGCCTTTCAGATTATAGAAAAATTACCAATACCCTTTTAACATGGCAGCAGAGAAAAAGGAAACATGGTTGATTTAAGTTCAGTTCCGTTTTAGGGAATGAAACCCGACCATTGGCCGTAACACAGAGAGAAATCAGGAAGCTCTGCCGGCGATTGATAAGGTCATGAGATTCTGCTCAGCAAATAAATCAACCAGCCACTGGATCAATCAGACAAGTGAGCTGGAAACAGTGGGAAGCCCTTCTCATTCTGAAGAAGAGCAAGAGAAACTTTTTCCAATGGCATGGCCTCTTAGCAAATCTCCCTGCAGAGAGTCCATATTGAAAGAGAAATAGGGAAGCAGGAAAAAATCTGCAAATACTCCCCATCGTGTAAAGAACAATTCATTGATCTTTTTAACAGTTATCCCAGGTGACAACAGTCCTTCAAAGCTCCTAATAAAGCATTCCACATAAGGTATAAACTTTTAAATTAACTAACTTTGCAGCCTAGATGTAAGTTCACTCAAAATTCTCTTGAGGATGAAGGAGAGGGGAGGAAGGAGATGCAAAGCCAAGCTGCGAATGTGTTAAATCACTATTCAAAGAGAACACTTGTCCAACTCTTCTTACAATTTTCCTTTTTCATTCCAAATGCTGACCACCAAGAAGGGCCCTTGAGATGAAGCCATTTTCAGTTGCCAAGGGCATTCTCGCAAAGCCTGAAGGGTTTCTTTCAGAGCTGGGAACAGCAGCACGTGAGCAGAAGCAATAAGAAACATACAGGCGGCCAAGTCTACTGCCACGCCACTTTCCACCTTGTCTCAGAATACAGGCAGGTTAACCAGCTCAGCAATCCAATTAGACCAAGAGAACAAACCCAGTTTTAGCCTCAAAATTTTAAACTTCTGAAAAAAGCCCCCAAAATGAGCGGGAGGCAGATGTTAGTGACAGATTCTTTTCACTTTGAGTCGCTAAGTTTTAGTGGAGTGAATCATAAAGGTGAAACTCAAATCTGACTGGCAAACAGTATCCTAGCAGTGGAGGAGGATTTAGAAAAGTGTTTAAAAGATCTAGGACACAAACTGGTATAATCTTTTGAGAAGGTAATCAGCAATACACAGTAACCCAGCAATTCCGCTGATAAAAATTTCTTCTCTAGATGTACTCATGAAAACATGCAAAAAAAAAAAATCACAATAAGAATATTTTTAAAAGATTTCTTTGTAATTGCAAAGAAATGAAAGTAACTAAATATCTATTACTAGAAGGTCACTGAAATAAAATGAGTCATATGAACTGTAAAACCTTTAAGAAAAATAGGATGAATGTCAATAGTATTCTGTTTGGTTTTTTAAAAAACTAATTGCAAAATGGTCTCGTTTTTATTTTATATAAATAAATATATAAGTACATATGCACAAAGAACTCATACAACTCAACAATAAAAAAAACACAATCCAATTTAAAAATGGGCAGAAGACCTGAATAGACACTTCTCTCAAGAAGGCATACAAATGGCCAAAAGACATATGAAAAGATGCTCAATCTCACTAGTTGTTAGGGAAATGCAAATCAAAACTACAATGAGATACCATCTCACACCTGTTAGAATGGCTATGATCAACAGGAAGAGTAATAACAAGTATTAGAGAGGTTGTAGGAAAAAAGGAACCCTCATACACTGCTGGCTGGACTGCGAATTGGTGTAACCACTATGGAAAACAGTATGGAGGTTCCTCAAAAAAAACTCTTCTGGGTGTTTACCAAAAGAACCTGAAAACATTTATCTGCAAAGTTATATACACCCGAATGTTCACAGCAGCATTATTCACGGTAGCCAGGATGTGGAAGCAACCAAAGTGTCCTACGATAGATGATTGGATAAAAGAGATGTGGTACCTATATACAATAGAATATTACTCAGCCATAAGAAAAGATGAAATACTGCTATTTGCAACAACATGGATGGATCCTGAGATAATCTTGCTAAGCGAAATAAGTCAGACGGAAAAGTTGAAAACCATATGATTTCACTCATATGTGGGATATAAAACTGAAAGCAACAAACAAACATCACAAACAGATAGAGACTCATGGACACAAACTGCGGATTTGTGGTTACCAGAGGGAAAGGAGGAAGAAGGCAGGAAGATAGGAGTAAAAAGGGTCAAATATTTGGTGACAGTACGAAATCTCACTTTGGGATTTGTGAACACACAATGCAATATATATATATATATGATATACTGCTGAATTGTACACTTGAAACTTATTTGATTTTATTAATGTCACCCCAATAATTTTAATTTAAAAAGTACTTTTTATGTACAGAAAATTCCAGAAGACTCTACATCAAACTGCTAACAGTGGTTATTTTGAGGGTAAGAATTTGTGAATTTTCACTTTTATTTTATTCATTTTTGCTTTGAATTTTTATAGCAATTTTGTATACTTTTAAGTAACAAAAAAAAACTAAAGTTTTAAAAATATTATAGATAATAACATGTTACTCTAGCAGGTAAAGAATAATTCCATGTGTATATTTACAACTATTATAAAGGTTTTTTTAGCTATGCCCCTAGAGTGTTCATCATAAGGTATTGCTGCTTTCTGGTTTTATAACAATTTGCCACATCCAAGGGGGAAAAAGTGGGGATTTTTTTCATTTTTGTGTTTTTGTTTTTTTTTGAAGTCTTGGTCAGAAGTAGGTAACATATGACATGAGAGTAGATATCCATCAAAGATAATTGTTGATGACATCCTACTACTCTCTGTATAGTCTCAGTATATTTGTGGTACAGGAATACAGCAAAATGCTACCTATGAAAGAGGGAAAAAACAGTGCATCAAACATAAAACATTCCAGTCAACTATTTAAAACAGGTAAAACCTGCCATGTCTTTTGTTAAATGTTGAATACGGGAATGTCCTACAGTGCTTCTGGAGTTCGACTCTTTCATTGGTATAGGTAAGAGTGTCATGAGGACCCCTCCACTCGGCTGCTCTGTCCTCCTATACACGCTGATGCTCCTTTCCAAATAATGAAGACAAAGATGTTTGTCATTGTTTCTCAGAGAGGCCTCCAGCAAAGGCTTCATGAATCGTGTGTTTTGCCCAGGTGACACAACTGACATTAGCCAATTGTACTATCAAGAGAACTAGAGGTACAGATACAATCATTCAAAAGCTCACTCTCACTAATCTCATCGGCCTATGTATACTTCCAGTGCATTAAGATATTTTAATTTTTATTAATATTAATTAATAATTTAATCTAATAGCATGTGGAAAATTTTTTAGCTGAGAAACTCTTTTTCTTTCTTACAATACTTCTAGGAGACTGGAGAACTTCCTTATCTGATAGGAATAAGGTCTTGATGCCAATAGCAAATTGGCTACTGGGTCTCTGGAGCTCTCAGTTTAATCCTCTGAGGTTCTTATCCAGTGCTTAACTACAGGAATAACACCAGATGATCCAGAACACCGGCAAATTCCTCCATCCTACCATACAACATCCCCAGGGATCTTTTTACAATGGGAATCAGAACTCTTCAGGTAAAACTTCTAAAACAGTGTCTCACTGCACTTAAAATAAAATTAAAAGGTCCCCCTGAGGACTTCCTGCCCTCGCCAACCTCTGCACACCAGCTACTCTTCTCCAGCCACTCCGGACATTTCCCCCCTCTTCTTCCTGTTTCGTGAATACGCCACACTGATTTCTTGCCTCAAGGCTTTACTCTTGCTTTTCTTTCAGCCTGGAAACTTCTTCCTCCAGATTTTTCCTCTGGCAAACCCTCCTACTTGAAACAGCTTTTCTGTACTTCTCCATATCATCCTGCTGTATTTTCAGGATAGCACTTATCATTGTGTGAAATTATCCTACTTGTTTGTTTACTTGTTTTTGATGTTTATTGTCTATCTGTCCTCAAAAAGCAAGGAAGTTCCATGTGTCAGAACATTTATCTGTCTCATTTACCTCTGGAACCCTACCAGCAGGAACCCTTTCTAGCAAAGAATATACTTTCTGAATTAATGAATGAGTTTAAATCACAGCAGCACATAGTTATGGGGTGATTTAAAGTTTAAATTGATTGCAGCTTCACAGTTACTTAAACCATAGTTCTAAATTTTACAAAAGACGCTTCTTTTTCTTACTTGAAAACACAAGATAGCACTTAGTTTACTTCAGACAGGTTTTATCTGCTTCATCTTTGAGCTGACACAAAACCTGTTTTTAAATGAATGCTAGTCTTCTGATCCAGATAAATAGTGTTCATGGAAAAATAGCATTATGAAAATGGGAAAATTCAACTGTCCCAATATAAATTGGGATACGGGATCAAGAACATGGGTTCTTAAAGTCAATATGAAGGTCAGTGCTTCTCAAACACTACTAATAACTACTGACTGTTAATTCTTGAAGAATATGGAAGGGAGTATAAGGTGAGAGAAGAAAGCTACATAAAGTTAAATTTTTTGTAGAAAGGAAAAAGATGATGACAAACATCAGTTGTTGTTGTTTTTGATTATCTAAGCAGCATGCTAATCGCCTTTGAAAGGGACTCCAAATCAGTGTGCAATGGCCACACCGGTTCCAGTCAAGGACAACCGGCAAAGGGAAGCTGTAGCCACTGAACCACAGGTAAGCACAAGGCAGTTACCAAAACTGTAGTGACTTAATGACATCTAATAAGTGTAACCACCTCCTCACAACACGCCTTCGCTCTCAGGTTTTCACAGATGTGATTCCATTTGGAGTCCTCCCACCACAGCAGTGTTTCACTTGTCCCAGAGAACACGCTGAAGACAAGTATTAGAACCTCGGAAAAGATGAGCCTTTCTCACCCACTGCACCTTCTCTGAGGAGTGGAGCGAGACCACCCAGTGCTCAGTGTAAATTAGAGGGTTTTCTGGCTGAGCCACAAAAAAAGAAAAGGAGCTGCTATTGTACTTTACTGTCACTGTGATTTTGAAACGGTTATTGACGCTAAGGGGAGCTTTATGTGAGCCTTCGAATGGAAATCTTCAAAACTATGAAAAAGTCATCTCAGCTGAATTTAGCTGTCTTGCTCCTATATTACATATGCACAAGAAAAGGATTAGAGGTCATTCAATCACAAAATGTTTTTTCTAGATTTCATTTCAAGGCAGTCATGGCTTAGCAACTTCAAACTTCTACATGGTTTAATGGTTTCATCCTCTTACTCTGACAAAGTATTTAAATTCAAGTCTGTTTCTCCAAAAGGCCAAAACGAAAATAGAAATCAAGACAGCCAAGTATATTTAAAGATAACAGGCAATAGATAGGGCTAAAAATTATTACAAAACAATTTAGAAATTAACCTTAAGCCAAATTCCACCAGAAGACCCACGGTTAGGTTCTTAGAAAAGCCAGCTAAATAATGAGTATCCTGGAAGTGATAACCACATAAGAAATTATAAGATTATGTGAGTCATAAGTGTCTCCCTAAGAATCGGCAAGGTATTTCTACATCTACTACATCCACTATAGTCTTTTAACTGCAAATTCACTTAGGTAGGTTATGTAATTGTGAGATGCTATTGGATTATATTGATAAAACTGGGGGAGAAAGTCAAGCCCTTTTAAATTCAATGTACTATTTAGCACAGTACCTCTACCAGAGAGTTAAAACTAAGAGGTAACATGATGAGAAAAATTTTCGTATCCTCGCAGCTAATTTCCTACTCACATGAAAATGAGAACTAAGCCCACTGTATTTGATAAGCATCCACTGCACTTGTGAATTTTTTTAAGAACAGAAAAGGAATAAAAGGAGAGAGAAAAACAAATCAATGTAAGGAAATTGGGGAAGATAACTGGATAATGAACAAAAAAATCCTCCATAGCAACAAAATAGAAGAGATTATTTATGTAGATTTATAAGTAGATGAGCTCCAGATGTAATTTTTTAAATCTACTTCTCCCCAGGTGTTTTTCTGCTTAATAAATATAACATCCAAGTTGGAATATTGTTGAAGCATTGAATCACCTAAATTTTGGCTATGCTCTTTTTCTGCTGTTAACTATTCTGAGCTATTTCTCAATAAGGCAGCCGCTACTGAAATCATCAGTACATTGGCTTGGCAGAGCCAGAAAGAAAAAGTACAGTCTACAGATTTGTTTCTTCTGTTTTCCCAAAACAGAATCTCATAAAAAATATGCCTTCAAATTTTGTCACTATGTAGCTGTCAGAAAGAGAAATCCTGCTCCTATTCATAACTCTGAACACTAAACCCATTTCTTCTGCTCCTGAGAAGTTATATAGCTCTTGAAAGTTGTGAGGCACCATCACAACTGTTCAAATTGTATTCAGGCAGAATAATCAGTCAATCAGAAACTTCACTTCCAGTCGAATGGAAGTTTTTGGGGCCAACTTGGAAAAGCATATAGAACAAGTTTGACTTTACTGCCAAGATCATTTCCAGGACATTGGCTAATTAATTATAAAAGCTTTTTCAAAACAAATTTGAGCCTGGCAACCTTTTTTTCCTACACAAACAGAGAAAAAAGCAGGTTAAAAAAAATAAAGCCTGGGTTTACTGTTTTTTTTTGCCATAGCTTCATCTTCTTTGCAAGCCCATTTTCTTCTTATCACCCTAAAATGATCCAGGAGCTTCTGTATTTGAAGTTACTAAAATAGTAGGTATAGAAACTGGAACTATTAATTTAAACTCCTACTCTACCTTTGGTTGTAGAAGAAATCATAGGTCAGTTACAAAGCCTCTCTTCAAACTCTTTGGTGAGAATCAAAGAATAGAGCTTCTTCCTCTTTGGAGAGATGAAGAGCTCATTTGATTAACCATGGCTATTACATTAGATAAATGAGGATGGATAGTCGCTCTTATAATGATATACTCATCAACTTCATTTTCTGGCTTTGAAAACAAAAAGAACAAAACTGAATTAAATCTTCCTGGTTTCATCTTATTATGAACCTTAATGAATATGAGATGTTAGTGATAGGTATCAAAGATTATGGTTTCAAGGACTATGATCACACAAGTTTTACAGCAAATTCAATACCCCAAAATCATAATGTTCCAGCCTATTTCTTCTAACACCTGAATCAAAATCTTATGTAATAAACATCCTAAGCAATCGGATTTCTTCCTCATATGCCCGGATATGAAGAGACCCAAGAAGGTAGGAAATTTCTCTCAGTCAGCATTTACCAGCTGGCAAATTCATGGCAAAGGGAGAACTGTGCTTAATAAAAGAAGCCTGCCTCAAAAAAGGCTGTCAAGCAGATATTCCCAACTCTGCCTTATCCAGAATCAGGACCCCTGGCAAACTTCATTACCAGTATGCTGCTTGATAAACATTGGCTGGAACCAAGATGTGTAAATTAGTTCTGAGGAAAATTGTCAATAAGTCCTAGTGAACTGAGTTTTCCATTTTCTGCTACAGGTATGTACCTGTCAATGTATCCCATATTTAAATGATTTTTTCCCTGATGATTTCAAGAGGCAGGCAAATGGAGGGAAGGAGAGCCACTCGTACTAGCATTTGAAGGGGTAGCAGCTGTAGGGGTCAAGAATTCAATGTAAAGACAGGGAAATTAGGCCTGACTAAAGCAGACTCCCTCTTGTAGCAAATAAATTCAGATGAGAAGAATAACACCAGATTTCAGAGAATCTTAAAAGTCAGATAAGGAATTCTGAACTTAACTTGACAGGAAGCCACCCTAAGCTTTTGATTCAGGGGAGAAATATGAGGGCAATAATATGAAAAGTATACTAAGTTGGGAGAAAATGGAGAAGGGATTAGTTCCAAAGGCTTTTCTAGCAATCCATTTTGAGATGATAAAGGTCCTATTAGGGTGCTGCTGGTGAAAAGAAGGAAAAATCCAAAAGCTATTTCACAAGAAAAAAACATACTTTCACCTTTCCTGTGCTCTTTATAATTCACCAAGACCTATAAACCTGATCACGACTACAAGTGCTGCCAGTTAAAGCTAAAGAGGAACATCATCACAAGGAAGCCTTCATTACCCTAGGAATATTTAATTCAGATTTATTTATTCAGGTGGAATTTTCACCCTCTTAGTTCAAATAACTGGTTTTGGTTTTTATTATAAAATGCAAAATTATACCTAATACTTACCTTTTTTTATATTCTCTACCCAGCTCTTCACCCAATTGGGAAAATGGCTCAGTTTCTACCACATTCTTTTTAAAGAAAGATATTCGAGATTCAAAATCTAATTGCTCTTCGTCTCAAATAAGCTACTTACTATATGTTTTAAGGGATAAACAGTTAACAACACTACATTGCCTTTGCCTAAAATATCTCCCGAAAGTTAACAATTGCCAGTATTTCTTAGCCCTTTATAGTTCAGCAATGCACTTTTTCATAAAGTATCCCATTTAATCCTCATGATAACCCTAAGGTAGAAATTACTATTACTATTTTAAAGCTGAGACAACTATAGCTCCAAGATTTAAATTGTCCAAGAGAATACATCTGTAAAGGCTGGAGTCAAGATTTATCTTCTGTAAAGGCTGGAGTCAAGATTTATCTTATTTAACTTCAAATCCCTTCACATACTGCCACCTACCTCTTCCTTCAGAGAAAGTGCAAAACCCCCATCTACACTAATTGGTTCACTTTAAGTTAGAGAACTATCTTTCTAATCTTTTCCCAGCATCTCTTAGATATACATTTGGTCTTACATTTCAAAGAAGCAAGAGTTCTTTGCTTACCTGGTCCTTCTCTGGTTTATCAGAAATGTCATTCAGACTGGAGGAAGTCAGATTCCTATGGGTCATGGCTGGGCTACCTGGTAAAACAAAAGAAAATCCTAATTAAATATTTATTTTCAAAAACCCAAAGACTTCGGTTGTATGCTTCATAAACACTAGTAAATGATGATGAGCATGGTAATGATGCTTTAGCTATGTCCAGGTTGGATGGAGCACAAACATGGTTAAATGAAAAGTATGAAAAATCTCAAATAACATGTTTAAGTCTTACTGCCTGACTCTGTTTCAAGATAAGTTAAATGTTGAAAGAAACGTCAAAAATAGTTAAACATAAAAATAGATTTGCTCCTGGTTTTGTTTGCTCTTTGTCACAGCCCTTTAACACACATCCTAATCTACCTGATATCCTTTCCTTTTCCTGTCCCCTGCAGAGACAAGCTCTTTCCTCACATCAGCAAAGCTGGCCCCAGGATACAGGCCTAGCCGTCCTCTCCCCCAGGTCTCTGTAATCCTTCTGAGGACACCGCTTGCTCTAATCAACCCAAAAAGCCATCTGCGTCCCTGTCTCTAGCTAACACTTTAATTAAGAATATTTATCCTTAGTGGACATCTGATCCAGAATCCCCATTCTTTCCCTCAAAATAGTATTGTCACAGGCTCCCTTATTTCCTGCATTCTCCTTTGCCAGACTAAAATAAGTATATCCCATCTTCTCCCTCAACAAGTCAAATTTCTTATTTAAGTCAAGGGATGGTTTCATCAGGAATATTTCATGGGAATCATGCTCTCTGACAACACAGCTGCTGTAGGTAAAATCCACTGGCAAGCTAGTCAATGACTTCAGACACCGTTAAACAAGAACAGAGAGGAGGGACATCTAGAAGAGTTAAAGACCATTTTCAAGTAGACTGTTACCAACAGAATGCTGAACTTTAATTCTGCAGTTGGACCTCAAATTTCCAGGCTTACTAAGCAAAAGAGTAAGTTTTCAAAGCCAGGGTGCTTGACCCAACTCTTGCGAGGTGCTGAGCAATGCATTCATCCTTAATCCTCAATGATCTGACTCAGGCCGGTCTTCACACCAAGAGGACAAGGGTTGAAAAAGCACAGAAGTTCAAACACAGCTTCATATGTGCTTCCAAATAATTCTTTAGATTACAGACTTTGATTCCTTCAGATTGAAACACCAATACATAATTTTATAAAAGACTAAAACCTACTCCTAATAATTTAACGTCTATCTAACAGTAACTTTTTAAATAATATAATTGCCTTTAACCACTAGATCAGGAAAATCATAATTTTCTTGGGCTGGCAAGACAGGATATTTTCCACTCTGTTGCACTTCATTGAGTAAGCATGGCCCAAATCTCTTAAACCCTTTACCTGGTGGATGTTTTATTCTAGGAAAATTTGAGCACAGAGCATTTTTCAAAGGAAAGTAACATCTGAAAAAATGCTTTATGAGCAAAATTAAAAGAACCTCTTTGAAGGCCACATTTTCTTCTTTGAACCACATACAAGGTTTCTAGTGTCCACTCAACACAAAAGACACCAGGTACAAACATGAATACCCCCAAATAACGCTGGGCTTGAAGCTAACAGGAAATGACAAATAGATACAATTTTACACTTTACACTAAAAAAAAACAAAACTAGTTACTTAAACTAAATGGGTAAAAATTCTACCTGAATAAGTAAAGGAATGTGAACTATATATTACTAAGGCAATGAAGTCTTCACAATCCTCATCATTGGTTAAAAGTAGCTTATGTAAATGATTAGATAAGACTAATTTCTAATTACAAAGCAACTGTATGTAAATGAAAGCACTGAAATAAATTGAAAGTAGTTTTTCATTAAGTAATTTAAATTTCCTGGGCAATATCTTAAACTTACTAATTTGCTTTGGAAACTCTTTATACATATCGCATAGGTGCACTTCAATTCAAGCACTGTCCTAACTGCTGCAAAATCTGAATAGGTAGAAGCCAAATGAATAAGGCTTTTCCTATAATGGTGATCTTGATTTATGTCATAACTTTTCCAAGAAACCTCATATACGGTCTCATCATTTCTCTCATTTCCAAAAGACAGTTATAGCATGACTATCTATATTTATACTGTACGAGGGGCAGAAAGGGGCACAGATCCAAGGGAGAGGCAAGAACCAGAAGAGGAAGAGGAGGTCAATGTTAAGAAATAATCAAATCTATTGTCCTTCCTAACCTTATCTGATTCTCATAAATAAAAGTAATGTTAATAAATGTATTAAAAAGTAACATTAGTAATATTCATTAATGTTTAGCTTTGTAATACACTGGAATAAATCTGACTGAAGTCAACACTTCTGGGTAAACCCTGAGCAAGATGATCAGCATTTTTCAATCTTCTCCTACCTCCCTCTCTAGAAAACTCCCTATCCCTACACCCTAACATCTTGAACCAGAGACAAATGCTTCCTAATGCAGTGGTTCCCAAGGTGTGGTTGGCCCCCAGGCCAACAGCATCAGTATCACATGAGCGCTTGTTAGAAATGCAAACTCCTGGGACTCACCCCAGACCAACTATATTGAAACTCTGGATATGGAATCTGGCAATGTGGATATTAACAAACCTTCTAAGTGATTCTGAAGCATGCTAAAGTTTGAGAATAACTGCTCTAAATAAACCAGCTATCTTAACCAAAGGAGTTCCTAGTCAAAACCTGAGTTGAAAGGTGCATAGATAAGTTGACAAAGCCACAGCAGTAGTTCTGATAACCTTGCTCTCCTCCAAGCCACTGCTTCAAATATCATATCTCAAGCAAATCATTAAATTAGCATCCTTGCAATGTAAGCACACACACAAAAAAATGATCATACTAGGCTTTTACTATAAATTCTCACCTACAATATCCAATAAATAAAAACTTAGTTTCAGAAAATCACTGTTTAATCTGCCTTTTCTGGAAACATATCACGCAATTCAAAAAGACAAGGATAAGAGCCAAAAGAGATTACAAACCAGGTTATATCTGGGAATCAGAAGTTTGTATGTGACACTTTAGCTAATCTAGGAAGCTGTTACACAACGGGTCCCTAACAACATACTGTTGTGGATATTTTACACCTGATATTCGATTAGACACATTGTCAGAATAAATTAGTGCTTTCTACTTATAGTTTTGGCCTATAATGTAAACTCATTATCCTACAATCCTGAGTGAGTGGAGTAATAGAGGAAAATGTCAGCTTGTACCAAAAAGGTGTTTCCCAGGCTCCCCTAAAGTATGCAACTTCCTGTGCAGTTAGCGATTCCTTTACTCAAAGCTATCACTAGTAGGCCCTTTCCATCTAAAATCCAGGGCATAAGACTGTCTTATCACTGCTCTCGGTCCAAAGAAACTGTTTTTTTTTTAAGCTTTGATTTTTAAAAAAGAAGAAAAAGAAGAACCAGCCTCGAGTGCACAATAATAATTAATTCCCATATCACTGTCTTTTTGCCATAAAAAAAAAAAAAGAAAGAAAGAAAAGCCTTTGGAAAATCACATTTTCAAGCAGTTTCACACAATCAAAAACAATTTCATTTTCAAAGTACCGACTTGGCAGGTACATACTGTCTTCTATAAAAATTAATTGCATTCTGCACTGTTTGAAAATCATTGTTATTCTTTAGCACACATGTAGCAATTCACAAGGTCTTTTGCAATTGTATCTATTGGATACAATAAAAAGGGTGAAGAGAATGTACAGCATAGGAAGAGGATATTTAAATGTAAACACATTAGACAAAAATGTAAATACGTATGTAATGTAATGACACATAAACTCTCACACACAAACCTCATACCTTTATAACAAGCCAATAGAGAATCTAGGGACAAGATCACAAGATCACAAGATGGGTTATGACGTAAACCAGGTTTTTTATTCTCAATAATAATTAAATAATATTTTAACATAAAAATAACTATAGTAACTTACATATAATGGACTTTTAAATGAATCTGGTCCTTAATGTCCGACAATTCAGGGCCATGGGTATGATTTGAATTGCTTGGGACCACAAGACTAATAATAAATGTAGTTGCAAAAAAATGCATGCTAATGTCTTCTGTCCCCCACTGACTCAATGATATTCTTTTTAGCCTCTTTGTTGACATAGCACATCTAACTAGAAAATGTCTATACCTAACATTAAGGGTCAACTAGTCTTTTTGAATACTATGTACTTTAACTTCATTACCTGAATCCTCATATAAATACTTTGAGGTTAGTATTATTATTACCACTTTATATATACATAACAAAATGAACTTGAAGGAGGTTAAGTTTGTGGTCACACAGCAAGTGGCAAATTTAAATCTTTATCTCTTAATACCAATCCATTGCCTCTGTTATTTATATGAACACATAAACATCATTTCTAATGAAGAGAAAATTTAATGTATAACTACAAAGAATATACTCTATTTCCATGGCAATTATGTGTAATATAATATTACTAAAAATGTTTAAAGTAGAAATGTTCTTCGTTGCCAATTTTAGCTATGCCAACATCCATGTCAATGAGTGCTCACAGAGACTATTCTTTTCTTTTAAACACCATTCAATTTTGTACATTCCAAAAATGGAAATTACATTTCTTTGTTTTTTTCATTTTTATAAAGAAAAAAATAGGGATGAAAATATTGAACTCAGTTACTCTTTTTGCCACTGAGATTAAACAGTTACCTAAAACCACAGCTCTATGACAAAGAAGAAAGTATGTTAAAAACGATAGCAATGTAATTATACAAGCAATAATGCCACATGCTTCTGAATGTCCTAGTTCATAGTCATAGCCAAGTGTTTTTAAAATTCCACAATAATCACATAGCCAATTCTTCATTATTTCCATATTAGTTTTCCACATTTCAGGTTACTCCAACTGAAATTTCTACCCAATTTCAACAACTAAATCAGAAATACAATGAGACAAAGAGGATAAATCATTTGGGATATACTTGCAATAAGTTTAAGAAAATCTGGAAGGAATGGCTAAAAGATAAGCTTGGATTTTGTCAGACCAGTTTCCCAGTATTCCACAAGAACAGAATATCAAGAGCTATCCCCACCAAAAACAATAATAAATATTTCATTAAAAATTCCAATCCATTCTTATACCCCACCTCCAAATAAAATACAGAAATGTAAATATTTGAAATGTAAATATTAGACTAAGGAAAGTTAAAAATATTGTCAGAAGGAGCTCTTTGAAGGAATTTCATAACTAAGCGAAAATTAGTTTGGATAGTTTTGCTTATTTTAATTCTAATTGTTTTGTTTCATTTAGAGATTTTTGTCATTAATTTATGATTTAATATCATGTAAACTCCAAGAGTCCAGAGCCAGGGCTCTTGGTTTGTCTTGCTCACAGGTATACTCTGAGCTTGGCACTAGTGGTACTTAATAAATATTTGTGAATGAATGAATAATAGCAACTGGGTATCATTTTACCTCTATTCCGAGTTACTACTATAAACACTACTGTTCAAAGTCCATTTCCTATGGAGGGAGATTTTGTGTGCACACTCCAGGAGCCTTCAGACTTGGAAAGCTTTAGAATAAATAAGGAAGAAGTTTGTAGCTGGCCCAGAACTAACAGAACAGAAAGACTCTGCCAAACTGGCTAAAGACCTGTCAGTCAGCCGGGGAATAGAGGTGAGAAGCAATAAAGGGGAGAAAAAGAAACCCCCTGTGTAGGAAGAATCAGGAGGTAAGAATAAGAGGAGAAATAAGAGAGTTTGTCAGGATGTCAGCAAAAGGAAGGGAGAGCCTTGGGTAGAAAATTATCTAGGGGAACTGAAATAATTCAAAGAATGCAATTGGCTTGAAAAGTAAAGCAAATTTAGAGGAATAAGGAAGACACCAAAAGATCCAGGTAACTTTCAAAGTATGTGAGTAAAGTTCTAGCCAGAAGCTGAAGTTATCTCTAGTATAAGGGGCAAAGATAATGGAGAGGACATCCTTCTAGAAAGAGAAGTATGCAGATGACAAACCACAACATAACAAACATCTATGCCAATGTGTCCTCACAGAGACTATTCTTTTAAAGATCATCCTTACCCTTTTGAGACCTGTGCTGTACACACTCCTTTTGGTATCCTATCTAACCTCAACTTCCTTGACTCCGCTCTCCCCTGTTTTTGAGTTTTCTGTCTACTCTCTGGGCCTTTCCCATGACTCAACGTTAGATCTTAGACATCTCAAAGTCACTTACATCTTTTCTCATTCTTTTTAAATTTCAACCAGCAAAAGCAAAATGCTCTAACCATGGAGACTCCCGTTCTAATAATATTGCACTGGGTATTTCATTTTTATTCTACTCTAAGGTAGATAGTTTAATTTTCTTTAAAAAAAAATCACATTCTCTTTCTACACACAGACATACAAAAAGACAGTTAAAGAATCTCTACTAGTTGAGGAAACATTCAGGAAAAAAACAAGGACTGGAAAGGAGAGCCCCGTTAAGTACTTCAAGGAATCTGTGGTCCTTGTGATTGTGTATGGTATTTGTGATCCCATAACAGTTCTTTGTCTGTATCACTCACTCACATGCACACATGCGTGTGCGCGCGCGCGCGCACACACACACACACCCCTATGAATAAAAAGTTATTCTGCCCAAAGAATATAGGTAGAAGTACATAAAATAATTTGTGACTTTATCTCACAAAAAATAGAAAAAGAGTAATACCATCAACGAGCCTATGCTAGCTAATAAAAGGGTACATGAGAAAGACCAAGGGCAGTCTATGACAGCAATAAACAAACAGCTCACTGGCCCTTCTTTCCAAATAGGCGCTGACCCAAAGTGATTTTACTAAATGCCCCTAACCCAAGTTAATCATTTTAAGCACAAGTAGCAATACCTGATTTCATTTGTTGGGCTACTCTCTTGTATCTATATGTAGATACCAGATCCAAGATATAGTAAAATTGTGCTAATTCAGATTTATGGAGAAATTCTCTGACTTGATGAACTGTCTAAATTTAAAATAACTTACAAAGGCTACCAATTCAACTTAGTATATGACTTACCAAAAGAGTTTATCTTTGTCTCTTCCTAGCTACTTTTAAAATGATAGAATAAAAAATTACTAAAAACAAAAAAATATATAAAACCATATCAATTAAAAGAACTGGTAGAAGACCAACAGAGACAAGAGACTTCAAAAACGTTCTGGAAGAAGAGCAGATGGAGTACTAAACTTTACACTATTTACTCTAAATAGGAATTGCAGTGTAAAATATGCGCAGAGAGGCAACTAGTCAAAAAAGAGAAGATATTCCCTGCAAAACTCTAAAGAAGCTCCAAATGGGAAGAAGTCAAACATAATGAAGGCTGAAAAGGACAAGTTTATGGAAAGCCTATGCTGAGAACATTTAACACCACCCCAATGGGCAGAACACTCAGCAGCCAAGGCATTTACACCACAGGGCTCCATGCGAAAGTGTTCAGAAAAGACCAGGATAATTAGTGCAGGTGTTTATACCTCAGAGCAGTCTTCTGAATTCTAGAACTTAGGGGACGCCTCAGGATAACACTTCCTACTCACTCAAAAACAAATCTGCAAAAAAAAAAATCCTCTCCCTTAAATACAAATGAATAATTAAGGATCATCGGATTTTTTTATTTTATCAGGGTGACACTGATTATTAAAATTATAAAGGTTTTAAGTATACAATTTAATAATACATCATCTGTATAAGGATCATCAGATATTTAAGAGAGAAAGCCCAAGACTAAAACATACACCAAAACAAACAAAAACACACACAATTTCAATAAAAGAAATGTAATTTAGAAAATTTAAATGAAAACTCTTACTAGCTTTCAGAGCGATTTAAGAAGATATTATATCCGTAAAACATGTACAGGATATTATGAAAAATAGAACAGGAAAAATGTTTTAGGATTATAATTACTTTTAAAGACTACATATGATTGTAAAAAATAAAATAAAACAATATAACCGTTAGAAAATAAAATCAAGAAAATAGTCTACAAAAAAGTAGGGATAGAGGGGAACAAAGAGCCAAAAAATAGGAAAAAAAAAAGGTCAGAGGAACAGAGGCTCAATTCAGGAAGGATAAAATCTGACTATTAGGAGTCCTACTAAGTCAGAACTAGGAATTAAAGAACATTCTACTAAAGAGAACATATCAGAGGTAAAAGACATGTTTCTTTAAATCACAAAGGACCCTAGGGAAAAATAAACAAACACACACACACACACACACACACACACACACACATCCAGCCCTCTATGTAGATGAGTCATTGTGAAACTTCGCAATACCAAGAATGAAGAGAATAGCCTAAGATTTTTCTATCTAGAGAAGAAAAGAATTAAGAATTAAACTTTGGAATTCTTTTAACCAACACAGAATGGTAGAAGAGAATGGACCCATGCGTTCAAAGTTCTGAAATAAAAATTATTTTCAACCTAGAATCTAATACTCATCCAAATTATCAATAATCAAATGTGAGGAAAAAAAAACAATAAAGAAGCTTATAGAGGATTAAAAAAAAAAATTAAAAAATGTCAACCTTTATATGCCCTTTCATACAAAGTTACTCGAAATGTAATTTAGCAAAATGAAAGAATAAACTAAGAAAAAGAGATGTATGGTCTCAAACTCAGGAAAGCAATGAAAGTAAATGCCAGAAGAGCAAATGTGCAGCAGGTCCAGAGGAAGACAACGAAGAGGGATGGATCTGCAAAAAGGAGATATTTATAGGGTTTATTAGTATCCCTGAGATATAGAAAGAGCCTGGGACTACAGTAACAATACATAAATCTAAAAAATACAATTTAAAACTCCGAGTTAAAAAAAACTACGAGAGTAAATATAATTATAACCCATTATACAGCTTTAGAGTAAACTAAATTCATATAGTTATAACAATATAAATACTATTTATGGATTTCAACTTTAGAATCAACTGATACAAAAAGCAGAGATTGTATTTACAAATAGAGACAAGAATGTAAATCTAACCAATACTGACAATAAATAGAAGTAGCAATGACAAAGCCTGGAAGTGAAAGTAGCAAGGAAAAGGGCAGGGAAGAGTAGAGAAGCTAATATCCTTTACTTCAAGGTAAGAAGTCAAAAGATCTCTCCAATACTTGCTACATAAATACATACATACATACATACATACATACATACATACATGCATGCATGCATACATACATACATAGGTTTATTGCCTAAAATTACAAATGTAATAAATAATGGAACTAAGAATAATCATACAAAAATATTTGAAGGAAGAAAAAATGTTTGTACAAAACAGGTAATATCTTTTCCAGCAAAGAATTAATAGATGATATCTAAGATTGGTAAATCAGAAATAGCAATATAAGTTTATTATATAGCGATATGAAGATACACATGACAAAACTAAAAGAAAAGAATTGGAAACAATTTAAAGAGTTAAAAGTGATTGTTACAAGGGCAGGCCTGGGAATAGGGAAGATGACAAAAGGATTTTGTTTTCATTAAGAGTCCTGTGTTCTTCGATTTCATAACCATTTACACATAATACTTTAGAAATACATATATATGTCTATTTATCATATGATGTGAATTAAGTCTACTTTTATTATTTCTAAGTACCTGAGATTAATTTGAAACTTTATTAACCAGTAGACAACCTTAGGAGTTAAATCAAATTTTAATATAAACATTGAGATTAACATTTAAAAGTTTAAAATCAATTTGTAAGTAGTTTTCACATGCTCCATGAAATAATACTTACACTGTATTTTAAATTACAGCATGGGAAATTTTTCCTAAAGGCTCTGTCTGAATTATCAAAGATTCACATCTATAGCTTTAGTCAGCAAAAACCCTATACCTAAAAAGAATATGCAGAAATAAAAAGCACGTGCAGAAAAGCAAGCCATTTAACATAGTCTTGTATCTGCAGCCAAATAAATATATAGATAAGAATGTCAATATTGAAATCAATATAAATATAGTTTATTGGTATTGGATATAAGTAGAAGTACAGATGTGGACATAGATATAAAACTTTAAAAGAGTAATAGACATATTCTCTGGGCCTCCAGTAATAAATGTAGCCCATCTCTCTCTGTTCCTTATTTATGGCCAACAAAATATGACCTGGAAAAAAGCCATTTAAATTGGCTTCCTTGTGCAGTAATTCCTCATGGCCTTGCTGACGCACATCCAATTAGTTAATACACATTGGGCAATCGATGATCACAGGTCACCCACAATTTAAAGAGCAGCCTCCAGGACACCTCTGGGCCTCTATCCCCCCAGCGGCCCTGAAGACTCTCCACGTTTAAGTGCCGCAAGTCTGAACAAGAGCAAAGTCCGGATGCAGCACCTTTCTTGAGGTGCACTTGCACAGACATTCATTTTCTCCTCCTTGAAGAGGATTATTATACAAACCAGCCAAAGTGAAATCAAGGTTCCAAATGGTATAATAGTGCAAAGATCCTCCACAGATGTTCAGTAAATGCGCATTGTTGTCTTTTTTCTCATTCCCTTTGGCCTGCAACTGCATGCACATAAATCTCCTCTGAACTCAAGATCTTCAGGAAATAGTGAACTACAATTGCCATTGCAGGATGCCACCATTTACAACTTTCCAGCCTAAAGAGATGAGTTCAGAGAAATGAAAGGTTGCAGCAGGGGGTTGAAATCATCTGAGAAGACTTTTAAAATGATGACTGAGGCCTAAAGGTAGCTGTTATTCATCACACGGAGGGTATAAGGTAACTTCAGGCAAACCAAAGTCTGAGAGTATCTAGCAAGTGTTAAATGTCTCACCGAGGGCAGAGGTCATGAGTTATTATTTACTGGAGAAAGCTATGCACTATGTACCTAGCTTATTTATGCATGTTACATCACAGTGATAGAAAGTTCTTCAGATAATCTCTACTGTTTTCTAAGGAGACTGTGGTCTTAGTTCATTCTAGCACTCATCACTCTGATTTGAGGGCAATCTATGCCTTTCAATATTTATTACTGACGCGGGGTGGAGGGTGAATTGGGTGGGAAAAAGAGCAAATGGTAAAATATGTGAAGCATTAAACATTAACCAAAAAAAAAAAAAAAGGATGCTTCATTGGGTCTAGTTTTGCTATTTAAAGACTGCTTAAATCAGTGGGCAAAGGTACATTCTAAAAAAAAATCTATTTTCTGCTGAACCAAGATAAAAAGGGGAAAAAAGCAGAGAATGAGAAAGAAGCTCATATCAGTAATGACCTGTATCAGTATCAAAACTTTGGCTTCAGAAATTCCTCCAGTACAGTACTACTAGAATTTTCTCACAGTTATACATTATCTCTACAGCAGGAATACAATACGGATGATATAATAAGTTTAAATGTCCCATAGGGTAAATATTCTGGAAGGTTGGGTATGTTATTATAGATGTGTCTCACAGAATCACAGAATTAGAAGACTCCTAGAGATCATTACCAAGTTCTTTCCCAAGCAATTTTTCTCCTATAACATCAGACAGAGCCAGTTTCTTAATGCCCCTTATATACTTTTGATGACAGGAAATCTGCCACTTTGTGAGGCAATTAATTTCACTGTAGTAAAGCTCATTCTTACATGTGATAAAACACTTTAATTTCCCAGGTAAGCAGTGGCATATGGATAGACCAAGAGACTATATGTGCCAACCGAAGCACACACATGCTCAGAAAGAGCTGGCTTTCATTTAAATAGACATAACTTCTTAGAAATAATGTACATCCTCATATATTCACAGTCTTAACTGTAGATTTGCATAAGTAGAGGCCCTTCCTTTACTTTTACAATTTTCTAGCACTGAGGAATTAGGCCCTGCAGCCCTCATTCCCCTCCAAGCCCGTAAACAAAGGTTCCAGGATGGGAAAATCCTGCATCCTCATCAGAAGGAATGGGACTATATCCTTGCCAACTGGGCTTTACCAGCCTGAACCTGGATCTGGTCACTGATCCTTTTAGAAAATCACTGAAGTCCATGAATCATGAAAATAAAAATTATATTCAAATCCCTATCTAAACATCAGGAGTCTCAAGTCAATATTTTCTCCCCTACAACTTTCACCCATAGGGCTTTGTTCCATTCCCTGAAGCAGCAAAGTCCACTTTCCTCTACGTGTTTGTATTAAGCCAGTGCTCATGAACCAAGGAAGCCTCCCTTTTCTCTGATTCCTCTAATCAACACCCCTTAGCTGAGTCAGATCTCTCACTGTCTGATCACCCCCTACATGGTCTCTAGGTTCTCATTCTTCTCCTTCGGACGTGTCTCACTCTTTCCACAAACACTTCCCACTTTGTTCAGGATGCTTATCACAAACATCACCCTCCCCCTGATAAAAACAGGTCAAACCAGTAGGTCTCTGGAGGTAGGGACTGTGTTTGCCTTGTTCATTGTATTTTCTCAGTTCCTAGTTGAGCGCTGGCCAAAGATTGGTATTTATTTTATTAAATTCACTTATTTAAATTAGTTTCAAGTATACATTGGTTAGACATCTATATAGTTCATAAAACGATCCCCCCAATTGCTCCCTCCCTCTCCCGGCCCTCCACCTACTTAACATACTAATGCTAACTGCATTCCTTTTGCCGTGCTCCCCATCCCCATGACCAACTATCATCTACTAATTTGTACTTCTTTAATCCTTCACCCCATTCTCCCAGCCTCCTAATCCTCCTCTCCTCTGTCCATCCCCAAATTGTCCACTATATTTGTAAGTCTGTCTTTGATTAGTTTGCTCTTTTTATTCCTTAGATTCTACATGTAAGTGAAATCATATTGTATTTATATGCAAAGATTACCATTTAAAATATTTAATTGAAGGAATGAATTGACAATTTGCATGAATCAATATAAAACCCAAAATTTCTATCACTATAACTGGATATGATAAAACTATTACCACTAATGAGAAAGGAATACTCCCAATCCAAGGGAATAATAACCATTTTTACTGAAAACAAAAGTCACCACTATCACTGACATTATTACAAATAATAATAACCTACATGGCTTTAGCCAGTAGCTAGTTAAAAGGAAATGCCACTTTCTTATAGGCTCTAGGCACTTCCCCAGAAAGTGAGACAAAAATATTCAAAGATGTCCTTTAGAAATTGAAGAAATGATTCAATCTTGACACCTACGACAATTTCTAAAATACAGACCCCAGCTTAAATGTGTGCTAGAAGAATCGATTTTTAAAGCAAGACATTTATTGAGGTAAAAACTTGTCATTATAATTGGATTTTCCTGGTCTTCCTCCTCAAAAAGAATGCTGATATTAGTCTCTCTGATACATTCACCTAACAAGACTGTTCTTTGATTTGTAACCATGGTTACTACTTGCAGAACCCACTGCAGTATATGGCTCTTTCTGAGCAAAAACTGATCACAGCCCATAATAATTTGTGAGCTTCAGCTGTTTCCTGGAGTTGATAAGAATGGGCCTTAGAAAACAGAACCATCCCAGAAAACTACACTTCTGAATGCTGACTTGTTGCCTCTCATTGAGAAATACCAAGAATTTCATTTTCTGACTTAAAACAATAAAACTCTGAGTCAACAGTGTCCACGTCTCTTGTTAGCAGACAAGAGCACTATCTGTATCTGAAAGTAAAAAGACCTGAGGGCAGAGAAAATTAAAAGCAAAGAAATAAATAAAAAGTGATCATATCATCTAAAGTCTAAATGCCTGATTTCAAACCTCTGTCCCCCACTTACTGGGACCTCCAAAGACTCCCCCTGCCACATAGGCGAGGTTACAGTAAAAGTACAATCTCGGATTCTCAAGGCTTAAAACAACAGTGAATTACTTCTCACTCATGATAATGTCCATTATACACTGGCTAGAGGTTTGGTTCTGTAACTTTGACCTAGGGCCAGGATCTAGATGTATGGATCAGCCACTCTCTAGAACACTGCTGGTTTAAGGAAAAGAGACTAGTGAAACATACACTGGCTCTTACAGCTTTTTCTGGAAATGACACCCATCGCTTCTGCTGGTTTCACTGGCTAAAGCAAATTATGTGGTCACACCTAACTTCAAATGGGTGAGGATGTAGAGTCCTCAAATTTGCCTGGAAGAGAGAGAGTTGCAACATTAGGGAATAGCTCTCACAACTACATAGCATAACATACTGAACGCAACCGTTCAGACTACCGTACTGAACCCCACTGAGCCTCAGCATCTTTATCTGTAACAAGGGGTCAGTGATGCTTATTTCACAGAATGTTTTGTGGAGATTAAGTGAGATAGCACCGGGATGAATGAATGACAGCTGGTAGTAGTCACAGTTACCTCGGTAGTGTTATCGCAACCGTAGACAGAATGATCTAGTCAGCAATAAATGGAGCCCCCAGGCCAGGAATCCAATTCTCAAATTTGACGACTCTCAGCAGCCATATAAAAATAGAAGAGCTTCCTGATGCCACTGAGGATGGTTAGTTTGGGGTGATGTGATGACTATAATCTAACAAATTTTTAAATATTATTCCTGCTTTAGGTTTGCACATTACTTCTGGTTTTTAGTCTTTTCTCTCATTTTCAGGTTAAGTGTTCAATTAATCAATAACATTAATGAAGTAGTCTGTGTGTCAGGCACTATGTTAGGCCCTGAGTGATGAACAAATCAGTTTTCTCCGGAATAACCTCAATCTATGCAAGAAGAATCACAATTCATGGATCAGTAATAACCCCCTACACCCTCAACACCACTCCATGCCAAAAAAGAAAAAGGAAAAGAAAATTAAGTCATACAAATAAGAAAATATAGATGAATTTGAGAAATCTGTTGTCATTTCTTCCATGAGTGCCCAATAGCCAAAAACAAAAATGGAATTACCTATTGTTTAGAAAGTTTGTCTCTGGCAAATGGATACTATACATTCTGGTTAAGTAGATGTTACATATTCTATTTATACTCTAGTTTGTTTTCAGATTAGTGAAATTCTTAAAGATCATAAACGCATATCTTGTCCATACTAACTTTGTGGGGACAAAGGAGATACAAGTGTGACTGAGCGGGTCTGGTTAGCAAATAATTCACCCATGTAAGATTCAGGTGGATGAATTAGTCCAGTCCAAAATTTATTGAACATCTACTAAATTAGCAACATTGTGCTTGGCAATGGATATTCAAAGATGAATGGGATGTGGTGCAGGGTCTTTGAGTACTTTGCCAACAATGAAGAAAACACACTTGTACTGTGGTATGATGACAAAGCAAGGGCAGTGGAAATGAGAGCAGAAGTGAGGGAGAGGCCTTTTGGTGGGATGGAGGGAAAAAAAGAGAGATGAAAAGACTCTACTGGAAGAAATAAGAGCTTCAAGAATAGATTAAATTTAATCAGGTCAAGTGGGAGAAACTGGAACAGAGATTGAAAGGTATGAAATATAAGTACACGAGAATCCAAATATTACTAGAGCTTGTTGTACCAGAGTGGAAACATCAAAAGATGATTAGAGAGTTAAGGAGACGGCCTCTCACAGGTTAGAACACTGGGTTTGATCTTCTAAATACCAGCAAGGCTAGGGAGGTTAAGCTTGAGAGTACAAAGGACAGAGAGCTGTCACTCAAGGTTGTTGAGCAAAGGGACGTTAAGTTTGCTCTGGTGACTTAGGTCCTTCTGGCAGTTGTAAAGGTTGAAGTTACAGGAGTAAGAATGAAGTCTAGGGAAACAGAAGGATATTGAAGTAGTTTTCACAAGAGATGATGAGGATCTGAAGCAAAGCAGTTGGAGTCAGAGAAGAGCAGGAATGAACAGGAAGGAAAACAGCAGAAGAGTGTGGAGGATGAAGGACAAAGAAGGGTCTGAGATGACACGGGCTTTTGGACTGACAAGGGATGGATGAGGAGCTACTGAGATGAAGAATGCACTAAGGGAAGTAGAACTGGGACCTGAATTACCAGAACAACTCTAAACACCATAAACATTCAGTTTACCACAGAAAGAAAAGCCATATTTCTGAAGATTCTGCCAGCAATTTTCATCAGTAAAATTCTACTGCTTGCTGCCAAGAAGAAATTTCATTATTAACTTTGAAATTGATATCTGCAGCTAGACTATTACTTTTGCTTTTCCTCCAGTCTCTTTACTCACATGTTTACAGACATACTAATCCAAGCAAGTTAGATCTTAAGTTGTCTCCAAGAATTAAATCCAGACATTGTTTGGTCTAATAAGAGTGGTTTAGTGTATATTTGCACAAAAGAACCTCCACCAGTTTCAAATCAATCTAGTCTACCTCAGCAGTCCCCCATAAAACCACAGCCCCAGTGGTTCTTCAGTAGACCTTGAACTGGTAACTCCAGCCCTCCTTCACTATGAGAAAAGCCCTTATCCTCTATCTATAAGGATATGCAGAAGGAGAATATCTTCTGCACACTGTCCATACATAGCTTCACCATTCTATCAGCACTTCCAAGATGGCACCCTCCAAGGTTAAGGCTACATTTTCTATTATGACTGGAAGGTTGTCATTAGTACTGTCTACCAATTAATCTCCGCCTTCTGAGCACGTGGTAGGATACCAATTCTTTGAAGTTAGGCGTGGACATGTGACACTATGGCGAACAAAATATGAGTGAAAGTAACATGTGTCCTGGCTGGGCAGAAGTTAAAGAGGCAGCCTGTGAGTCACCATAACTTCCCCACTGCTACAATGACTGTGGAAGCATCTATTGAAAGAAGCCTTCCAGAAGCCTGGATCCTGACTAACAATGGTGAGCAGAACTTCCTGAAGTTCCACATTAAACACGAAGTAGTATGAGTAAGAAATTACTGTGGTGTTTAGTAACTGAGATGTTTGGGGGTAATTGTCACTGTAGCACAATCCAGTCCATTGTTACTATTAGTTGTCATAAAAGTGGCAAAGAAAGACGGTCAGTAAAACCAGCTCTTCTTACCCCCTCAAGTCATCTTCACTCCACTATGCCTCATCAACGTTCTCAGGGAAGCAAAAGGGGACTCAAAGTCACAAACACATAGTAGACATCATTTCTTAATGGCTCTTACTTACTTCCCTTTCAATACTTTCAATTATTACCACTGTGCTTTAATTTTACATTTGAATCATTTGGTTCTGTTACTCATTCATTCATTCATTCATTCATTCAACATTCACTGTTATGTACAAGGCATTCTACTAGACACAATGTAATAGAAGTTGTCAAACATTTTGGTCTCAGGACATTGAAACATTTAAAAATTAAGAGTGCCTATCTGGGTTATATCTCTCAATATTTACCATATTAGAAATTAAAACTAAATCTATTAATTTAAATAACATTAATAAACCCATTGTATGTTAACATAAGTAATGTATTTTATAAAAAATAACTTTTTCAAGACAAAAAATTTAGCGCAAAAAATGGCATTGTTTCACATTTTTACAAATCACTTAAATGTATGGGTTAATGAAATATAGCTGGATTCCCATGTCTGCTTCTGTGCTCAATCTGTTGAGATATGTTGTTTTGGTTGAATAATAGAAAGAAAATCCAAAGACCTTTCAAACCCTCTGAAAGGGTCTCAAGGATACCCAGAGCTCCCCCGTCCCCACTTTGAGAACCAGAACTATAATGCAAGGTCAGAAAACTTTTTCTGTAAAGGAGCAGCTAGTAAATAGTTTAGGCTTTGTAGGCCATATGATCTCTGTTGCAACTATGTAACTCTACCATTGTAACATGAAAGCAGCCATAGACAATATATAAACTAATGACCATGGCTGTGTTCTAGCAAAATTTTATTTACAAAACCAAGAGGCAGGTGAGATTTGGTCTTTTGACCATCCCTGTGACAGAGCGTACTTAAATGAATTAGACACAGGTCTTGATCTTAAGAAATATATAGTTAACAGAAGCAATGAGATATGTACCCACACAGTATAACACAAAACAGAATGAGAGAAATGTCATGTGAGGAGTCTCGAAAAGGACACCTTCAGAGTTCAAGATCAGTACAGAGTATCTCAAAGTGGGAAGGTTTAAAGGAAACCATGGACCTTGAAGGATTGGCTGAATTTTAACAAAAAGTCTCAGGAGAAAGAAGTATATTCCAAGTGGAAAGAATATCCAAGGCAAAGACACTAACAGAGGGAAGCACCTAGCAAATTCAAGTAATGGTAGGGAGCTGCCGAACGTAGTATAAATAAAGGGAAATATAATAGCATGAAATACTGCTTACTCAACTTTAGGTCACTGTGCAATGGTCCTTGAATGCCAGACCCAGGGATCTGGATGTCGTTTGAGATGCAGACATCGACCATTTCCATAGGACAAGGTAACTTATCGGCCAGGTCTGATAAGATTTACTGGAAAGCAAAGTGTCAGACACAATTGTTTATGTCCAACTATAAACAGTGACGCCAGATAACAGGCTATTGAATTAGAGGAAACAAGAAGAAATAAGGACCTGAACAAAAGCAATGACAGTAAGACTAGAAAGGAGACAAGCAACAGTACAGAGGAAACATTTAACAGATGTAGTGTTTCACTCAAGGTAGAAGAGTAGAGAGCGTGCATAATCAAAGATGACTCTAAGGTTCCAAGTCTAAAAGAAGGGAGAGAGATGGTAAAGAATAGGAAGGTTAGGAAAAGGGAAAGACTGGGTGAAGAGAGGATGAGTGTGAACATGAACACAGTTCACATATTACCATTTTGCAAAGCACAAGTTTGAATGTTCACAAATCTCAAACTCTCCGTGTTGGGGCGGGGAGTAGGGGGACGGAACTCTATTTTATAATTCCAGCAGATTGTCAAAGATTTTCCAAATCTGTGCCTCTTGAAATCTCCTCCAATTTCCCAGTATTCTGACATATAACAGAATTTCTAAGTTTCTTTTTTTTTCTCCACTTGGATTCTCTGCATTGTCTGCATTTGAAGAATGTTTTAACTCCTTCTTGGATACTACATAAGTTTTCTGAATGTCTTATGTTAACTCAAAAGTCTGAAAGTAGATGTCAGGTTGCCGAAATATTTTATTTCCTACAATCTTTTGAAATTTATGACTATGAAAAGCTATAGTGAGAGAATTTTGAAAGTTGTTCTTGGATTTCCTTTTGCCTTTTAAAAAGCCAAAAATATATGTGAGAATGGTACAATAAATGACCCAAATAATATTTACAATCAAGAACAAGCCCAGATCTTGAACCTGCTGAAAAAAAAGGAACACAGGTATGGAAGGTGAAATGCTTGGGATCCAGATAAAAACACTCTAAATTCAACAAGCAATAAAAATAGCTGTGCTGTGGTGGTAATTCTCCATTCCAAGGTTAGGTTTAGATGGATCTGAAAAACTAAGGTGAGAATGTGATAACAAAGCAGAGATGTAAAAGAGTTTTGGGCCATGATAAATCATCTAAAAATCTCTTAATGAAATATATCTTCCAAGGTGGTCATAGCATACATAACAAGTGGAGAAATCTGAGGTGTCGTTACTTGTAAATCCCATTACCTTTTTCCATGAACGGTTTCCTATCATCTCCCTGGTTGCAAGCTCAAAACCTGGTTCCTTCTTCTTCCCCTCCTAACATTTGATCAGTTGCCAAGGCCTCCAGATGCCATCTCGATATCATTTCTTGCATTATCCCCCTCTTTCTATTTCCACAGTCACAATTCTAGCCCAGATCCTCATTCTCTCCATTTGGTCTACTGCAAGGACCTTCTCACTTTCTCCCTACCTAAGGCATTTCCCCATTCTATTCCATTCAAATAACCCTGGCAGATTAATTTCCCTAGTACACAGACTGACCATGCTGAAACTCTTTCACAGACCTTGCATAAAACGGCTCACTTGCTCAATTACTATGTCACCTTAACCCCAACATGTTCCATTTTCATGCTGGCTTTACTAATCAAATATGCCAACTTACTCTACATCTCACAAACTCTCCTTGATACTTTCTCGACAACCTGATTGCTTTTATAGTTTTCTCTCAGACTAGCATCACCTTTCAATGTCTTACCTGCCTTTCTCACAATCTCCATTTATGGAATTACAACCCATCCTTTAAGGCCCATTGAAAAGTCTCTTTCCTTTAAGAAGAATTATTTTCCCAATTCTCTTTGTATGCCCCACTATCCATTCTTCTCGTAAACATTTTCAGAGAGTAGACAAAAACGTCTCCCTTGTCCTCTTCTAGTGGCACTTACCATTGCCTCTCTCAATTGTTGTTACCTGTGAACTTCCCTCATCTCCTTCTCTCCAACTGGACTATGGAACTAGAAGAGTAAGAGCTCAGTGAGTAGCTATTGACTTGAACTTATTAAAGTGAACTCACTGGTTCACTGCTTCTCTAAATAAATTCTAAAACATTTTAAGAAAACTCTAGAGCCACAGAAAATTATCATTTTTTATTTAGTCAGTAAACTTTCCAACAGTTGAAAGACTCTAATTGCTTAATTCCAGAAATGCTCAAGAGGAAATAAAAACATAAGGATTTTTTTTAAAGCAAGAGTTCCACTTACAATTTAGTTCCTTAAATTCTAACATTAACTATGTAACCTGGTTGTAGGATGAAATAAAAATCTAGTTATAGATTCTTCTTCACAGAAAAAAAAAATAGTATTATCTAATATTACACCTGGGATAGTAATAATATGAAACACTGGATAAGTATCTACAAAGCAAAACACGGAACTGAACCAGTAGATCCCTGCCTGGTAGGTTTAAAAAGTAGATAGATGGACACAACACAAAGCAAAGTGAAGACAGATGCCAGAATGTGCAGAAGATGGCAGGAAAAAACCCAAACCTCACTTCCTTCTTTGAAGTTAAGGCCTAAGAATCTGAACAGCTGATCTCAACTGCCAATAACCACAAAAGGCCACAAGTGATTTCTAAGGGCTCAGAAGATGCCAGCTGTAAGACATCAAACTGAATTCACAGGTAAGCGTGAGAGTAAAGGGCCATTCTGGACCCAGCACATAGCGTCTGCTCCTACACTCTAATACTGCCAAAGCATTTAGATGAGTATTAGTTTGTCCTGAAAAGTAGAGGTAAAAGCTTCTCTTTTGTTTTCAGTAGCCCAGCTTGGTTTCAGACCAGACGGTAAGATCTGTACGAGGAAATCAGTTTTGGTTTTGTTCCAATTTCTAATTCAATATCTTGGCAGCATTTGAAATGGATAAGAGCTGTAAGCTCACATCCGTCTCAGGTGACAACTAAGATTAGAAACACAATGTAAAAATGATGAGAGCTTACTCCCCCCCTGAAAGCAACCTTAAATGTAGCTTTTTAAAGGTAGTTGCTGTAAAATAGTTGCTGTAAATTATACTAAGCCTGAAAATATCTTGCTAATATTGAAAGATTAAATTATTAAAACCTTGGTCACAAACCTGTGTTTTAGCTGATATTTTTGGCAGTATTTTTGAAAAATAATTACACATTTAACTATTAGAATAAACTGGAAATCAAATACATCAGACCAGGATGAGCAGAAATACAGGGAAATACTTTTTGCAGGTAAACAATATTCACTTCTGGTTAACAGTTTATTGTGACCCAAGTGGGCCCTAGTGAAAACTGGGTTATTGGTTGCTTTTAATGAAATATCGATGTGTCAAGGATCAATAATTGTTTACTGTACAACTCCCATGATTCAAGTACCTACACTACATTGAAGGAGACACAAAGCGTGAGATATGGCCTCTGTCTTAAAGGAGCTTTTTAATGTAATTGAAATGAAAAACAATACAAACAGTGAAGCATCAGAGAACATCAAACAATATATAGTAAATCTTCAATTGTGACGCACAGACAACAGGAGCTATGAAATTTTAAGACCTGGAAAAATTTTCTGTGTTTACTAGATCTATTTTATAAAGGAGATAAAACTTCATTCAGACTTTACTGAATAGTTCTGGCTAGGCATTCTTAAAAAGGCATTCTTGGAAGAGCAGAGGAATCAACTAAGGCACGGAAGTAAAACTTACCACAATATAAGCCAAAAGGCAAAAGACAAGCTGATTAGACTAGAGATTCATACTGAGAAAAGTTGAAAATTAGGTTGGATAGGTAGGCAGAACCAGCAGGATTTAACATCACTTCATATACCTTCGTTATTTAATATGCATATATTAAATTTATTGAATTGATGTGGTAGGTAATAAGGAGCCCGGGAGAAGGTGATTAAGATTATACATCGAAGCCATTTGTTTAAGAAGAGACTATATCATATAAATAGACAATAAAAAAAATCTTCTCTCATGACTAACCCAAGGTGTGATCTTAGGTTGATTTCCAAATAGTTACTGTATTTCCACATTATTGACAAACTAAACATTTTGGCCAATTTTCTTGATGCTTTATCCACAACATTTTAGGGTCTAGGATGTCTGACATGGGATAAATAAAACTTTCAGAAGATAAGAACAGCTACAATTTCTTAAGCAATTCCTATAAGCACTTTGCTAATAACAGTAATGCTAGACTTACTGACTACTGAGCAATATAGTAAACATTTTACAGATTTTTAATTTAATTCTTACAACAATCCTATGCTAGCAAGATTAACTCAGTCTTATACTCTAGAAATCCAAATTTGTAGTAGAGAAGTATAAATCTTATCTCTTTAACAAAGCTTTTTATTTAAAAAAATAAAGATCCCATTTTATGCTATGTTTTCATTGTCCATAGCACCTACTTCCTTTCTGGCACATAATGGGTATTCGGTTGGGTTTTTTTGGACACCATTAACTTAGCAACTTCTTCCTCTTACCCAGCCCTTGAATGCTTTCGAACCACCTTCAAAGATCTCACCTCAAGCATCTTCCTTACAATCCTCTGAAGTGAGAAGTTCCAGCATCAGTACACTCGTGAGGAAACCAGGTTCCGAGAAGCACTCCACGGAGAGAACGCTGCCAGTGCCAGGCCTAACCCTGCATCTCAAACTCTTTCCACTGCCTAACAAGGTACTCAGGTTGAATACAGGAGAGCAAGTCACCCAGAGAATACATTATAACTGCACCCTTTGGTAGTAGAAGGAATAAGTCAGTAACCATGAGTTTAGGAGTCTATAAGCCTTGTCTTTCCAGGCATTCTTGAGGATGCTCTGAACTCAGGAGCCATGAGCCCAATCATCTTGCCCTCCCGCTACCCACAACCATCCTTGCCCTTCCCCCAGTCATTGACTTACTTAGCCATCCCACGCTGGGAGTGCGCCGCACTCGAGGGTCATCGTCCAAGGTGCGGGTTGCTAGGCAGGGCACTGAGTTCTCAAGCGGGCTGCGGGCTTTAGTGTCAGAAGCAGAAGACAGGAGGAGGAGGAGGACACATGAGCAGCCACAGCAAAGATGAGGATGGAAGCATTAATTAAGAAGAAAAAAATACTAAAGCAAATCACACAAGCGGGTTAAAGGAGAAAAATGACATATTACATTGACACACACCCCCTCCCATGACCCTACATCCTTTGATGGAACAAATCCCAACACAGAATTAAAAAAGCTTTAAAAAAATGACATTCAGTCGTTACAGTTCCCCAAGTACTAGTGGATAATCTGCCCTGCGGTTCTAATACATAAAACACAGATTGTATCCAGAGGCAAGAGTCACATAATGAACACTAATCTCAAGATGTAAGATCAAGACTGTTAATAATTTTGCGCCACAGAAGCACACACATAAGGAAGTTACACAGTTTTGTGAAACATAGGGAGCAGAATGTTATACTAGTAAGGAGCTTTCTTACAATCTACCTAGCAGACCCTTCTGTGGATCCCCTGTGCAAAGGCAGAAAGCAGCATTTCATACTTCTAATTCTGAAATATTTTCCTTGGTGAATACAAAACTGCTTTTCAATTTCCTTTTCCTGTTTTTCAGTCCTTCAGAAACATGAGACTGGGATATTTATAAATCAATACTTTACTACAAATCCATTCAGAATGCATATTAGTCCTCGTTTTCTGGTGCCTTTTAATATTTATTTTACTATAATTTTAATATTTGGTGTGCCAATGCTAAATCTTAGACCACATTTAAGACAGAATAATGATGTGGGCTAAATTTATAGTATGGTTCCTCCAGATATTCTTCATCAACTGGAGAGTATCATTAACTTCTGCCTGAAGAGAGTTTCATTGGGGTTCATGTCATCTATTTTGCTTTTCTCATCAAATGTCTCACTCCAAGGCTAGTAAGAAATAGGTGGCATCATTATCCTTCAAAGAAGGCACAAAGCAACAGCAAAGATTAAATAATCTATTCACACAAATGTTCAAATGACAGGGCAGACAAATGGTCTTCTTAAGGCTACTGGTGACTTGAGAGGTCAAGTTTAAATTGAGTCATTTACAAGTTAATGCAGGTTTATGACCAAATTCGGGCATTCGGCACATTATAAAGTCTAAAAACATTTTTGTCAATTTATCTGTCTGTGTTTAAGTGCTGTAAATAAAGCCAGCACTTGTGAGCAGGCCATCTGTGCCAGCACCTGTTTGAGGCAAATCTGATGTCTTCTCTTTGCAATCTGAATTTTTAATTGTTTCCCATAATTGAACGTCTTTGCAACTCTTTATTGCACTAAGAAAAATGATAAAGAGAAATGAACCAGTTGAGATTATTCCAAAATTGCTTTTGTCAAGAAGGAGGCATTTGGAAACATTTATTTTCATACTGACCAAATTTCACCTCCTATTTCTTTTGACGACCTAGAGACCTGCATAATGAGCCAATATTCTTGCAGGCATAGCTAAAGGAAATGAAAGAAGCTAGACAACTGGCAGCCACTTACCTAGGCCCAAGCAAGAAACTACTGAAATTCCAGATCAGTGAGAACTGACAAAGGTTGATAATGCAAAGTAAACTCAAAAGGGTGTTCGCATTCTTTAGCTTCTGATCAGTATGTGGCTCATTGATACACCATGGCTTGCTCCTAAAGTAAATACAAGAGGTCAGCAGCCGCCCCCAAACTCAGGTGCTAATGACTAACTTTCGCCAATAGCTTCGCTCTCCCCTATTCAACATGTCGATGTGTTATTTATTGAGAACTAACGTTGGAAACTCCTTTTTGCAAAGACAGTCTCCACTGACAATAAGCCTCACCATCAAGGGGACAGTGGAATGGTGCCTAGCACATACAAGCAAAGAACCTGGCCCCAAGGACAAGTATGAAAATGAAACTGCCCATAGAGACTTGGCGTCTGTGTTTTAGCAAAGATGATTGGAGCCATCTGGCTGCTTACCCTCATGAAAACTGGGAAGCTCACGGCATCTATTACTTATACTGGCAAATTCCAACATTTTGATTTGTTGGATACTATGCGTACTTCGTGCAGAAAGAGATACAAACTCTGTAACCCTTTCCTGTTGCTTCATTCCTCTACACAAATTTACTCCAAAGATAAAATTTTGAAAATTTGTTCCCAAAGCTGGAGCCAAACTTTCTATAATTATACCATGGTAATGATATATTATTATACATCTTTTCCAAATAATGCTTTTACTGTATCTCTTCTATACATAAGCTACAAAACAAACAACTTAGCTTTGCTACTATTTTACATGTTCTTTTTAAATCACTTTTGCCTGACTTAAGGTGAAACAAAGTGAAAACTGGTTTATAAGATTGGGACTTGGGAAAAGACATAGCTCTAAAGACTTTTGAGTAATGGTTTCCAATATCTAGACAGCAGAAAAAGATGTTGTGAGGAGAACTTTTTCTAATGATTCATGTTTCCCTTGAGAATTGACTTGTCCAAAACCATGGATCCCAAATTTGTTCAAGTGAGGAAGGTGTCTCTACTTATATCATGCAAAGAGACCTAAATACTGCCCCAGCAAAATGATTTTTTTATAGTCCTATTAACAAGAAAATTAATCTCACTCATGTTGAAGTTTTAGGACTCTTTCAGGATTGCACTGTTGTATGTTCAAATTGTTATTAGCCCAACTATGCATTCCACACTGGTAGTTAGACAAGAACTTTAATCCAATAGTACAGCAATATTTCACTTATAAATACATGCCTAGAAATTTCTATTTGGAAAGTCAGTAAAGACAACTGACTGCCACGTTTGGTGTGCATTCCTGCCTAATAGAGAATCACCTCCGGAGCATTTCAACGTCACATGATTACTAAAAGAACCTGGACTCACTGATGTGTAGGAAATAAGTTACGGTTGAGGAAGCTCATTACCCATTATAGTTGAATTAGCATATTGTTATTAAACACATTTCTCATGCTTAGACAAATTATTTTACATTTCTGAGCTTCAGGTTTTTCATCTTCAAGTAGAAACAATGGTAGATACATTAGAAACATCACAGAGAACATGCCTGGTATACAATAGGTGCCCAATTAATGGGAGGTATTTTCAGTGCCACCACTAGTAAGATCACAGATGGAATGACATTTCCTTTGTTCCACAACCTAAAGAGTGTTAGAGAACAGTAATGACAGCAACCTTGGCCTACTTAAAATTCATTTTCAAATTCAAAACTTGATTCTTACGAAATAAGTTTCGCAAATCTGAAAAGGTCTCCTTTTCGTCCTCTGTATTTGTACTGAAGTACAATTTGAGTAGAATGATGCATGCTTAACCATTCTTGGAAGACTTTAACTTTACTCCCACTTTTTTTCTTTTGGGAAGACATGGTAAAGAGTCCACAGTGCTCACATCTCACGTCTTTATTTTGCTTTTCCTCCTTTCTCCGCATTTTCCTATCTTTCCCTCCACTCTTCCATTTCTCTTTCATAGAGACCAGGATATGGTCCCAGTTCTACACCTACTTACTTTCCTATCTGCTCTTAGAACAAGACGAAGTTTGGAAAAACAAGATTTTGCACGGGTGGCTCTATCAAGGAACTCAAGCCATGGAAGATTTACTCAGGGTTCACAGCAGCAAATCAGAGAAGAGCACTTTAAGTATATAGCTTTGCCAGAGAGGGAGAAATAGAGAGGAGGGTACTCATATGTGGTAGGATAACACAAAGAGAATCACTCCATTCTTTTACTCTATCACAGATGCTGGCTATGTAAAATAGACTGGCAATTAGCAAAATTTTTAAATATGTTTATTTCACAGTATCGTCCTGGTATACATATATTATTTATTAATAGCTAAAAACTGTCATTGCTCAGACATACTGACCAATTTTTATACTTTAAATTAAAAATACTATAAAGCTCATGAGTGATACCTCATTATGTATTATTTGGCATCTGTAAAGTTGATAATGAATATATCACTGTTTTAAAAATAAAACACCAAGAATGTTTTCATATATGGAGTGGTAGGAGAAAAAAAACTGAGAGACACAGAAAATAATAGAATACAAAATAATGGTGGGAATTGAAGCTCTGTCTTCAGTTTTATATCTGAAAGACACTAAATTTGCCCCTTAAAGTACTTCTACTTTAATAGCTGAACCAATAGCTGTTCTTTATAGTGGTAGCTCTTGTTATACTTATTAACTACTTTCACTCCTGGTTGTATACATTACTACCCTTATTATATAGATATAAAAACTAAAGTTCAAGAAGATTATGTAAATTGCTCAAAAGCACATTACTTCTAAGTATTAGTCCAAGATTAGAATAAAGCCTTTGGAATAGATAGCACCACATCCTCAAGAAGATTATAAAGTAGGCTTTTAATGTCAATATCTAAATACTCATTTTTGTTATGTCCCTTATGCTTGACTCTTAATTGTCATAAAGAGCAGACTAGAATACCAAATACTAGGAGAGAATGACCCTTGGAGAAAAATGTGCTATTATTTATTTAAAAATCGGAACATTATAAATCTGGAAGATCAGTCACCTGCCTGGGGAAAAGAAAGCAAGATAAGAATGGGAATCTGATAGATGAATTAGAGATATAATAAAAACAATAATAATAGCTACTGTTATAAGGAAACACTTTCATTTCAGGTACTTTTTTAGAAACTTTCAATGGATTGGCTCATTTAATCAAAGACTGAGAAGAGCTTGATCATTCATTGGGTTCTGTCCAGAACATTCATCTGTGCTGTGCAAATAAATGCAGAATTAGAGTCCTGAACAAAACAGATGAATGTGTGCTCTTGGTTTTTGGAGAGAGCTGATCGCATGCAGAAAGGCACCTGGGGAAATGACTCATCATAAGGTCATGCGGGCCTGTTGACGGACCTATCTCAGAACTGGAGAAGCACGGTGGCCTGCTTCAGAGGAACAGAATCTTTGAGGGGAGTTGGGGATATGCCTGTTTTACCCATTGATTTAGGGACTGGGTCTGAATTTAAGGATATGGGGTGGAGGGAAGAGGGGCAGCCACAAAGTAGAACCACCCAGACAGAGACAACTCGGATAAACTGGAATCCAAACTCCTACAAAAAGCTAAGAATCTCTAAAGAGCCTGAGAAAGCTGCCAAACCTGGCAATGGTCCCAGCCAGATCCACCACATGTCAGCATCTAGGTAGCTTGATCTAATAGCCAAACCAAATAGCTTGAATATACCTAATCTCAAACCAGATCTAAAGCAACAAGAGCCTAGCTAATCCCAGTGACATTTCAATGGGGCCTAGAATTACCATTAACGACAAAAAAAAGAGAGAGAGACTTCTTTCCATTGTTCATTCAATGTTGTTAACCACTATCTTACCGTAGGTAATAGCAATAGATTACACTTTTTAAAATAGCTAAAGGTGGTGTGTGCTTATGTCAGAAACAGTAGTATGATAGAGAACTAGGAAGCAGCATTCTGCCAGGTAGATAACACTGAAAAGAGGAATCCAGACAGAAAGTAAGTGGCGGTAACAAGTGGTGGGAGTAAGCGAATCACATTTCTCATACTTGACAGGGGAAAAAAAGTGGTGAATTGAAGATAAACCCCAGAGGTTCAATCAGGAGTAGTGAATATTGCAACAAACACAGAAGATGCCATATCGCACCAGGAGAAAGCATGGAGGGAGCAGCCCGAGGCCTAGGAACCGACTGCCCTGGCCTGGAGCTGCCACCTTTTTCAACTTTTCATTTAAATCTCAGATTCTCAGTGTGGCTTAGGGTTTCTCTGATAGCTATACAGCAAAAAGTAAAACTAATGACTGGTGGTAGGAAGTGATGTTCTGTAAGAAGCCTGTGATGAAAAGGCTCCCTCCTCTCCCACTGGTGATGAAACAGTACTGGTATCATTTACCTAAGGGCAGAGGAAATAAATCAGTACTGTATCCATGAGTTTCTTCCCAAATAGTAAGCTACGGAACAAATACCATTCTAGAAACCACTCTTACTAAATACGTGCTTTTCTTCCTTAGTTGTGTTTAAACATATTATATATAATTTAATATCATTTGTTGAGTAATTACTACGTGCCAGTTACCATTCTAAACATTTTACATATATTACTCCATTAAATTTCCATTACCTCTGTTTTACAGACATCAAAACTAAGTATTAAATTATCTTTCCAATTTTTTATTGAAAAAATACTAATGAAAAATGGGTCATGAAATTGTATTATGGAAAAATGAAATTCAAAATCTAGGTCTGATTGGATAACCAAAGTCATTTTCCAGTTTAAGGTCTCTGTACTTCCAGACCATAGAGGGCAAGGAACTTATTTCTATGATAGTTTGAGGTCGGGGGAATGAATAAGCCAAGAAAAGAACAGACATACTGATGATGACTTTGTCCAAATTTCCACAAAGGTAGTGAAAGCTGAATACTCAAATCAAGATTTGCAGTTATCTCAGTCCTCAAGTCAGGTCTCGTTCATCTTTTGTAAGCTTAGATCATACATATTAAAAGTATCCATTTAAATGATAAGTGATAGTTTTTAAATCAGATCCTCTTAGAAATTATGATTTTTTAAAAGAGAATCATCAGGTAACCTTGTCTTAAACATCTTACTAAATTTGTACTGAATAAATACCAATTAAGTACAAGTGTTACTTTTCATTTTCAAGTAAAAAGCAAACTAAATAAATCTTACTTAATTTTTAAATGCTACCAAGGAATGTTCCTAGGCTTACATGTTATTTTTTTTCATAGTAAACCATGATAATACAAAACTATTACCTAAGTATCTCAGGCAAAATTATTAAACAGAACCAAATAAAATTACCAATAGTCAACTCTATCTTACCCACAAAAATGTTGATTTCATATGGTTCAACCCAAAACAATAGTGAGACATAGGGTGGGTAAAGGAAATTCTAACGCCAGAGGAAATGATAATCTCATTAATTTCTTCGCGCAATACTAACTCTATAGAAATGCCTCAATTCATATATTGAGAAATTATAGCACTTTTCTAAAATTTTGCACCTGGCAAACATGTGCACCAAAATTCACAGATGTCTCAGACAATTGGCAATTCTGTAATAATTAACATATTGGAAGTTAGCTAGATTTTTCTCTAATTTATTGCAAGTCAAAATGTTTCTCATTTCTTTTTAAAAACACTAATTCATCTAGAACTTCAAGCTACATGAGGACCCTAAACATGAGAGTTAGTCTTTAGCTACAATAGACAGTGAGTGAACTGGTGGAGAGTTTGCTGGTAAATGTTTGAAAATCAGCTCTCAAGAAAACAGAATCATCAGGTGTATGGGGGGGGGAGGGTAAATTTTACTGATACAAAAGATGTGCAGCACACATGCAAATAATAATAAAATATACCATAGTCTTGCAAATTGCATGTGGCCAGTTGATTCTCATAGAATACTTTTGTTGATTTTTACCAAACTCTTTTATCAGGAGGCAACTATTAGTGGCAACTGACAAACAAACACAGTTAAAACATCCATGTTGAACATCTATTATCACATATGCTAACAAGTAAGACAAAAGCAAAACAATGAGGATGTATGTCAGACTTCATTCATTTGTCAAAGATGTCAGTGACTTTTTTGATAAATTGGACAATGGTTTTTCAATACCAGAAGAATATTTCCTCAATTCCTTGTGCTATTCACATTCTAACAGCAGTTATGGACTGAATGTTTGTATACTCCCAAAATTCATATACTGAAATCCCAGCCTCCAATGTGATGATATTAGGAGGTGGGGCCTTTGGGAGATAAGTAGGTCATAAGTGCAGAGCCTTCTTGAATGGACTTAGTGCTGCTCTGAGAAGAGACAGGAAAAAGATAATCTCTCTCGGCCATGTGAAAATACAGTGAGAAGGTGGCCATCTACAAACCAAGAAGTGAGCCCTTCCCAAGAACCAAATCTGCAGCAACTTGATCTTGGACTTCCCAGCTTCCAGAACAATGAGAAATAAACGTTATTGTTTAAGCCACCCAGCCTATGGTAATTTGTTATGATAGCCAAGCTGACAAAAACACTGGCTATCGATATTACACACTTTTAAGTTAAATCTGTACTATTAGCATTTTATCCATCACTTTTTTAAGCCTAGAAACAATTGACAATAAATAAAGCCCTGATATGTAGCCTCTGCTGATTTCTATGTTGTGAATATGGCCAATTTCAAATTATCAACATGAAGTCACTGAACGAAGAGCTGGGAAGAAATGTACAATGGCATATCATTTTATATTTCTACTGTACAGACATAATATATGTAAATAACCTCGAGAGCGTAGGCTATAGTAAAATAAGTAAGAAGTGATGGATTTGGACTATGTATTACCTTTATTTTTAATATAATTATTTAAGTATTTGTTTATATAATTTAATTTTTAATAGTAGCTATGTTTAACAACTGGTTCACAAAATCCCTAATAACAATTGGCTCATATGAGTAGATAAGAGATGGCTCCACTGTCTCCATGACACACCGGCCACACTCAGCTTCAAGGAGGGGGCTGTGGGCAGAGCCCAGGTTTGCCCGTCTTCTGTGGCGAGGGGTCAGGTTGGGAGGCCCAGCTCCCCATCTAGTTTTTCAATGCTGTGCCTCGCTCGGGCAGTAGCTCCCATTTCTCATCCCCACATCTATCTTGTCTTAAAAGCCCTGGATTCAGAGCGACCTGTTCTTGGCTGGCATGTGAAGTTTCTGGGTTGTGACTGCGGTCCCTGCCAGCCGGGGGATACCGGCTCCACACTGTGACCATGACCAGGCCTGGAGAGTGCTCAGCCTTACTTAGGATACATTTGTAACTGAATACAGCATTTTCAACTTGTACAGAATAGTTAGAATATTCTCTTAAAGTTGTGAAAAATGGAAAAAAAAGAGAGAGGGCTCCAGCATAAGAGGTGGCTCCAGCACACCACTGTGAAATAAAAAAATTTCCAATTCTAAAATATCTTCATAAATTTCATCTATTAATTACATAAGTTGCTCTCATAACTAAAGTTGACAGTGTCATTCTGTCTATGTGGCCTATGATAGAAGGCAAGGTGATTTAGTTTATCTGGGTTTCACATGCAGATATTAGAATCTAGCTCTAACTACAACAGACATAAAATTCTGATTTATTAAAATAGTAGCAACGGTTCTATTTTTAATTTAATTTTATTTTTTATTTTATTTAATTCTTTGTTTTAGAAATTTCTTCTAAGAACATTTTATAATGTTAAAAATACTAAGTAGTTAAACGCTAACATATAAAGGTAACTGTATAAACTTTTAAGCTAAGAATAAGTGCCTCTAGAAAACCAAAACTTTGCCATTTGAAAATTTATAATACTGTATCTTGGAGGCACATGAAATTCATTACTATAGAATGTCTCGAAGCCAAATCTTGCCTCCGGATATTTAAAAGGAGTTAGGTAAGCAAACGCCAATAATAACATGTTT
The DNA here is from genome assembly GCF_902729225.1 of Pteropus medius. Taxonomy (NCBI): domain Eukaryota; kingdom Metazoa; phylum Chordata; class Mammalia; order Chiroptera; family Pteropodidae; genus Pteropus; species Pteropus medius. The sequence goes on along the minus strand of NW_024351730.1, from coordinate 21,143,738 downwards.
TAAAAGGCCTAATCATATTCCATGCTTCAGGGTGTAAGCTGATCAGCTGAAGAGCTGGAAAGGAAAAGAACCGCCTGCCCTTCCTATTTGCTTTCTGCCCAGCATATATAACATTTCATAAGAGAAAAGAGGAATGACAAAAGCAATTTCAACTTTCCTCTGAAGTACAGAGATCTACCCATAGGATAAAGCATTAAGTGATGAGTGATATCAACTCATTAGTTGTATTCCACATCCAAATACTTTTTTCTAAAACACAAGATACCAGCCTCCAAGACCCATCTGTTCTTAATTTATACTCTGCCTGCACTTCCATAAAATTGAAGCTCACACCATACTGGTAGAAGGCACCCTCTCCATTCTTCTCCTCTTTGCAAATATATCAATATTTAAAAGTAATGCACTTTCTTGCTGCTTTATACTATTACCAACTTCTTCACGATTAAAAAAAAATCTCCAAATCATGGAATTTCATTTTATGTGAGACAGAGGATAATAAATAAGGCATAAAAGATAGACTTTACTTAAATTGCCATAATTTTAAAAACATGGGTTACTTTTAAAATGAAATATTTGTGACATTAGTTATAATTAACTGTTCATTCGATAACATTTTCAGCCATTAAACAACACCTCTCTTCAAAAATACAATTAAGAAAAAACACAAAATCAAAACATTTCCAATTAGCAGCAATTTTCCAGGTAATGGCAGAAACATCAAATTGTAGTAGGAATGTTCTAAATTAGAGTCTTTCTTTGGCGAATGCTTTTTATACATAGCAATTTTATTTTAATTATTTATTTATAACTGGTTTTGCTTTTTAAAAAATTTATGGCAGCAGTTAAATCAATATATAAATCACTCAATAAAACTGAACTTTTCATTTGGTTTTACTTAAAGAATAAACATTCATTAAGAAACTACAATGACGGAATGGTTCCAAAATATACCAGAGAAAGTTTGCTAATAGGAAGCTTTCTTCCAAATTACCCTTAACTTTAATATTTAGTCAGAAAACCCAATTTCCATAAATGGAGCAGCTGAGTTAGAATTCAGATTATACAATTCACTTAGCCCATCTTTTCTATGACAGCATGTTTTATGTTTTTCTGAAAGTGCAGCTGATGGCAATGAACTAGAAGCTCCCTTATCTACTCATTTCTCTTAATGCTAAAAAAGACTGGGAGTGGGATGGGAGAGACCTACTTCTACCAGCTCAACGTTTATTAAATCTTTCCACCATGCCTCCATTTTTCATACTTCATGGAAATTAATGTCTCCCCTCTCATACGGCATCCAACCATGAAGTATATTTGAAAAAAGAGACAATAATACAGAAGACAGACACTTTACAGAAAACTCTGGTAAATAAAGTAGAATATAAATAAGACACGGTGCCTTTCCTATTGCTATATCATGAGGTTAATATCCCACCATGAATCATTATTCTCACGTCTATCATTATCATATAACAAAAGAATAGATTTTTTTAAGCAGAAAAATAATAGTGAGACATATTTTGATGAATGGTCATTTGTGGGCTGAACACGAGCTCATATATCAAGCAAACACTTCATGATATAAGATTTCAGAGAATTTATCATGTTTTAGTCTGTCCTCCTACTTCTCACAAACTACCATGTCGAAAATATATTCCTCAATGTATTCAACAATCTATGGGTTTGCGGATTCATCTCAAGTATACAGTTGTTTCATCATGGCATTATTATCAAACTACCTCAGTCAATCAGAATAGATTTATAGGGAGTAAGCAAGACATCTTGGCATTTGCATTCTCCGATAACTGCTGAAATCTTTCCAGCAGGACTGCCAGCCTGCCCAACTGGACAAAAAGTGTCATTATGAAATGGCTTTGGCATATGAATTTGAGAAAAGAAGAAATAAGAAGAAAGGTTAAAAAAAAACAATGACAAGAGATGGAGTAAAAGTGAGTAAGGCTGGTAAAGAGAGCAGCAGCCAGTCGGCCCCTGCATTACCATTATCAGGGTTGGTAAACATCCTACTTGCACTGGAGACTGTCTTCCCGATGTCAGCCAGGGATCGAAGGTTGGATTTCTTGGTTTGATGCCGGTGCTTCCGGAGCAAAGTATAGGTCACCTTATCCTTAAGGTCGGGTTTCAAAAGGCCTGTCTCAATCTGATGGTCAACAATCATCTCTGATACAAAAAACAAAGCAAAACAAAAACAAAACTCAGTCACAAGACCATGAAGTTAATTTTTTACTCTAACTTTATAGATGTCATCCTTAAATTTAATATCAGTATACTATTTTCCAAATTTCCAACTTTCTACTTTATGTGAAGGGTAAAGATACAGGGCACAGGGATACTGGCATTAATGAGAGAGTTATGAACATTCCAGTATTAATTATATTTTTGGAGAAGAAGAATTATCTTTTTCATTTTTTTGAAGCCCAGTTAATATTGAATTTACATGAATTACATTCTTCTATGAGTAACATAAGTCAGTAATTTACATTTTTAATTAAGAAAAAAAGATTAGAAAATTTCATGTACTATATTATAGCAAGTATGCCAGAAATAGAAATGATATGAAAAAAACTTGAAGAGAATTTTCAAAATTTAAAGTAGTGACTTTACTGGTTTTTTATTAAAATTATCGGGGTGACATTGGTTAATAAAATCAAATAGGTTTCAACTGTACAATTCAATACTATGTCATATGTATATTGCACTGTGTGTTCACCACCCAAAGTTAAATTTCCTTCAACTACCAAGTATTTGACTCCTTGTACCCTTATCTACTTCCTTCCTCCCCCCTTCCCTTTACTCTCGACGTTACTGATTTTTTAATCTATTTTCACAAAGTCTTCTATAATATTGTATTTTCTTTATAATAGGACCAAATAAAGGAAAACTGTACCTTTCCCCGTATTAGCTCTTGTCCCCTACCTAGAACCAGAACAATGCATTCCGTGCCTACATTTTCAGATGTATGGGTGCATCTAGCACATGTCTTGGACAAACTTCTCAGTATACAAAAGTAGAGAAGAAAACAAAAGCTCTTCTTTTTCAAGTCTGACAAGAAAATTGACGGATGCTGGTAGGATAACAGTATCTCCCAATTATTCCCATCCTTTTGTAAAGAGAAGTTACAAACAGTTAAGGGGCTTTGCTTGGGCATGGCTGCACCGCTCCCAAGTTCGTTTTTATGAAGCAAGCACTCACAGAACTGGCCTCACAACCTAATGCTAGAAATTAACAATTTACATAGTGTACAATCAACTATTTTGAAGCCAACTAGAGGCTGAATCCAGGAGTTTCTATCCCATGCCTTACACAGGTGCCACAGATGTCACTTAATGCTGGACTACTCGGTAGGGAGCCTGGGCAAGGCAGAAAGAGCTGTTCCTGTGGGAAAGTCTTGGTTTGACAGTGACCGTTAGCTCTGAATATTTTTAACTGATCCTGTAATTATAATTAACTCTCTATTCCACAGTAAAATTATTAGGTGCTACTGATACAACCCCTCTACTTTCCCTTTAAGTTTTGTTCAACATGGAAACTCCATTTTACAGAAGAACCACAAAAATAAACAAACAGCCCAAGCATATCTGCTATGCTACCAAACTCCTACTCTAATTCCAGGGTTGTGGATTAAAGTGTTTCTTATCTACCCTTCCTGGCAGGCCCTCCCTCTGTTCTTGCACTCCCTTGTAATCTCAAACCAATTCATACATATGCACAGCAGGCCTTCTGTTACTATTGCCTGGAAATCACCAGTTAAAACAGGTTAAAACATCTGCGTGGCTTATGCCCTTCATTAAGTTTCCATAAAAATGGCCCACATTGCAGGGATCTCTTTAAGCATAAACTACAAAACCTTTCAAGGAAAGTGGGGGCAGTAACATTTCACAGCCACACTGAAATTAAGTCTTCAGTGTTCAAAATCCCACAGACGCTACCAACTGGGAATGTGCCAACTCTAGATGATAGCAGGGCTAAAAGGAACTTCGGGGAGCATCAAGCTCATTCTCTTCTTATACGGCTGAGAAAAGAGAGGTCAAGAGAGGAGACTTACTCATCGATATAAGCTAATTAGACACACCCCCCACCCCCGCCAGGTTTTTTGATTCTTAGTTTAGATCTTTTTCCATATCACACAATATTTTTCTTTCTTTGAAAAGGAAACTCTAAACCCAAAAAAAAAAAAATTTAATATATACAGAACTTACGCAAATCAACAGAAAGACGGCAGTGCAACAGGAAAAAAAGGCCAAAAGTGACATTCTTAAAAGAAATACAAAGACCTAAGATATAGTCAACTTTAAGACTAACAGATGATTTAAACAAATTTATACAAATACAGCCAATTATGAGATATCTGATAATCTATCAAAGGGGCAAAATTTAAAAGACGAATCCCCAGTGGTGAAGGATGTGTGTGGCGGGCAATTCCACATACTGGTGATGACAGCAGTAACCAGAATGACCTTCTGGCCACTTGGCAACCATATAACAAAACCTTTTGAATATTTCACCATTAGAAATCTACATCAAGGAAATAAGCAATCTTACAAAAGTATACTAAAAATGTTTACTTCTTTACAGTAAAAACTTGAAGATAACTTAAATAGCCAGTAATAGATTATTAAATATTTTGTAGCTATTAAAATGCTATAATTACATTTAATGGCATGAAAAGATCATCTATATTATGTTTTTAAGTTTAAAAAGGCAGATTTAAGTGTTATAGTATGATAGCATTTTGTAAAATATATTTCATATGCATAAACAGATGTACAGAAAAACTGCTGGGAGGATAGTTCTAAAAGATCAGATTTGTGGTATTTTGATTTATGTGTGTTATATCTTTATGGATTCTTTAAAAATGTACATGTATTAGATTTGTGATAAAAAATAAATATATTACCATTTTGAAAATACAAAAGGTGTAAAAAGCAAGAAACGACTTGACTAACAAGTCTGCCAACAGCCACAGTTCAGGAATGCCTTTAAATATAAAAATGAGAACTCCAAATATAGAGCTATATTTTCCTAATCCATTTTCCATCATAATAAAATACCTGAAATAGCTTATAATTTTTTTAACTTAGATGGGGAGGAATGTCCTATGTGCTTGGCTTCATATGTGAATGATACTCTTTAAATGAGGAATTATAATGATGAGGATAATACTATAACTAATAAATTAATCCACTTTAAAGATAAATTTTTCTGTTAGCATCAAGAAGAGGTTCTTCACAAAGAAAACAAGAAGAGGTCCTTAGGAGAATCAGAATCAGGCTGAAATTTTTATGCAAGTGTGAGAAGAAACACCTGCTTAAACAGTCACCCACTGGTCATGACGAAGATACCTCTGCATCTGCAGAGGGAAGAGGCCTCTCAGAGGCAGGCCACTGAGGAGTAGTGAATGGACTGCGAAAAAGGATAAAAATCTTACTATTGTTTGTCTGATATAATCACACTAGCTTTCATTACTTTTTTCCCCTCATTTGTTGAGATAAAACTGGTGTGGAGGGGAGCTGTATCTTAAGACTTAGCTGTACATAATTCTCAACTCTGAATTATCAGCATGATTCAATTCCACTTCATCTTCTGCTAAAAAAAGATTTTTTAATAACCAAATAATGACAATAACTCCAAGTTACATGACATCTTCTATCATTTCAAATGAAATAGGGCTTTTTTTGTTTGTGTTTTGTAACTCACTGCAAGTTTTAGATTCTTTCAGAGAATTTTTAAGTTATTTCTTTTCAGTCAGTGATACTCTCTCAAACATGTCCTCCTTCTGCACTCCTGCAAATCTGGTTCTTCCTTTCTTTTCTTTTCTTTTTATTTTTTTTTCCTTCCTTCCTTCCTTCCTTCCTTCCTTCCTTCCTTCCTTCCTTCCTTCCTTCCTTTCTTTCTCTTGCTTGTGAATTTCTTTTCTTCTTTATTTGACTCTGAATTGTTTTTCTGTATTATCAACTCCAGAATGACAGCATTGGCTCTCTGCCTGTTTGCCCCAGGGAATGCGGGGCAAACATATTACTGGATGATGATATCTCAAAGTGACCTAGTAGTGTCTAATTTTAAAATTTAATGACAATTTTTAAAGTAAATGCATGGAGGTTACAGAAAAAGTTCATAGCTGGTAATAAAAAATAATGGAAAATTAAAGTGAGAACACAGAACGCTTGGAGAACTTTTCTTAAATGTAATAACACCAGAACCATTGGCTAACAAGGCTCCAATATAATGTGGGACTCTGTTTTCAACTACATGTAAAGGGTCAATTATTTGCTGAACACCCGAAGTTCATTAAGATAGCTCTTTCTGGTGAAGAAGATCCGAAAGACAGTTTTACAGAAAAGTCCAAGTATATAATTCAACTTTAACTTTCATCACCCTTGCTGATCAGCTCTAGGCACAGCAAAGAAGTTGTTATATTGTCTCCAGCCCATCCACTGCACTCTTCAGGATCTTTTCTCCTGTTTAAGAAGTCCCTGAGTATCTCTCTACCTGACTCAGTCTACACTCAGGCCTCTGCTGGGTGACATGTAAGAAGATCTGCATAAATTCATTTACAGTAGGATAGTCATGTAAGTATGTAGCAATGACAGCTGTTGTCCTCATTTAATTCTTACAACTCTGAGAAGTCCACCTTTAGCCTGCTGTTAAAACAAGACTGCTAAAGACTTAAGTAACTTGCCTCGTCCATCCCATAGTAATTAATACCTGCTAGCAGGGGTAGACTTAAACTAAACCCCTTCAACTTTTAGTCCACCATCCTTTGTACAACACCACTCTGCATCTCATGGAATTAATATATGACCTCTGTCAGACAGTATGTATATTTTAATACAGGACAAGCCCTGGGCTCAGAGAAATGAATCTCCAAATGGTGGAATTTCAGACAGTAACAATGGCCTATGGAAAGACTTTTTTTTTATTTTATTTTTTTTAATTTAGGAACCTTTCTTTGAAGCACAACACATGTTCTCCCCCTAGAGTGCCTATACATTGCCAGGTCACAAGTGTTATTTCCATTTTGCCCTGCATTTATGCATCTGATATATTTTTTCGATTTGTCTGATTTCAAACATCTTTGGTTCAGATTGGTTCTTAAAGTCTAAGAATTTAGAAACTATAATTTTCACTCAAGAACTGGATTGATTTTTGCTAACCATGATATTTTTTTAGATAACAATCTCTCTTGCAGCCTTTAACAAAGGAAAAAAAAAAAAAGTCAGTGCAACAAACCACCCAGAAAATGATTCCTTCCGTTTACTCCTGTCTTTACAGATTGGCTCCACTTTCCCGCGGTACAATAATCCAAGATCTCTCATCATATATCAAATGTCTGTTTCGGCTCACCTGTGCTGTCAAATATGAAAAAGTCACACAGAAAAGTATTCCTATATTATCTTCTAACTATCAATGTGGATATGCATTTGTAATTTATCCCATTTACAAAGTGATAGATTTGCAAATCTAATTCCAGGGCCTGGAACAGCATCTGGCACATCGTAGAAGCCTACACACTACTGATAAATAAATGATTAATTCTGTCCACCCAGAATCCTCACATTAGTCATTCTTCCTTCTCCATCTGCACCTTACGTACCTCAGATGCATGAAAGCATGGGGCTTCTTTGTAAATCTAATAAGGCCTCTGAAGAAGAATCAGATACAAATACATCAGCTAGATATATGCCTCATCTGACAACTAATATTTTCTTTCAATATATATACTATAGCCTTCTCATTGTCTATAAAGACACAGATGCCACAGACAAGACTTTTGTCTACAGATAATCAGAGAAATTACACAGGTATGAAGTTACACTGGTCACTTTCTGGGAAGCCACAAGCCATATCTTCTTCCCCACAATCCCAACGTGGGCACCCCACAGACCCCTTGGAAAAGTGCAGTCATCTAAACAAGTCCAGTGGTCACCTGGCTATGGAATTTTCCTAGGAATAATAAGCAGAGCCCCTGTACCCGTTTTTGAGGGTGTGCTCAATGAACAACCCATCTGGGCTATCGTTTAGCACACCTAGATCTGAAGGAAGGGTAATAAGGCAGTTTATAGCAGGCTCTTGTTAGAAAATAAAATCAATTACTACTCTTTGGAAGGTGGTGATGTGTGCCCAAGGTGTTCAATATGATGACGTAACATTTACTACACAACACTATACAACACTATTTGGCAAAGGATGCCAAAGCTGCCCTGCACCACGAGGTTCAGGTACAACCTGCGGGTGGTTGTACAAACAATACTCAGCACCAACATGACCCGACTTGGTGACCAAGCCATAAGGTTCTTTCTGGCTTCTGCCCCATATAACTTTTCTCTACATACAGTTAAAGAAATTTGACTTCCATCTACAAAATCAGCCCTAATCCAGGAACTAGACTATTTTCCTTCCTGTATAATGTCTGAGATCAAAGAGTTCTAGAATCTGGTGTCCAGACTTGCAGTCTGATAGAACCAAGGATGAGTGGAGAGGGTGAAACTCCATTCAAAATATTAATCCTATGTTCGTAAGTGAAAGAAATGAATGCAAATCTGTATACATATAATATGATCCCAATTTTAATTTTAAAAAAATAACAATGAAAAGTATAAGAGAGAAGATTAAGAAACAAAATTGGATGGAAATACATCTGCAATAAACCTTACTAGTTTTATAACATAAAGAGAGAATAAATGTTCTAGAATATTCAACTCTGCTTACACTAAAAGTCAGCTGCATTGATGAAAATTCATGGATAGGTAGGAAAAAACTGATAAAAGGATAGGAACTTAAAACAACATACTTACCCACCAACTGTGGGAGAGAAGAAGCCTCCCTGTCAAGCATGATGGATCCTTTCTCCATACATGTCCTCAGCTCAAATAAGCTGTGAAGGGATAATGTGGCCACGTGGGGCTTGCTCCATCTCTCCCCACCCTGTTCCACTTTTTCTTCAAACTTAATCCACCTAGGAATATGAGATTAGTGAATAGCAATTAAAAAGTGTTCTAACCTCCTTAGAAATAGCAACATCAACCCCTCTGTCTCCACTCCCACTAGTAATTACAAAATGTCTCCTTTCATGGAAACTTAAAAGCTTATTATATCTTTAATTGTGTTACTTTTATAAACACACCAGAGTCACTAGAGTGCTCCTTTCCTTAATGTTAGAAAGAAAGAAAATAAACCAAAAGGAACCAAAGCATTCTTGGTTTTATATCTATTTACATGTAACCACAAAATCCTTAAGAATGATTATTTAAAAGTTTTAAATAAGGTAGAACAAAACATACATTACAAAATTCTCCATCTAGTTAGAGCCTACAATGTGTAAAAATAGCCACCATTGTGAGAATTCTGTCGTGACTTTACAAGGCAAGTTTATATAAGGTAAAATATCAATGATAAATGAATATTTATCTTAAATATTTGAAAGAGATGGTATGTGAAGTGGTCAGATGCATATAATATTTCCCTTTAATGCCTACAGAGGGCCAACATGTATCTCTATGTCTTATTTTAATATATATATTTTTCAGTTGACCCATATTCCCCCCTTAAAGTCTGGATCCACATGTATTTAAAAATATGCAAGCTCAATGAACACATCTATTCTGATAATAACAGATCTCCTATTAACCTCAGCAATGGAACAAACAATCCACTTTCATAGCTTCTCTTTTCTAAGACTCCTAGACATTTTGATAGCTTAGCAATATTTATCAATTTTTAAAAGTTTAATAGAAGTAGGAGTAAAATACATTTGACAGTTTTTATGTCCCACATATTACACATTTAGAATCTTCTGACACTGGTTTAAAAAAAAGAAAAAAGAAAAACAGGAAAGCATCATTATTTTGCTATTCATCATGACCCAAAGAAAAACACTTTTTTCTCTCACTTCAAACCTTCTGAAAGATATTGAAAAAGATAAAGATAGGGGTTTAAAAAAATTGTTTTTCTCCATTCTTCACCCAAAGGTTTAATGATTGAAAAATGTTTTCCTAGAAAAGCTAAATGCTCACCTAGCCCACTAAAGATGAGAACAAAGGGCAGGGATCAGAGTAAGTTCTACATAAGGTATTATTTATAGACTGTTCACCACCCCCAGAGGAGGGAAGAAAAAAATACATTAGCAGAACCAGAAGTGAAAATAGATCAAGAGATCAGCCATAGTGTCAAAGAAAATTTAGACTTTAAATCAAGCCCAACATTCATGTGATTCAGAAATATTTTAGCCATATTCAAAGAGTCTCCAACTATGATCTCTCTCAGGAAGCCTCTCCCAACCAGGAAACTCCCACGTGTCAATGCAACTTTATTCCCAACCTCACCCCCAATCCTAAAACCCTCCTCCTTTCTCCTATATCCCCCAAAATGTAGGCAGTGGAGATTTATACATGTTTTCCTCTCAAGTTAAAAAAGACAACATCACCACCAAAGTTTTAAAACTTTAGAACTGCATCTTGCTTATTTCTACAAAGTGGTTGCAAAACATTCCAAGAAAGAATGAAAGACCCTTAATATTCATCTGTGTGTGTGTCGTGTGTGTGTGCGTGTGTCGTGTGTGTGTGTATAAATTAATAATTCTCCATTTGGAGGTATTAGAACCACAGAAATAGAAGTGGGAGAAAAATGACAGTTTTATATCACACTCTTATAGAATTGTATGGATATCTCAAAACAATAAAAGGAAATTGGAGTTATTTTGAGAGTAACCATTTTATGGAGTATATTATATTGATTAACTTCAGGTATATTATCGTTTCATGCTTGCTCACAGAATCCCTAACCATGTTTGTTGGTAATTGGTATTTGAATCATATTTACATTTCATATTTTAATTTATTGTTTGAGACTCTAGAAGACAGAAGATTCTATACTATGTGAAACTAAGACAGGGTTACATATAATTATGTCACCTATAAAGAGTGTAGGGACTCCTTGTTTTTATTCCTGAGAGTATTCTTATTAGTCGAAGGACAGACTCTTTGGTAATAAAATTTAAGTCCAAGATGAATGACAAGAACCAGCTGGAAACTCAGCAAAGGGTAGTGTGTTACACAGCCTTCACTTCTTGCTTGTCTTTACTAAATGAATCCCTCTTTCTATCAGTTGCCATAAATCTGTATTGCCAAATCCATTTCTTAAAAGAAAACTAAGCCTCACTTACAAACAGTATGTGACAGTGGCTCTTTTCTGCCATTATTCTCAACTGTCCAAACAATATGTTTAATAATTTTTTTTACTACTGCATTCTTTTCTTTTTTTAGTTTCAAGTATACAGTACATTGTTTAGATATTTATATAGTTTATGGAACGATCCCCCTGACTGTTCTTTTTCTCCTCTGGCTCTGCACATAGCCATTACATTACTGCTGGCTGCATTCCCTATGCCATGCTCCCCATCCCTGTGACCAACTACCCTGTGACCAACTATTTAAAAGGAGCAAAACCACTGCATTCTCGTGTGATAGATCTTTTATTTCATTCCTCTCCATAGTTTATATTTTAGGCAACTGGACTTCTATATGACTTTGAACAAACAAATTTTAAAAGTACATTTAGAACTCGTAAATCTTAACTAGCTTAGATTTATAGAATAGCATTACTCACTCTCATGGAACACACCAGCTCTTTAGGTCAAGATTTAACAATAAAGAAATTAAAACGTAGTTTCAAAACTAGCCAATTCCTTAGAATTCACATCCCTAAGGGATAAGTATTATCTCATAGTTCAGTTTAGTATCTCTTTTAATCTGAGTTCAGCAAATATTCAATGTTGTAATGATGTCACATCACAGCACAGATGACATAGCATAAGAGATACTCTGAAATAATGACTTCAATTCCTCTAAAATGTATTGCTCTAATTGTTTAAGGAACTCATTATACTTCAAACATATTCTTTCAGGCATAAAGTAATGATTTGCCCATTTAAACAGATTATTTGCAGATAGTTTCATTCCAGAAACTATACATGCTATGTCTATCCTCCTCACATATCAAGGACAAATTTGAAAAAAAAAAAACAAACTGAAAGCTATGCAACTCAAATCAGAATCCATTAAAGAAAAGGCTAAGACCAAGATACCAAAGTTCAGCCTATCTGAGTGACAGTGAATTTGTAAAGGTGCTTCAGAACCATGTAATTACATGAAAAAAAAAACAACAGACATTCTTACTGTAAAATGTACTAAAAGCCACTCTCTACTCTTCACAATAACTATGAATAACCATATATTTGCGATAAGTTTCCTACTTTTCCTTCTGCTTGGTACTTGACATGTTACAGGAAAATTAATTTCACAAGTTGGCTTTTTAAATGCTTGCAATTACAAAACTGTTGTAACCTTGGAAGAAGAGTTTATTAGGTGAAGTTTATTTATTCCAAGGTCTTAGAAGAATAATGATAAAGTACACTGCAGTTTAACACACTTTGAGTGACTGCCAACCAAACAGTATTTCAACTAGTTTGTTGAAGAAATAGAAGACCCACTGGGAATCACTGAATTTTGCAATTTTCCAATCATATGATTAAATATAATTAAGAAAAGACAAGACCTCTAACTTAAAAACACGCCAATTTTACTGTGGAAAATAGATATTACCTTTGCCCTAGATTATAATTCAACTTCATAAAACTATTAAAATGATAATAAAATTTCTTGTTAATTAATAAGTACCTCATCATACATAAAAAAGAAGCCAGTGCTAGTGTATATCTGGATAAATGATGTTTTTCAGGAGGAGTCCTAAATTTCTAGATCAACTGTGAAAGTTCTTGCTAAAATTACATGTATGTTTTTATCAAAGTTATATAAAGTTATATGTATGTTGTAACTATATATAATTACATAAATGATTAAATTCCTTTTCCTTTAGCTTTTTTCTTACAGAAAAAATAAACTTGGTCTGAAATGAAACTTTCCAAAGTAATCCAGTAGAGAAAAGATAGAGAAGTCAATGTAGATTGGGAAGAGAGCGGTCCCTTTCCAAACCCCCAGGGTAAGTGCACATGTCTGTGTTTGATGGCCCAGCCCTGAAACCAGGTTCTCCAGAGGTATGTCTGGTCAGTCTGCAGAGCAGAAAGACAAATGGATGTTCCTTTGTGCAGTCCAACTAGAAGCGAAACATCAATACCCTTTTCTTTTATTGGCTTGCTGTGTTTACTGAAACTTATGATGACTTTCCTTGTCGGGCAGTAAAATTTGAATCACTTTGGGGGAGTGGTCTTTAACATATAGACTTATAACAGTTTACCACTTCCAACATTGCCCATCTGAACAGTCGCTGAAGGGAAAGTGAAAGCCAATAATCATTTTTCTAGAGACATCACTGACTGAAAGAAAGAGTTCAGGCATAGCGAGGGATAATAGTAGACCTTCTTGCAGGCTTTGGGCCATCACCAAAGCTAGACCATGACATATTCTTTTACCATTTTGCTTCATGTATCCATTAAGTAATGCCTAGCCACCTAGAAATTCTTATTGAGGAATACAGGCTTCTTCCCTAATGCCAACTATTCCATTTTAATTACTTCTACATTACTGAATGTCAGTGCTCTAATGACCTAACAGTAAGAAATATTCTTTAAAACAGAGTGTTCTCTGCATTTCACTGACCATATGCACTTCTCAGGTCTGATCATTCCATTCATTGCACTGTCTTCAACTCATGCTCTATGTTGGGAGAGGGAGTGAAAATTCAAAGTTCTAACTTTTAGGAAAGGGAAGAACAGAGAAAAGAAGTGAAAAGAGGGTGATGCGCTGGCTGTACTTCAAAATTCACATAAATAAAGGCTTCCTTTGTTCATACTTTTCATGACTACTGTGCTTTTCAAGACTTAAATGGGGATATTTTTCCTACTACTGAAACCATTCTCCTTATTTTTTGAGATAAAGAGTTAACCTGAACTTCCTGAAGTAGGACTGAACTGCAGTAATGCTGAAACTCGATGTAGGATATTCGTGAAATCAAATCATTAGTCAACTAAAAAATATAGAACATTAAAAGGGAGAGTTTAAAAGCAGTAGGGTTGTGTTCTGTAGAGTTGTGAGCTCAGTAAAAACTACATTAAGCTGGAAAAGTCTGGAGGGCTAGTTCTTTATGAAATAAAATAGTCTGTCAATTTGGGGTTTCATAAAAAAAGCAAAAAATTCTCAATTTTATAAGTTAGCCAGAAGAATATTGATGCTGCATTTTTCATATATAAAATGAATCCCTTCTAAGCACTACACTTTTTTAGTCTGGTAGGTTTGAGAGCTTTTTGTGGGGGTGAGGGGAACTCTATCACGTCTGAAAACTAGACATCATAAATGGCAGTCAGAAATTACTGCAAAAACTTTCTGAAGCAGAGTAGTTGCAGGAAGTAAAAATTATTGAAAATCTGAATCATTTCAGGAGGCACAATCACCTCCAAATCTCCCAAAGGGATTTAGGTGGAACAGTAAACTAAGAATCAAGGTTTTATTTCCCCATTCATTCTATTAACACATATTTCTTTTTTTTTTTTTTTCTGAAAAGTTTTATGAGTTTATTTGAGCCAAACTAACAACATATTCCAGGGAGCAAGATCTCAAATGCTCCTCACACGTATTTTTTTATTGTAGACTGTGTCCCAGGTAGTTATAGGCACTAGGACTAGAATAGTGAGCAAAAAAATCCACAAAAATTCTTGCCCTCATGGAGCTTTAACTTTATTGGGAAGAGATAATAAGATACATAATGTGCTAAATGTTGATAAGAGCTAAGGACAAAAATTATAGAGGATGGGGGACAGGGAGTGTCAGGAGATGGTTTTCATTTTAGAAAAGTCAGCCATTGAGAAGGTCATATGTGAATAAAGACCTGAAGAAGGTGAGAAAATGAGCCATGAGGTACTGTGGGGATGTGGCAGGGAGAGCATTTCAGACAGAGGGAATAGCAAGTCCAAAGTCTACTCAGAAAGACTACTTAACTACATGACTTGCCCAAAGTTAAACAGCTGACACAATACCATGACTGGCCAGTGAGTCTCAAGCAGAGTGGACACAAGGGAGAGAAGTAGGAGATGAGGTCAGAGATCATGGTGGATAGTTCATGAGGAAGATAAGGGTAGGGCTTCAGGGAGGTAGAATAATTAAGAAGTATTTGCAATAATCTAGGTGAGAGATAATGGTGGTTTGGACCAGGGTTGTGGCAGTGCTGAATGTAAGGCATGATGAAATTCTGAATATATGAATATCTTTGAGGGCAAAATAGGTATGATTTGCCAGTAGATCAGGTAAGGGATGCAGAAAAGACAGAAGGGAAGGAAGATTCCAATGTCTCTGGCTTGAGCAACTAGAAAAATGGAATTGTGTATTGTGGTGGGGGGGGAACTCTAGGAGGAGCATTTCTGAGGTGGATAAATCAGAGACTCAGTTCTAGACATATTATTTTGAGATGATTATGAGCCATCAAATTATTTGTTTTCTATCAAATAAGGCAAGAAATTTAGGCTAAAGAACTAAATGCAGATGGCATCAGCATATTGATGAACTAGTTTGAAACATCAAACATAGGTCCTCTTTTGAGCTGTATCAATGATGTACTGGGTATCCTGGGTCTGTCATTCAGATGTCCATCAATCAGAAGGAGATAGATTATTATAGAATTCCAACTTTGGTGAAGTAATATTTCAAGAAAGTATTATATGTAGAATAGCTGTTTCTAAGGCAATCAGTTCTCAACTATTAAGCACCTATTATGTACCAAGCACAGCAGGGCACTGGTAATATAGTAGTCAAAGACAGACATGGTGGTCCTTGTCTTCAGAGGAATTAGTGTAATGAGGGAGACAAAATGAAAATAATAATATCGTATATATGATTAATTAATTAATAGTAATTGTGGCAAGTTCTACTAGGAGAAGTTAGAATGTAGACTATTTGTAAGTGTGTTTCTTCCTGGATAGCTTTCCCCCGACACAAGGCATAATCCCACCATTCTTCTCCAGCATTACAGTCTCTTAGGGTGCAATGACATCACCAAAATGATTCATATGTTCACAAGGAAATAAAGTCTTTAAGGATGGTGAAGTATTCAAGACTATATTACTCTTTAAGAGTCTTAAAGGAAAATACTATGTTCACCTCTTTTAACTTTGAATTAAAACGTGAACTGTGATCTGTCTACTTTTCTGGGACCAGGGGTCATATAAAATAAAGTGTAATCTTTATTTGACTGAAAGAAAAACAGAATGCTACACCTAAATTCTACTCTATATAGATGCTTGCACAGAATTTTAAGAAAAAAATAAGAATCAAAGTAAGTATCCTAGTCACCGCTGACTACACAAGTATACATAAAGGGATGGAATTTTAGAGCCATAAGATATGCATGATGTTAGAGAGGATGCAACCCAATATGATTGCATTTTATAGAATAGAAAACTCAGACTCAGAAAGACTACATAACTACATGACTTGCCCAAAGTTAAACAGCTAGTTAGCAGCAAAGCCAAGATGAGACCAAAATCTCCCAACGCTTAATTCAGGCTGTACCAGTACAATTCTCACTGTTTCGTTTTGTTTTTGTTTTTGTTTTCCTTTAGAAAGAAGAAAAAGAAAGAATGAAATTAAAATACTAGTAAAAGCTTTCACTTCAAATCCTTCTTTTGGAGGATATTTTATGAACTAAAAGTGTGTTTTATGGAAAACTTTTAATATCCAGGTTATGGGTGCTGAGACAGGGAATAAGACACAATAACTATATCACAAAAAGAGATCCTAAAAGAGCAAAGAATGAAAATATTCACTTTTATATTCCCAGTACCTAAAACAGTACTCGACATATACCATGCATTCAAAAATCACTGGTCCAATTTAATTGATTTGAATTAAATTACAGACTATATAAAGCATATCTTAACATTATCTTGTCTGTGAAAGTGAATTACATTGAATTCCATGCAATGATGACAATGAGAAGCCAATAACTACATCATATCAAAGTCTTTATATTATGTTATATGTCACAGAAGATTTAGTATAGAATATATAACATATATATATGCGTATATATGTATATATAGAAAGAAAGGCTCTGTTAGTGTGAGATTAACAAAATCTTAGATATTTATGTAGTGATTAACAATTTATAAAGACTTTCCATATACACATACATGTATATATGTAATATAATTTGACATATATATTATATTTTCACATATTACATATTTTATGTAGCATACATATATATTATATGTAGTAGGCATTATTACTCACTCTATCGATGATGAAATCAAAGTTCTTAGAAACTGAGTGCTATGCAGCTAACAGGCAACAATCTGAAATTGAGCTCAGGTCTCTAAATTCCAAATTCAGGTGAACGTTCTACTTACTTTCACTCGATATTTAATTGATAACAGATTTTTACTTAAATAATAGCAAGTTTGGTGCACCAGTCATTGTCTTTGCAACTGCCCTCGTCACAGGGCATGAATAATAAATCAGACATGATCTCACAAGATACCGCGGCATATGGAAACTGTGGAAACACATTTCTAGGCTATCTTGTTTGAATTGAGTTTATCTTCAACATATTTCGATATTAAACAGCATATGAATAGAGATTTACTACTAATTCCTTATAAAGGTTAAAATTACAACAACATAGATCAATGAAACTGTTCCAGTAGTGAAATAAAGGGTGTCTTATATCTCTGTCAATGTAAAAGAGAAGAAAAAGAAGTGTTTTACTCTTTAACCCAGCCAACATGATGCTCATCGATTTTCAAAGTGCTAAGGTTAGAGAAAGGTGCTCACTCACAGACTCGACCACCTCGCCCCACACCTGTTTCTCCAGGTCAGACTGCACACAGTCAGCCATGCCTCACCTTGCTGTCTCCTTCCACTCCATCTCCTGCCCATCCACAGCCAGCAGCTCATCCAGTTCGGTGAAGAGCTGAGGGGGTGCTGGGCTGTCATCCTCCTCACCCAAGATGAATCGTATGCGCTCTGCGGCAGGAGAGACTGCAGAAGTGAAAATACTGCGATTAAACACTGGCTGCACAACCCTGAGGAAAGTGTTGCTCCGAGCTCTTCCTCTGTCCCCAAAGCTGTTGGGCTTCGCTTCCATGTTTTCAGTGGACATCATTTTTGCTGAACCTCCCTTCTCCCCAACTTAAAGACATAAAGAAGTCAAAGCCCTTCTCTCTTCCTTCAGTGAACCGTATCTCAGCTCTCCACCACTCTGGAAGGACAGCACTCCAGTTCTGTGTGGTGGAAGACAAAGAACCTTTAGCCCTCAGATGAGCTGAGATCCAACCATATGACTTTCTCTCTTTCCCCACTTATGATCCATCCAAAATTATTAGACAGAGACTAGCTCGAGCCAATCACTTTTTCAACAGCTAGGATGGGGCAAGAGAGCACCCTAATCCTGAGTTTCCTGTAGGCTCCTGCCTCCCAACCACCCTCTCTCTGTCCAATAGCTAATGCCCATGCCCTCACAGGCTCCCCACTGCCCATAACTGGCTAACTACAAAGTTGATCAAGAAATATTTAACAAGATGGGGCCTCTTCTTTACATAAGTACCCAGAAATGTTTAGTCGCACTTCAATGCACTTGAAAAACAAGCCCAAGTAAAATATTGTACACCTGAGGGAAAAAAATTGTTCAACACACTCAAGCACATAATTGAATGCCCTACTAGGTCCTTTTGACCCCATCTCCTGAAAATAATGTAATGAAAAATTAACTAGCATCTCCTCCAAATCGTAGGTTATTTTCCAAGTTTGTTTTTTGTTTTGTTTTGTTTTTAAACTGATAGTCATGTTACAAAACTAAGGCCCACAGATAGTCTTTATAATCCCCGGGTAAAACTAAGAAGTGTGTATACATGTGAATGAAGTCCAAGTATGCATATAAATATGTACTCGAACAACCTAAAAAATAAAATAAAATCTTTCCTTCTAAAATTATTAAAATAAAGGACAAGAGTAAAATTTCATAGATAAAAATATATTTACTACAAATAAACGTATAAAAAATATTCAACCTAACTAGTAATCAAAACTAATTATTAAAAATAAGATACATGTTTTACCTTTTGAAATGGCAAAATTAGAAAGAATGATAATGTCCAATGTCAGCAAGAGTTTAGGAAATTTATGTCACTAGTGGCCTAAATGGAAATATTTGGAAGAGTATGGAAATGTTTTAAAAGTATATGTATCCCAATTATACACTTGAAACTTTCTAGCTCACAGGATACATGTACTTTTATTTTAATTAATTGATTGATTGATTGATTATTTTAATTAAAATAAAAGTACATGTATCCTGTGAGCCAGAAAGTCTATCGCTAGACATTCATTTCAAATAAAAATCATTGTTATCTCAAAGACTTATCTACAGAAGTAACCATGCAGCACTGTTTTTAACTGCGAAAAACAGAAAAAGTCTAAATGCCCAAAAAAGGAGGATTGGTTAAATAAACTATAGTATAGCTATCCAATAAAATACCATGTAGCCATAAAACATGAAATTTAGATTATTAGTTTTTTACACATATGCCATATAATATTAAATAAACAAATAAAATCGCAAAATCATATGCATAAAGTGATTCCACTTCAGTAAAGAGAAAACACACACATATATGTAAAGTAGTCTGGAACTGAGGGAGCCCCCACTTTGCATGGTTCCAATGTGCGTGAATTTCAGTTACCACAGTTTAGTTAAATAATACTAGTCCCCTATCAACATGGTACAAATTTTAGTTAGCATAGTATATTAACTGTGAGTAACTGCATAAAGTACAAACCTCACCATTAAATGTTTAGTCCACAATTACTATGTAAATAACATATATGCATCATGATCAGTGATCAATTGGAGTAAATCTTTCGAAGTCTGTCAGTGATTGGTTACTACACATTTGTTATCCAGTTCATGTACAGACAGCAAAGTGTGTAGTTGTGTTGCCTTACTATATCTCAATAGTAAACTCAGAGGACATGGATAACCAAAAGTGAGAGTTGCAGCCAAGAAAAATGAAAGTATGGTACAGAAACAAAAAGTGATGACACTGGAAGTAAAATCTGCAGTCAAATGTAAATAGAGTTATAGAAGACCTAGCTGATCATGGAAATGTAGACAATGCTGCCACTGGTCATTTGGAATACTCTAGCTAAATAGTGGAGGAACTTAGTGAAGGCGTACATATTAACACAAATAAGTAGTTATACCAAAATGATAACAATATCCCAGAAAATGATGCTAACAAAAAGAAAAAAAAAAACTTCACATTAAAGGAATTCCTGAAGACATTTCTTGACATAGAAAGCACAAAGCATAAAATGTTGGAAGCTGATCCAAACTTTAGGGAGGAGTATGACAGTTTGGGCATAGAGAAGATGCTCACTCCATTTTATTAGTGGTAAATTAAATAACAAGAAGGCACGTACTATTCAAACTACTTCTGATGAGATTTTACAAAGGAATCAATTTCTTTAACTCTAATATCTCTAATGTTTTAAATTACAGTATACTAAATAAATATTAGTTTTATTATTTTTTTCATTTCCCTTTGCCTTTATAGCCAACAGTAAGAAAGATTTTAATGATTTGGCAAAATTTTTTAAAGGTCAAAGAACAATAATAACTTTTCCTACTGATTAGTAGGATTGTTTTTGCATAACTTCATCTGGCACAATAATTTTTATGGTTCCATAAAAATTTTTATGGAACTACCATGCAAAGCAAGGACTGCCTGTATATACACCTTTTAAGTGTTTATTTCTAGGGCTTCTATTTTCTTCCTTTTGTTTTTCTACTGGTTCTTAAGTATGCACAATTCATTCATATATTCATTCAGCAATATTTATTGAGTACTACCTATGCTCTAAATAGGCTTTGCTTCAGGCTCTGAAGATAAAGCAAAGAAGTTGACAAAAAGATCACTATTATCAAGTTTATATGCTAGAAGAGGAAACAAACATTAATTGATTAATTAATTAGTTAAGAGAAAAAAATAAATCAGTACATAAACCAACAAACAAAAATATCTGTGAATTGTGCCTGAAAACATTAAAATAAGGTAACTGAATAGATATTAATACATGGTACAATGTGTTTTACTTCTGCAATTAGAAAAAAATGGCTTTAAAATTTCTTAATATATCTGGGAGAAAAAAATCTCAAGCACTAAGACTTTGGGTAAAAACATTTGCAATGCCTTTCCAGTCAAGAAATAGAATGTGCAGTTATTTTAGAGGATCAGGGAGGGCATGAAAAAAAATGATGGGAGGGTTAGAAATGATAGGCAGAATTCAGAACCTAGATAATACTTCTAAGGAGTATAGTGTTCGCACTACTAAAAATGCAGTTAGTGAGTATGGTGGTTCTGAAACCGATAACCACAAATTTAATTAACTTTTCATCAACATTCAACATCAAAGACCCCTGAGTTAGAACTAGCTTTTAGAAGAGAAGAGTCTTCATTAAGAGAACTGACTTTCTGTCTGTTTCTAAAAGATGTGATGTGGGTTTATCCCCACCTCTAACAGACAAAAATAAATGTTTCTCCTGCTTAAATAACAGAATCTCCTGCACTGACAACACACACCTCTGCTTGGCTCAAATCCACAGAGCATTACTCTGTAATCTAGCATGCTCAAATTAGAAAAACACAACTCACTGCTTATCGGAAAGCAACTCAGCTGGAACTTCTGCAAAATGGAATGGGAAAAGGATGCAATGTGGATGAATCTTTGAGATTATCATATGAAGCAAAATAAGTCAGATAGAAAAAGCTGAAAACCATATGATTTCACTCAGATGTGAGATATAAAAATAAAAGTAAGAAACAAACATGACAAACAAAGACACGTAGACACAGACAGTGGATCAGTGGTTACCAGAGGGAATGGGGGATGGGAGAGGTAAGTAGGAGTAATAGGGGTCAAATATTTGGTGGCAGAAGGAAGTTTAACTTTGGTTAGTGAATACACAACGCAATACACATATGATATATTACTGAATTGTACACTTGAAATCTATTTGATTTTATTAACAAATGGCACTCCAATAGTTTTAATTTTTAATAAAAGGAAAAAAAAGAAAAAGGATGCAACATTACCTCCAGGTCATCCTCTCTAGGCACTATGTCTAAGTACCTTTCATAAGTTGTCTTATTTATTAAATATAGCCTCTGAGCAACCAGTATAACAATTCCTTTGGGATAAAACTCCAAAATCATGTGTAATAAAGTAGCTTTCTACTCTTTTAAGTTTCATTCGTCAAGGGCTTCCCTAAACCTCCCCAGGAATTAAGAGGCCCCAGCAATTGTATTATAACTATCAACCAGTGGGAGGGGCATCCTCTGTGGCCAGCAAACACCCTTTCCAATTTCTAACATGATTCTTAACACAAAGACATGCAGAGTGAGAATCCAGAAATCACTTTTTTCCCATAACTCTTGATCAAGTGCTTAAATGAGCTAAACACAAGACACGGTCCTGCACTGAGATTAGGAGTATAGTCTCTGGAGCCAAACTGCCAGGATTTGAATCCAAACTCCACTACTTATTTGTTGTGTGACCTGAGACAAATTAATTAATTAGTTTATTAATTAATTAATCTTTCTGTGTCTCAAGTTTCTTCCCTAAAAAATGGGATGATAGTGATTGTCATTATAGTAGCTAAAATACAAGGCAAAACCTGCCTCACTTCTAAAAACGAAAGCTCTCACAGATATTCGCTTTGAGAGCCCCTCTATATTAAAAATATATAAGGTAGGAAAGAAAAAGCCAACAGTTCTGCATGTGTTACTTCAGCAAATTAGGTAGCTTTAGTAATGAGACACAAAGATTACCTATAACCAGGAAAACAAACAATAAAATAACAAGGAGAAAATAATGAAACCTTTTTAGCTTCACTTTAATACCTGAGGCCTGGGGCGGGGAGGGGCATCAGAAAATCAACTTGTATTACAGATGAATAGATTATGATCCTAAGTAATAACTATCTAGTTTCATCATAAAAGAGAACCTAGAGAAAAATGAGAGAGGGTGACAGAGAGGAAGGAAATGAGGGAGAGAGAGAAATCATCAAATTAATCATTCACATTTGTCAAAACAGAAGACTTATAGATCAAAGCTAAGTTAATACCTCTCATCTGCCTTGATTTTTTTGTTGTTGTTAGAATGAGTTTGGGGTTTTTTGATTAGCTGCAGAATTTCCTGAAGGGTTCTACATCAGTGTGGTTATCTCTGACTAGAGTCCGCCAGCAGGAGAGGAAAAGTGACTATCTATAGGGTTGGAAATTCCCAGAGCTCCTGGGTTCCCAATTCCAACAAAAAGAAAGGCAAATATGTGGTAGGAATGCTGTCCATACATACCATTCCCACCACCAGCACCCACAGCAGACATCACCTACACATCATCACATTCATTTCTGCTAAGCCTGAACTTGGTTGGCCTCAGAGCAGCCACATTATCCATCAGTCAGAGATGGTATGTGAAATTAATCCTCTCTGCCATACTTAGCTATAGGACAAACTCTCAGTTTGCCTTTCTTGTCACTCTGGCCCAAATCTGTGTGTCCAACTTTGTCTACCACAGCAACCCAGAAGTATCTTGTGACAGAACATACCTGTTCATTTTTAGATATTTTTCATTTTTTCTATTTAGATTATTCTTTTCTCTCCTAACTCTGACTCAACTGCTAAGGCCCAGTTGAAAATTCTATCTTTTCCAATAACCTACACTAGCTATTCACAGAAATGTGAGTCTCTCTTTTATTCAAACCATTACAACACTTTGTGTCAGAATTACTTATTCATTTAGCACCAACAGATAAACAGCTTTCTCTCGATTACCTAATTTTTGTAGATGTGACTTTTTTCTACAACTAGATCACCAAAGTCCTGGAAGACAGGGTCTGTGTTTTGCAAATCTTCCTTAAAAACAAACATAGTATCATGCGCCAATCATTACTTTAAATTGTAATAAATTAGATATGGCTTAATAAACTCTGGACATTTTCAAGTACATAAAACCATAACCATTTGTCAAAGGAAGCTTATATTAAGAACTCTGAAATGGAAAATATATAAGTTTTGAAAACTGTCCTTATTCTACACTTCCCATTAATCTATTTTTGCTTTAGCTGCACAGTGACCAAAATACAGTTGCCATTCAACGTTGAATAAACCACAAATAAAAGAATAAACACTGCAGATAAACTGTTTTCCTCTGCTGGATGCATCTCTCCTACGAGAGGGACTGTGACATTTAATCCGTACTTCTATTAAGACATTTAATGTCAATGTCTTTGTGTGATATTCATTGCTGTACTTTGTATCTGCACCTTTACTAAGCCAACTATCTGGTTTACTCCTTACTTCATGTATTCTTGGTGCCTACCTAGTGCACAGTGAAGTTACACACACACACACACACACACACACACACACACATAAAGGATAAAAATGATAAAACAATGTATTAAAAAATGAATAGTATATATTCTGCCGTGGTTTCTCATAAGAAATTTTTCTCTGCTTCTTTCCTCTGCCTTTTTTTATGTGCAAGTAGAAAAATAACATGGTATGACAAAATGGAAACCCTGAGGCTTATAGCAATAATTGAAATTCTATGCTCTCATTTGGTAACTTAATACTTACTAGTTTTTAATGAATATGATACACTATGGTATTTGTTGAAAGAACACAAAATATTTTTAAGATAAGTTTCCTGTCTTCAAGGAATTTGTAAATGGGAAGAAAACATATAAAAGGAAAAATGCTATCAATAAACATGTAATATGAAGTAAATAACATTTTAGAATGGTTGCACTGTACGAGGCATAGTGTTAAGTGCTTTCCATTTATTTTATCACTTCTTTTATATGTGCCTATGAAATATCTATTATTCTTCTCTCATATTACTTATGTTAAAAATAGGAAAACTGAGTATTAAGAGGCTAACGGACTTCTCCAAGATCACACAACTAGTAAGTGATATGACCTCAAATTCACTAATATTATTTCCAAGCCCATTTTTAGCCACCACATTCTAATGAATGATTTCATTTAAAAAAGAAAAAAAAAAGGTCAGATTGCCACATGAACATTACAGACATAAAAGTACTGGATTTCAGAAGAGGCAGAAATCATAATGGCATATGAAGTAGTCCTAAAGTAAAATTAATTGAACATTTGGTTCATTATCCACCAAAAGGCAATTTGTGACAGTGCCGTTTTATTTTTGGTCTGGGAAACATCCCACTGTGGCCACCCCGCAGGCTACAAAAAAAAATGTTAATAGAAATAATAATCATAATGAACAACTCATACTGAGCATGACAAGTTTATATGCAAATTCCCTTCTGTGGGTTAAATGAGGACTTCTGGATTTTGTATTTTCTCCTGGCAAAGTCCATCATCTGGTAAAGTTAGTTCTCAAACCAATGTATAAAAAGAAAGAAGTATTTATTTCTTGAAGTTATTAATGTGCTATCAGCAACTGGTTTACATAGTTATTTTAATTATTCATTTGCCTCTTTCATTCTGAGATACAGGTTTGTAGGTCAATACCACAGTTGTTAAAACTTCTACAATTTATCTAATTAATAGATCACTGTAGTATTCTATAAACACACTTAAATGTATATATAAAATCCTCAAATGACATTTTCACATTCATAACTACAAGAAATGAGAAATAACTGACTAAAGCTTCATATACATATAACTCTTTAAAAAAATGCACACACACACACACACACACACACACACACACACACACACTGTGGCGGCTATCTTACTCCTGCCCACTCAGCAACCTAAACTCTTTCTCTGATAACAGCATCCCATTTTCATTTAGAGAACCATATTTATATTTATAAGTCCATTGAGGTTGAATCCATTCCGTGTGATACAGGTCTCTACAATGAGAACATCACAGCTCTCAGCCACGGCAATTAATTTTTGAGTGGACACTTTACCTAATTCAGGGCAATCAGAGTAAGTATCAGCCTTTTGTTGGAACTTCTGGGAAATAAATTTTCACTTTATGATAAGCTGCTAAGATGGTAATAAAAGCTTTGAGTGCAGCAGATGGTTGTATTAGAACCCTAAGGGAAGAGACTGCCTGAGAATAAAGTAAACATGGAAAAACTCAGAACCAAGGTAGAGACAGGTTCCTGATGCCATCATTTAAACACCAGATCCAGCCAGGCCGGAAGTCAGTGACTTTTAAATCATATGTGATAATTCCTTTTTAGCTTTATCTGAGCTGAATTTTTTTTTTTTTTTTGGTCACTTGCAATCAAAAGAGTCCTGATATACACATCTTGGATTCCATTTTAGTGCGTTAGAATAGAGGTACGTTGTATTGGCCATCTATGTATTAGCATCTTCAAATTAATTACATTGAAGATTCTGGTTTTTTCCCAATATTTATTACATTTTACTTGTTAAGGTATATAACAATCATATTTCTTTTTTATTATTATTTTATACTAGTTTCAAGTATACAGTGCAATGGTTAGACATTTATGTAATTGATGAAGTGATCCTCCCAATTACTCTAGCACCCATCTGGCTTTATACACAACCAGTCAATATATAAGATATATATTGACTATATACCTTATGC
This sequence comes from Pteropus medius, assembly GCF_902729225.1. Lineage (NCBI taxonomy): Eukaryota > Metazoa > Chordata > Mammalia > Chiroptera > Pteropodidae > Pteropus > Pteropus medius. Next base: position 21,117,101 of record NW_024351730.1, on the reverse strand, counting down.
TGTACTCTAAATCCCTATGACTGTTTTGTACCTACTAATTTGTATTTCTTCATCCTTTCACCTTTGTCACACAGACTCTCAACCCCCCTTCCTTCTGGCAATTACCAGTTTATTCTCTGTATCTATGGGTCTGTTTTCATTTAGCTTGTTTCTTTTGTTCCTTAGATTCAGCATATAAGTGAAATTTTATGGTATTTATCTTTCTCTGTCTGACTTATTTCACTCAGCATAACACTCTTTAGGTCCATTCATGTCATTGCAAATGGTAAGATTTCATTTTTTAATGGATGAGTAATATTCCATTGTACATATGACCCATAACTTCTTTAACCAATCATCTACTGATGGGCACTTGGTTGCTTCTATATCTTAGTTATTGTAAATAGCACTGCCGTGAACATAGGAATGCATAGATCTTTATGAACTAGTGTTTTGGTTTTCTTTAAACACCCAGAAGTACAATTGCTGGGTCAATTGGCAGTTCTATTTTTAATTTTTGAGGAAACTCCAATCTGTTTTCCAGAGTGGCTGTACTGATTTGCAATCCCATTAACAGTATGAGGGTTCCCTTTATTCCACATCCTTGCCAATATTTGTTGTTTTTTGATTTATTAATGATAGCCATTCTGACAGGCATGAGGTGATATCTCGTTGTAGTTTTATTTTGCATTTCTCTGATGATTAGTGACATTGAGCATCTTTTCATATGTCTATTGGCCATCTTTACATCCTCTGTGGAGAAATACCTATTAAGGTCTTCTGTCCATTTGTTAATTGGATTGGTTTTTTTATTGTTGTTGAGTTATATGAGTTCTTCATAAATTTTAGATATTAACCCTTTGTCAGATGTATCATCACATATCTTCTCCCGTTTAGTAGGTTGTCTTTTCATTTTGTTGATGGGTTTCCTTTGCTGTGCAAAAAACTTTTAGTTTGACATCTCATTTCTTTATTTTGTTGTTGTTGTTGTTTTCCTTGGAGATATATCAGGAAAAAAGTTATAACAGTAATATTAGAGAGTTTACTGCCTATGTTTTCTTCTAGAAGTTTTATGGTTTCAGGTAATACAATTAAATCTTTAATCCATTTTGAGTTTATTCTTGTATATGGTATAAAAAGGTGGCCCAGTTTCACTTATTTGCATGTATCGGTTCAGTTATCCCAGTACCATTTGTTGAAGAGACTTTCTTTACTCCTTTGTATATTCTTGCCTCCTTTGTCATAGATTAAATGACCATGTAGATATGGATTTATTTCCGGGCTCTCTATTCTGTTCCATTGATCTATGTGTCTCTTTTTATGCCAGTAGCATGCTGTTTTGATTATTGTAGCTTTGTAGTACAGTTTGATATCAGGTAGTGTGATACCTCCAACTTTGTTCTTCTTTCTCAAGATTGCCATGGCTATTCAGAATCTTTTATGGTTCTATACAGATTTTTGGATTATTTGTTCTAGTTCTCTCTCTCTGAAAAATACCATTGGTATTTTGGTAGAGATTGCATTGAATCTATAGATTGCTTTGGGTAGTATGGCCATTTTAACGATGTTGATTCTTCCCACCTATGAGCACAGTTTATGCTTCCATTTATTTGTATCTTCAAATTGCTTCGAATCTATTCAAAAGAATCTGTTTTTATAGAATCCAGGTTTTCTTGGTGTGATCTGTATAAGTCATCTAGACTTTCTCCATGCCTTAACCTACCTGTATCTCAACAAATCGAAAAAATAACTATTGATTTATATGCTGGCAGACTCTAGACAGGTAAATTAGATGGTTACTTTTTCTGTATCAAATTAGCTAAGAAATTGAAACAGCCAAATAGCATTCATTAAGATGGATAATTTTAGAACTTCTTAGGTATCCATGTATTAATAAACTCCTACACATGAAAAGCTGTCAATTATCACAATTATCCTTAATATGTCATGGCATTATTACTCTGCTATAAAGATTCAGAATACTACCAAACTATCTTACTTTGGAGCAGAATAAATTTGATTTCAGCTAGTAAGAGGTAATAAAAACTGGAATTTGCTGAGATATTTTTGGAAGTATCTGTGTCTTAGCCTTAAATCTTCAAAATACTGAAAAAAAAAATTACCTATGGTTTACATTACAAAAAAGAGTTATCAGTACTTGTCTCATATCTATAAGATACTCAGAATCCTTTAGAATAATAAGGTGGTAGCCCTTACATTCCCCCAACTAATTCTGTCTTCCTCTTCATAATTTCTGCCAACACAGTGGGTTGGAAAAATTAAAACTAGGCTGACAGTGACATTAATATGTGCTTTTTAAATGCTGTTAAGCAAAGAAGCAGTCCTAGTTATAGTCTAGCAGTCAAATAAATTTTGTCTATAAAATTCTAGGACAGGCCATTTTGAGAAAACATTGGTTCAAAGCTTTTTTGGTCTGCTGGCTCTTTTATTAATTATTCCAATTATATTAATTATATTATTATTTCAATATTTCAAGAATCTCTATCAGAGATACATAAAATTTAAATCACTCATTTGGGTTTTAGCAACTTCGATGATGACCTAAAATAAGTAACAATTATAGACTGAATTCTATCCCCTCCCCCCCAAAAAATTCATATGTAAAAACCTTAACCCTAATGTGATGGTATTTGGAGATGAGGCCTTTGGGAGAAAATCAGGTTTAGATGAGGTCATGGGAGTGAGGCCCTCATGATGGGATCAGTGCCCTTCTGAGAAGAGACATCAGAGAGCTTGCTTCCTCTTTCTCACTACTATGTGAGGACATGGTGAGAAGGCTGCCACCTGCAAGCAAAGAAGTAAGCCCTCTCCAGGGAAGCAAATCACCCGGCAACTTGATCTTGGATTTCTCAGCCTCCAGAACTTTGAGAAATAAAATCCTGTTGTTTAAGCCACCCACTCTATGTATTTTGTTAGGGCAGCCTAAGCTGACTAATACAGTAACTAATAAGCTAATGGTAAGACTAAACGTTTTGACCTTTTTTTCCTAGACTTTACCTTCCACAATATTATTTTCCCTACTTTGTTTTATCCAGGCTTGTATAGTATTCACGAGCCTTTGGGAGAAAAATGGGCTCACAGAAACAATAATAACAGAATTTCACTGACTCTTGCCCCGTTGCATATCACAAGACTGCATCACACCCCCCCCACCACCCCAATAAGTCTGTAAGTCAGGTATTTGCTGGATCCCCAATAAATGTTTCACACATATTCATCTATTTAGCTCCATCCCATTATTGATGCCCTGTGCCTGCAAAACCACCTGGAAAGGGTATCACATTATAGACACTGTCTCTAGGGCCCAGCATGGCAATTTCGATACCCTGTTACAATACCATGTAAAGGACTGGCTGTGGTTCTGAAAGCCAGATGACTGAGTTGTCACACGGGTCTAAAAATAAACCCATGGTCACAGAACAAAGGCGACAGGAGTGAGGGGCTTCATGTATGTGGCATGGAAAAGTAAGATGCTTTCTGTAAATAGGAGCCCACCCATTAATTAAGATGGTAAAGAATACTGCCACCCAGCAGCCTCTTCCTAAAAGACCTAAAATCTCTTAATGTATGTCATAGATCCCACTTCCATTCTCCTTTAATTTCTAACTCCCTACTTTACTTCTCCTTGCTTTGCCAGACCTGTCCATGATAAGGTTTATATGATGAATCACTCCGCTTAAGAGTGAACACATCAGCATTTTCTCTAGGTTCGACTCAGAACAATTATCAGCACAATTTATTCCCTGAGGTTTCTAAAGTCAGACTCAATTCTCATCAACATTAGGAAATCTTCAAGATTCCCAAAATAAATTCTACAGATTTTGCTCAAGTCCAACTATTTTATATACAAAGTAGCTAAATTTATTGCTCCAATATTAGTGTCACATCCACTATGCTAATGCTGTCATTAGATGTCTCTACATGCAAAAAAGACATCCTCCTTCCTATAGACTCTCTGTCAAAATGCATAAGAATATAAAAGCACCAAACCTTAAAGAATCTTTAGGACTTCTAACTTCATTCCCACAATGTCAAAAAATTCTACCCATCTTTTCTTGGATAGCAATATTGAAAAATGTGATTCAAAATATAATCTCATTAAAAAGGGAAAGTGGGGACTGGAGGCATTAAGGAAACATTACAGAGGTGCTGCTTCTTTAAAAAAAAAAAAAAAGGTTCCCGCAGATATATCACTCCTCTAAAGATTTTGATATAACTCTGAACAGAATACAGAAATATCAACAAGATTTTACAATAAGCTTTTCCTCTTTTCTGCCTTAATTAAGTCTGCTCTGAGTTAAGGGTCCAAAATTAGTGGCACTGATCCCCAACTTCTCTGAAGCTAAAATACATTCTCAGCAAAGAAAAAAAAATTATATAACAGGTCCTCCAATACTACCTACTTAACATTTATAGTTTCACTGTTGTCAGACAGCATACTGCTTCATTTGCCTTGTTTTACTTACCCAAAAGATTCTGCATTAGGGAAGCCAAACAGCAACACACATCCATTGGCCAGCAAAGACCACAAAACCAGGCCAGAATCTAAAAGGCCATCTATAAAATCCGATTTCAACTACTTGAGAAATGGCGTATGAGTGAAAAAAACCTAATTACAAGTAAACAAGTAAACTTTTGATACTATTTCATTAAGTACCTTCCCAAATTATCAATAGATATTTGCTAAATCGATTTTCGACAGACAATAAAATGGGATCAGCTGTTTTTAGAACCATATTTCAGAGTAGAGGAGTATAACCTGTGATAGAAATAAAGTCCTAAATTATCCATATAGCTATGCCATAGAAAGCTGATGGAAAACGTAGATCAGAGAGTGTATGTGCATTGGTTCAGGATTTTGACTTTCTATTAAAGTGTGCTATGTATAATCCATGTGTTTTACAGAGTAATATCAACAAAAATAAAGAAGTCACCTTTTTCAATACATTATGTTTCACTATAACCTTTCTAGCCAATGTTTCTTAACCCCTTATATAAAAAGCCTATGTATAACACTTCGAATCCCCTGCAGATAACCTCAGTTCATCAGGGCAGAGATAAATGAGTGCCACTTCAAAAGAGATTCATTATTCCAGCTCTCTGTTCAGAAAGAATAGGCAGAGAAAGTATTCAGTTGCTTCTAAGGCTTATGGTAACGTGTAAGGAAGGTATGGCTATTCCTTAGTTGGGTGTAGAATTTCCAATTAATTAAATATCAGTCATAAAACTGAGAGTTCTTTTGCTTTCTCAGACAACCGCTTCTTTAGATCCATCGCATATCAGTTTAAGCTAGTTTAGAAACACATTTGTCTATTTATGACACTTTTTCAGACCTATAATAAGTGGAAATCTGTGTTTCCTAGAACTGCTTTAGTAATCTTATAAGCAGAGATTAGGCATTCTCTTGAAAATTGTCCAAATCCTTCTGCTATCTTCCTTATGTGGGATAGGTGGTATTCAAATATAAAGGGATATAAAGATTGAGACAGGGAACTCCTATTAGACAATGGAAAATGCTCTGGGCCTGAAAAATGAGATAAGCCAAAGTCCATAGGAGGAAGCCAAGGTACAAATGCCAAAGCCATAAAATACAAACAGCAAACCTAAAGAGTCTAGAAGGAAAAATCAAGGTCAAGTTACCAAGTTAAGGGTGAGAAGTTAGGGTAAATTGAGATAAAAAGCATTCCCATGTTAATATGTAAGTTAGTCAGTAGGACCTAGAGGTCAAGGCCAACATAAAATATAAATACTCAACTTGTCTAATAATGCGAAAATGAACCAAAGAAGTACTGTTGTTTGGGGGTGTGATGGGGAGAGGGGGTTGTTCTCCAAAAATTTTTTAAAAGGACCCACATAAGATAGCAAAGACTTCAAACCTGAGTAATACATAGATAAAATTTCCCCAAGGGGTCAATGAAGTGTTTGCCACAGCTGGTAGCTTAAGAAGCATACTTGTTCATATGGGGTTCTGCACAAGCTCCCTTGTCTAGTGACAGCACAGGGAATTTACCTCTCCAGACAACGCAACCCTGAGTAGATGGTAATCATGGGTGGAATGATGGAATCAGAATTATAAGACCTAGATCCCGTGCTCAGCTGCAACTCTAACAGAGCAAATCCCTCTTTACTCTTGACTCACCTTTCCCATCTGGTTAACATATAATAACAGCAGGAAGAATAAAGAGATTACAAGGCACATTTGTGGGTGGTGGAATTGAATTTTGCTCTTCTGGCTTACAAAAATCTACTCAGAAATACAAAACAGCGCTATTACACTAAAAAATAAACTAATTTACTATTCATTATGTCACTTTTGTTCTCATCTTTCCTTTCATAAGCGATACCAACAAATTTTCAAATGTGAAGATTGAAAAAACTGAACTTGGCATTACTAAAGGGAAAACTAATCCGTAGAAATATTCTCATCATTTATTGACCCTGTTATTCAGTTTAAGAGGTGAAGTGAGTACTAACTAGGAATATTTAGACACCAGCTACATAAAGAAGTTACACAGTGAATGAAAATATTTACTCTTCCTTTTTCAATGAATTTATCAATTGTGGCAACAAAAATAAACCTCAGTGAAAGTGACCTCAAGAGATAAAGGCACATAATCAATTCCAGAGACCTAAGTAAGCACTAAGTATTTAAGATGATTAAAAAGCTGAGACTTCACTGGAAAAAGAATAAAGCATATGAGTAAGGATGAGAATTTCCAAAGACAGAAAGGGAAAGGAATGCATGATGGTTCACAGATAAAAAGAATATGTGGTGAAAGAACTAAGCTATGGTGACTTACTGAAATGAATGGGGAAACTTTATATGGAACACAGTTTTGTTTCACAAGTTTTATTGACAACCATCTACTTTTTCTACTCAAGCAGTATCTATCTTAAAAACAAATACACAATCAGCAACCCAAGAGATACTCAATGAATGTTAAATAACATTGATTATCTGAGCTGTACCCAAAATATACACACATTAAAATTGTTACACCCTAAGATATGCCCACCTGGTCTTCTCTCTTACTAAACAGAAATTTTAGGAAGTGTGACTCTACCTACAATAGAACAAAACCATTGTTAAAACAAAATGTATAAATCAGTTCTTAACCATGTTCCTTTAAAAAATCTTAAATTCTCAAAACAATAGCCCAAACATTTCTATAAATTCCATTGCTGGTTTACATAAGAATAAATTATAGTTATTAAATAAACTCTGAACTGTTGCCTTGTATAAGCAAAAGAAAAACTAGCCAATGCCCAGTTCTTATAATATTGTATTCATTTAATTCTACTTTAAAACACATCTAAAATGCCATCTAATAGTTACTTGTGATCTCAGCTAAATAAATCCCCTAAACAAATTCTGAAAGTCAATTTCTAATCTTTTTTTGACTACTAATATAAATATGCCTAAATATTACAATTTTATTATTTAGACATTAAATTAGTTGATACTAAATTTTCTTCTACAGAATAATTCACCCAAGTTATATAGATGGTTATGTCCAAGAATTCACTTCGGAAATATCAACTGCAATAAAAATTTTTCTGAAATGCTTGCATGGTATGCCCTGCCATGAATGAGAATTGGTTGACTTGCCTATGAAATTAGTACATTCTGAGATTAATGAAAAGAAATGTATTATTTCACCTGCTGAAATCAAGCTCACTTCAGAAGTGAGTTTCTCTTCTATTTTGATTTATTGTTATTTAAAATAATCAAAAACTTTGAGTGTAATAACTTGGCTTACAATCTCTTTTGAGATATAACCACATATAGGCAAACCAGACTACACACTCACTGCAGTATTTTCTTCCAAAATTAATCCTTCTTTTTTCCCTTTCATAAAGTTTCATTCTTCTTCTGTCAATTGCACGCCTCTTCAAGAGATGATTACTAATATGGGGTTTATTGAAAAGAGTCTTCAACTTGCTTTCTATTTCTTCCAGCCAACCAGTTTAACCTAATATTTGCATTAGTTAGGGCACTTAATTGGAAATATTACTTAATAAAAACATCCATCAGTAAATGACACTTACTAGGAACATAAATTATCTCTTTTAAGAACACTCTTATAACCTAAGTATTATTATATCTATATTCATAAATAAAACATGTTCAAGGAGGTCACATATATTACCTAGATCATAAATCTAGCAATGAGGAGATCTAGTGTAAGAATGCAGTCATATAGATTTTGGCTGACCATAGAGTCCATACTCTTTTTATTATAGTGTGCTTCCTCCTTCATTTCTATTTTTACCATATTTCGAATAAGGGCACCCTCCAAGAGCCCACACTCTATATCTCAAAAACATATCTGGCCATCGACTTGAACTCTTTGGAAGTGAAGCATGTTAAAATCTTTATGATAACAATGTTCATTCTTTCTTTCAAGTAACCAAGCATTATACATTGCCAAATGCCTTCCAATAAGAGCTAAACTTTTCCTACATTAAGCTTGGGATCGAGCCATTATTCCTTTACTTTTCAACAAGCCATCCATTCTCTTCCTTTAATTTATTTTCCTCTGAATACAAATGGCTTGAAGAGTTGTCTAAATTCATTCCAGAGCTCAATCAACTTAACCTATAAATGTGTCAGTTTTAACTTTGGGGGATACAGATCTGTTTAAGAGCCAGATGAAATCATACAAACACATACAAGCAGAGTTTTACGTAAAATGGATGTGGTTGCTCTTTGGTACATAATTTTCTTCAAACTCATCAAACAACTTTCAAAACACAAAAAAGAAGTTCATTTCAGGGAATAAACCTAACCTCCTGGGGTTGCCTGCACCTGAGCTTCGGTGATGGGTGTACATTGGAAAATAAGAATAAAATCAACAAATAGTGCATACACACACCACCATAAAATCTTAGAAGTTAAAAAAAAAAAAAAAAAAAGCATCCCATAAAAATAAAAATCAACCAAGGAGCATTATAACTTTTAAGACAATCTAATTGTCAAGGGTCAACAAACACTTACATTAATTCAGTACATTAGCTAAAAAAAAAGTACCTCTCCATTTTATAGTCCTGTCTAGAGGGCTTTAAAAACACATGTGACCTCTGTTTTAAAACAGCCTATACCACCATGGTGACTAACTGACCACTTTGCTTTATGGACCCATTTCCCTAATCTGCACCATGGTGAAATATGTCAAACAGATGTTTAGAGGCACATCCCTTAGCAACATATTCAGCTCCTATTGAAAACATTTGCAGATCTACATCACAAATGCTTGAAAACAGAGTTATTTGCTGAGGTCCAGAAATGTTCAGAAGGAGAATTTTCTTCTCTACTTCAAGTGCAGCAACTCTGTTTCAAAAGTAAGGCTGCTGGCGAATAAATTGAAGCCCAGTGGATGATATTCTGTCAAAACAATTTGCGAATGTTATTTTGCTGCCACAGTTCAGTTGAAACCACTTCCTGCTGAGATACTGACACTGCTATAATGTTGATTCATGCTTTTGTGCCTTCAAAAATTAATAACCGTATCTTTTGTTTTTTAATGGTTTGGAATTGCCAGAAGTTTGCTACCTCCAACTGGCTCTAAGTAAAGCAGTTCCTGATGTAACTTGTTCTCAAAAGCAGGAAAGCATCTCTCTCTTTCTGAAGCTTTGGATTCTAACTGGTCTCTCACACGATAAAATGAAGCTAACAATTCTATCACTGTCCTTTGTGCCCAAGAAGTGATGAGAGAGAACTTCAGAGTCCTCAGGGATGAAGTCAAAAACTAAGACTTTAAAGGGTTATGTCCTTTAAATGTGTACTTTAAATTGAAAATGTATACTGTACAGTCTTTAAATCTTCCATATTCCAAACCAGTCTTTTAGTCTAACTTTGATCAGAGAGGATGACTGAGGCATCCACCAAGCCTCAAAATATCTCTAAATCTCCGTGCTTTGTCCTTCAACTTTAAAGACTCGCAAATGGATTTTGCATTTCGGATTAATAGTTCTATGTTTATTTTATTATAAAAATATTTCATTCCAAATATCCAAGTAAAAGTGATGCTTCAGGTAAATATTATATGTTTATCCTGTACTGTGCACCACCCAATCCAGGAACATGTGGAGCACAATCTGAGATGGAAGTCTTCTCAGCCTCTGTTGAAGGTCTAAATCAACATCTGTACCACAGCTTTGCACCGCTCAGCATGAATCCAGGTGACTACTACCAATACTTATCCATTTTTTAAAAATTTCTCACCATAATTATATTGACTATGATAAAACAATATAATGCCTATTCAATATCTCTTTTCTATTTTTGTTTCCCCAGGAATCCCAACTCAAGCCAAATTTCTTTTATTGTTCAAAATACCTACTTGCCTTCCCAACCTTGGTGAGGTGTGAACAACTGAGAGAGTGATTTTGGACAGGTCAGCTCTGTCTAAATCTATGATATTTGTATGACTCTTAGGTTTGATGCTTACTGGACATAGAATAGAGAGAAAAGCAAAAAATTCCAGGGGAAAGGGAGGAACCTAGAAAGTCAGCCAAATTTCCATTCTCTCAAGATTCAGATAGTCATGTTTGGCTTGATAATTTTATAAATTCCAAGAAAATCAAACCTACTATTATTTAATATGTTTAGCTTATCCAATCTCCCTTCAACAGCGTGAAAAACAAGGGTTGACCATAAATATGCAAAATACCTGTTGTATGTGATCCAATCTGACTATTGATTCAGTCAGAAATTTTTATCTATGATGTGCTGGAAACTGTGCATACACTTTAAAGCTCTGAGTTGGCTCACATGCCAAAACAGAAAAACCCACAGGTAAACAGATAATTATAGTAATTGTGTTAAGTACTGTTAATTTATTCATTCATCCAATAAACACTTAGTAAGCACCTACTGTGTATTGACCCCTACTAGGTAGGCAATATACTAAGACTAAAAATAATGTTTTTCCATTAAAGCACTTTGGAAGCCTACAGTTCGGTGTGGCTAAAGCATAGAGCATGAAAAAGTAATAAGAGAAGAGAGAGAAGACTATAAAAACAGACACGAGATAAATCGTGAATAGCCCTAAATACTTTGATAAGGCCTTTAGACTTTATAGTACCAATAAGGAAGTATTGAGGGTCTCAAGCAGGAAGTGACAAAACCAGGTGTGTGTTTAGGCCAGTGCAGTTATTGGTGGGGTGAAGGAAGGACGGTATTCGCAGTTCTTACCACAATGAATACATCGGTAAAGTTGTGATTAGTAATTGTGGACACCTATTCAAGCTGGCTGCTCTTTGCATCTCATCATCTCTGCTTTCTTGGCTGCACGCAGCTTGAGAATGTAGCTGCCTGTTTCTGTTTATTTCCAATAATCTGCGGTTAGTTTCAAAAGTGTACCTGGCATTTCTTTTGCAACTCTCTTCCCAAATGTACCACTTCTTATCAGACATCTGATAACATTATCTTATTTGCATCCACACTCTTCATCTACCTAAAAAAACTAACTTATGGCAGATCTAGCTATAGCATTTCCTGCCGTAGCCCAATAAATGGTGTTGCTGCTGATGTTGATGGCTTAAGAAGGCAGTCCACAAATCACAAACTTCCATTTTCTCAGCTACTCTCATTCCACATTCACCACTGTTAACTCTTGGTAACCAGTTATACTGAAATATCTTTAACCGCTTTTTCCGATTGTTGAAAGCAAAATCTAAAGCGGACTTTTAACCAGACAATACTTGAGCAGTGTTTTCAGACCTGATCCTCAGATTCACCTGAGGCAGTTAAAAACACAAATTACCAGGTTCTTCCATCTCAGTAGGTCTGAGGGGGGAGGGGCAAGTCAGGAGCCTGTATTTTTAAGAGACACCCTGGGTGAGGTTATGAATTAGGTAGTTTGGTAAACTCTAGGTTGAAGCTACCATAATGAGTTCCTTACAATTAATTAAAGCAGCTTTAAGCACATAGTTTTCTCTTAAATACTTCAATGAAACTTTGGCAATCACTTTAAGTAATTGCCACCCACTTAATGTTTACCGAAACAGTTTACAACTAATTCACATTCCATTTTCTAAACTGCTACAGGCTTACTTGGCTTTCCTGCTACACATTAAACAGTTTGTTAACTATTAATAAAGAGTGACGAAAAATTAGAATCTGGAGGTCATTTTAACAGTGAAAGGGGCCGCCAAGAAGCATGATTTGTAATTAGCAAAATACATGTGAGTTCCTTGTGGCATTACCCAGAACCTTATGATCAGTGCTTTAAAGCAAGAGCAGCTCATGAATAAGCCACTTGCTTCCTAAAAATAAGTCACTTTCTCTTTTTGTCCCCTGTCAATTAGAAAACACATGGGAAATACTATTTTTGCCAGTAACAATGAATATTTATGAGGCAGCATTAGATAAATGAACTTAGGGCAAAGACATATGTAAATGGAAATAAAAATTGCTAATAGCTATTAAGTAATTATTATTTTTAATATTGAGTCCCCAGTCAATATCTTTGCAGTTGATTTTTTTTTCTATTTAATAACGCTAGGTACTATAATTATTCCCCTTTTACGCATGAGGAAACCGAGGCAAGGAGATTTTAAGTAATCTAGTCCAAGGTCAAACAGACAATAAGTGGTAGAAAGAGAAACTGAAACCAGAAAGTCTGACTTTCATAGACTCTGCTTTTAACCGCCCTGTTCTACTGATACTGGGAGTATATTATGAACTTGAATTGTGTTTGACAGAGGTAGAGGAGCTATTGCAAGACACATAGGAAGAAACGGATCTTCAAAATAAGTCAGGCTTGCAAATTAGTATTTAATCCACTACTGAGGGCCTACTATGTGTAAGGCACTGTACTCAGTGCTTTGGGAAATATTAATACAAAAATAAGACATAGTCCTTTCTCATTTTCAGTGCTTAATACAATTGTCAACTTTTTCATAAAGCCTTCCCTGACTCCAGACAGAATTAATCAGTGTCCTGGAGGTGCGCAAAGTACCGTTGTGTGTCTCTCTCAAGCAAATTACATCACTTTCCACACTGCATTATAATTAAGTCTTCATATGTCTGCCTCTCCTCCCATTAGATCGTAAGTTCCACGGCCCATTTGGGAACAAGGATCATGTCTTAGGTCCTCCTCCAGTACCTAGATTCTCAGTACAGTATACCTGGACACATTGCTGTCTCTCAACGGGTATTTGGTTAATGAATGAAAAAAATAACAGAAGAAAAATAACTTGTTCTAAGATTTCCAGTGTAAGAGTTAGCATATCCCAGCCATAATCCAATGTTCTAATATACCACATATACCACACTAGTCTTCTCTTTTCCTAAAACTTCATGAGTTAATATGTTGTCATACTTCATGAAACATAAAATTTTGTTCACATTTCATCTTTATGCTTCATCTCTCGTTTAACATAGTAAATCAATGTAAACAGGGGTCACTGCATATCTCACTATGTCAGACCATGCTAAAGGCACACACACTTGAGATTTAATTTTCAAAAGAGCCCTCTGAAGTAGCTCATTCTAAAACTGAAGGTTTAGAGAGGTCAAGTCACTTGCCCAAGGTTACATTGCTAGTAAGAGACATAACTGGGACTTAAATCTAACCCCAAATCTCACACTAGTAACTATGATATTTCTGTGTTCTCAAAGATCCAAATCCCAGCCCCACTACTAATTACGTGACTATGGCAAAATTATTTAACTTCTCTGAGCCTCATTTTTTTTTCATGTTTTAATGAGATATAATTGACATATAACATTGTGTAAGAGCAAGGTGTAAAACATGATGATTTGATATAAGCATATATTGTAAAAGATTACCACAATAAGGTTAGTTAACACCTATATCACCACACATAATCGCCATGTATGTATGTATGTGTGTATGTGTGCACGTGTGTGTTAAGAATATTTTCTCTCTTAGCAATTTTCTCTCTTAGCAATTTTTTTCTCTCTTAGCAATTTTCTCTCTTAGCAATTTTCAAGTATACAATATAGTATTGTTAACTATAGTCATCATGCTGCACATCATATCCCCAGAACTTATTCATCTTATAACTAGAAGTCTGTACCCTTTGACAAAGATCTCTCCATTTTCCCCAGTTCTACTCCCTATTTCTATGAGTTCATGACTCTCACTTTTATCATCTGTGAGGTTAATGACTGAGAACTCACAGGAATGAAAAAAAGGTTAAATGAGATAATAAATGTAAGTTGTCAGTCACACAGCAGGTAATGTAGAAAGGAGGCATGAGAACTAAATGTTAAATCAAGCTATATTCAGAGCCCACAATGTATTGATCAGCCTTAAGGCCTGACCACAGAAAAATCCTACAGAACGAAGGAAGATTCCTGCTGGGATTACTAACAGTTTACCCACACTGTGAATGGAAAACAGAGTCCTTAAGTCATACCCTATATAAAATAAACCCAACCATTCATTCCCTACAGGGAACCTACAAAACAAAGACTGAGATTTCATACCCACGCCTTTCACACTGCATACCCATATCATCACAGAAAAACAGATAAACAAAGTCTTTAAACTGTAATTCATAGAAACCAAGAATGATATATAAACTGAATTCCCTGAACACTCGGGGCCTCTGTCTCTCTCCCTGTCTGCCTCTCTGTCCCGCCCCTCTTCCTCTCCATGCCTCCTAATCCCTCTCACTCTCTGTCTCTGAGAGGAGACCACGCTCTGTCTATGAAGCATTATTGCTACTCTTACAAATTTTCCTTTCATCTCTAACTCTGGCATGTACTTGAATTCTTTCCTGCACTCAGTCAAGGGCCCTCTCTCAGTGCAGGACTTGAGCCTCCATTGGAGGGGATTCACCTAGTCCCGCATCATAGGTATTCCATTGATACGTGTTGATTGGCCCATTATATGATCAGATTCTGCTCAGCAATTCAGCACATTTGTTAACAACCAATTTAGATGATAAAAATTTTATTAAATGCTGTGCTGTAAAAACAACTATGTTGGGATTTCTTCTCCAACTAAGAAGTTCCAAGTGCTCCACAAAATTAAAAGTATAAATGAAAGCAAGATTTCAGTGAACAAAGACACCTATAGATTAATACACTTCTAGGACACCTTTTTACTATCTCTATTTAGTAAGTATGGACTCTAACATAAAAGGTAAAAAAATTGGCCCAAGGCCAACTCAGTAATAGGAGGATTTGAAACCAGAATCTAGTCTCCTGTTTTTCTCATTTAATCACACCTTGCTCCCATAATAAGGTGTGACTCCTCTTTTTCTAAAAGCACTTCCAAACTGAAACACAAAGTTTCTACGTAGTAGAGGAAGGATTCAAAAGACCTAATTTCAGAGTCAGTCCCTGCCATATACCAGCTCTGTGATTCAGGCCAAAGTTTCCTCATTGATAGAATGGAAATAAAATATCTTTTTCACAAGACTGCTATGGGGTTTAAATGAGACAACGCATAGGAATGGGCCTAGCATAGAGCCAAGAATACAACAGGCACTTGATAGATAAAGATGAAACAGAATCTGGAGATCATGAGATGCAGTAAAGCAAAGTGCTGGTGCCCCTTTTCTTGCAAGTACTTAATTACAATGAGGAAGAAAGGAAGAAAGGAAAGGAGGAAGGGAGGGGGGAGAGAGAAAGGGAGTAGACAGGAAAGGGAAGTGGAAGAAGAACGGGGAAGGAAGGAAAGAAGATAAAAATGCCTGTCTGAGATGTCATAGCTGCAATTCTGTTGAGAAAGGGCAGGCTGGGTTCAAAGTAACAGACAGTCTTGTGATTTTGATCCTGGATTACAATGTTAAACTATGGTCTCCCATTTTATTCTTTCTGTTAATCGTAACAGAAATTGTGATTCCTAATCCAAAAAATCAAAAAGTAAAATGAGTGGGTCATATATAGATATTTTTCAACTAGAAGAGTTATTTATCAAGCAATGGTCCATGAGAAAGATGTCAGGAAACAAACTAAAAAAAACGTCTTTAAACATGAGCGACAAAGTCACCTGCAAACTTTCTGACAGAGCAACACAGATATGTACGAAATGCTAACAGGCATATTGCATTGCTGTGAAACAAACCTTATGATTATGCAAATGCCATTTGGGCTAAATTTTATTATAAGCACCCAAACCACTTTTCTTTACTACCAAAGAAGTTTACATGAATAATCAAACTACTCCCCCAATCCCATCTTAGCATTTCTCTCCCTCCCTCATTCTGCTAAACCCTCAGATTTATATCTGTCATGTGCCTCAAGTTCATGAGGTACATGACTCAAGATCGCTACCACATTTATAGGAGAGATTAAAGCAGAAGAAAATGATATTTGATGAAAATTACTTTAGAGAGAGAAAAAGATGGGCACAGCCCGATTTTTGTATTTTTCTTTTTGGCAGATGGTAAACTTCATTTATAACAGAATGTATCGTAAACAACAGAAATATTATTGCTACAATAAGTGAAAAAAGTTTAAGGAAACATAATGGAGTTTAAAAAATAATTTATCTAAAATCTATTTACCAAAATGTATCCTTGGGTAGACTATATGATGTTTTGCATCTCCAAAATGTCCTATTTAGTCCTAACATGGAGCCACCCTCCTTTCCCATATGGTTGTGAAGTCCCAATCTTAGTGTTACTGAAGGGCCCTACAATGAAGGCTGTGGCATATTCACCATTGAAAGTCACCATTAACATACACATGTCCTGTCTAGAAAAAAGTAGCTGAAAACTACACATTCAAGGCAGAATGCCTACCTTCTAGGATCTCAGCATACCGGAGGTATAGAAACAAACAGCCAGGAGTCAACAATGCAGGTTATATACTTCAAAGAGAGTGAGCTATAGGCAACCTTGTTAAGTTTAAGACCCACAGTACCATTTCATACGTCCTTTGCAACAAAATTTGCTGCTTCATATCTTTAAAGATAATTTTCATTGATAAAGACTGTTATCTTCATACTCCGTGGAAGGAATCAATTATTGTGGTCATAGAGAAAAATCAGAGTCACAGAGTTTTAGATGTAGAAGGAACATTCGAAATCATGTATAAATATCATTTTAATAATGAGAAAACAGAGGCTCAGAGACATTAAGGGAAATATCCATGGTCAGCAAGCTATTAGTAGAGCCAAGATTTTTTTTATCATTCATTACTCTCAGCACATTGTTCTTTCTACCACTACGATATGTCTTACCAATAACCTGGTTGTTTCAGAAGTCTTTAAATATTTCCTTTGCAAAGACTGAAAAAAAAAAAATCACCACTACTTCCAAGCCTACAAGACTAAATAAGAGCTCCATAGTCAAATATGTGCCTCCTCCCTATGTCAACAACACTGTGTCATTCCTACCTTGAAACTGAAATAATATAACACCTTACTAAGCTATACTGGCTTTTGCTATACAACAAAAGCATCAAACACCAAATATAGAGAACGAAACTGGGAATGTGTCAGACTCATCATAGTGTTATTCATTTCCTCAGCACCTGTCTCCAAATGCCCTATTTTCTATGGCCCAGACAACAGGGAGGCTGGTCAGTGGCCAGCTGGCTGAAGTCACACACCCTTCCGACACTTTTCTGCCTCACAGAGAGCAAAAATGAATCTCTCCACACAACTAATTCAACAGTTCACTCAAACCCAGAATAAAACTTTCTTTTGAAAATACAAATGATGTTGACATTATGAACATCTAGATGTGTGAGATGTCCTGCTTCAAAAAAGATGTTATAAGAATAAACTAATACAATTTGCTAAGATTTCACTAAAGTTGAACCCCAGAGAACATTTACATCAGAAAAGTTGTTTCTAATAAAAAGAACAAACAAATAAATTGAAGATGAAGCCAAAGAAGGAAGTGAAACTGGCTGCTCATCTATGAGGCTGAGTGGATAAAAGCCACGTCACAACCAATAATCAGATGCCCTTTTACAAACTGGGCAACACAAAACCTGCCCATACCTGAACTTGAACTATTTCCTGTTGACACTCTGTAACCTGAAGATGGCCCCAGCAACCAAATGAGGAGACATTTTCCAAGGTGTGAAACTCACCTTAAGAAATACTGAATCTTCTTTCCTATACTGTTATTATGTAATCAAAGGACTCTCACCACCCAAACAGGTGGATAATTTCTCTGAAAAGCATAATGTACATTTGACCATATTTGTGTATTTGGTGATTCACAAAATTATTGTTGTAAGAGTTGGTGAATGCCACTCTTTAAGCATCAATGTAAAGTGTAAAACGTCATCAACCTTAACAGTTGAACTAAATCCTTCAAAATGCAATCTTTCATCAGGCTGTGAATAAATTAAGCCTGTATTGATCTCTGTTCTCTGCCTCCTTTTTTCTCCCCCCAAGGCTGCTTGCAGAACCCCAGTACGAAATTAGTATACCTGTGATTTTCACTCCTTACCATTAGCTTTATATGAATATGCCTTTTGACCACTAAAGTATGGTATATTAATTATACATGTCTTCCCTGGGATTAAGATGATCCTGAGGCATTCATTATCACTATTTGTTTTTACTGGAGAAAGTAAATTTAAAGTAATGATAATAATTAAGATTTGTGTGACAGTTTTCAGTTCACAAGATGCTTTTAAATATGTTACCTCATTTGACGCTCACAAGTCCCAAATGAGATGGGAAAGGGAAACAGAAATAGAGCCTCAGAAAGTTATAGTGCTATTAAATGACAGATTCAGAACTTGAATCCAGGTCTGATTTCAAATACTTTATACTATGGCAAAAGAAACTAATGCATTGGTGAATTTAAAAACTATTCATATTTTATATATATATATATATATTTATACTTATAAACACATATGTTTATAAGTACATACATATATACACATATGTATACACACACACAGAGCAAACCAGAAAGGTGAATGTAAGGATAAGTAGTTATCTTCTACAGAAACAACTACACATGAAAAAACAAAGACTAAGCAGTTCTTAACAATGAATGTACGATGATGTGGTTTTGCAGAGAAGGCATATGATGCTACAAGGGCAGCTCCAGTGTTCAGGGATAATAATGAGGTCAGTAATCTGAAGAAGCCCAGGGTATCTATATGGAGATGCAAACTCATTCCATGATGCTGATGGTTTAGAGCACAGGGGCTATATAGCAGCATGCCACTGGGCAGGGCACAGTTAATGCAGATTCATCGAGGACTCTGTCCCATAGCCAAGTCTCTAGCTGAGTCTTACAAAAACTTCTTTGTCTTGGGCCCCCTCCCAACACATGGGAAACCTCAGAACATCTCTTGCCACTGAGTGCAACTAAGCTGAGCTACTTAGTATTACTGACTCTCAAGAGTGGCCAGCTAGTTGAGCCAAGACATATTTCCAATATTTCTCAGACTTGCAAACAACCTATACTTTGTAAGAGCTTGTCTTTTATCTTTAATAAAAGATTAGGGCATATTTTTTTTCCAATAATACTTTAAAATCCGGATAATATGAGAGGACAAGCTAATACCCAATGGAGGATAATTTCTTATTTTCTGCCCATTATTTCCTATCATCCAGCCAATAAAGCAAACTGATATGTCTATGAAATGACATCTACAAAGACAAATACTTCTCCTTTTTAACCTGAGAAAACAGATTTTCAAGTATGTGTAATAAGTGAAGGATTATTTGAGTTTATCAACTCCAAAGTGCACCAACCACATACAAGTAAGCCACTTTTTTAAATTAGGAAAATATTAAGGAGACAGTACATCTAACTCAGTGGAAATTATCACATTTCAGTCTCCCCAAATTGTGTTTTGATGCTTAAAACATTATGATTTTGCCCAATATGCCTAAAAGTAACTAATGGCCCTGAAACAGAAAACACATCTAACTCTAAATAAAGGTAAACTCGAGGATCCTAGAGCTTTGCCATTTATCCAGACATTTCTTACAACATAGAAATGCTGCATGCTGCTAAAGGGTACACATTGGATTTTTAGGCTCACAATTCATCAATCATCACACATGACAGGTAAATTTCTAATTCTATTTATTGCAAAACACAAGTTAATATCTTTCTAATAATTTCTAATATCTTGGATTTAAATGCATATAAATCCAAAGAGAAAGGAGTAGAAAGATAACCCTGAAGAGGGCTCAAGAACAAAGGGATAAAAAAAGGCTTTGATTTTCTGCTCCATTATTTATTCTACATTTTATTGCTTTTTTACTCCATATTGTTTGAACTATGAAAATAAAATCACATTCAAATTTTATTTGTATAAGATAAAGAAAAAAGTGAAAAAAAAATGTAAAAGATTTGATTCAAGACAGGACGATGAAAAACCTGGAAACGATCTCTGAATAATACAGTGGAGAGGTGGGCCATTGCTGCCATGGATGAGCACACTTTGATTCAAAACAAGTGGCAATTTTTTCTCAAAGTGAAAAGGCAGGAGAGACTGCAAACGTTTTCTTCTTGCTGACGAATTATGAAAAGGGATTCAGTTCTATGATTGCCTCCTTTCCTCGGAAAATCAAGGTAAAGTTCCTGAAAGTCTCTTACATAGATGTAAAAAGGATCTGTTACTCCGAACTAAAGGCAAACAGGTCCAGAGCTGCTGCATAAATGTTGAGGGTTGCAGCTCCAGTATCCATACAGCACCAGGAGACGATCCCTCTCCATCTCTAAGTGTGGAGGTGGAGCGACAGTCCCCACTTTCCATGTGCTAGACTCTGATGGAAAGTGATTCAAACTCTAAGCAGGGCAACAGTGTTCATAGCTCTGAGTCAAAGAAAGGCAAGCATGGGGAGCAGAAGAGGAGCTTTTCCCTTTGCCACGGTCCATTACTGATCCAAGAAGGTGATTTTAAACTCTAATGAGGAGGAGTCTGGCTCAGGAAGGAGTCAGCCTAAAATATTACCAGACGTAATAGTGTAAGAGCTGAAGAAAGCATACAAAAGCATACAACATGATACTGGGTTATAAACCTATATGATGACCTAGGATGATGTTCATGAAATACTGTTAGGAGAAAATAGCAGGTTATGAAGATAGTATTTATAGTAAAATGCCTTTTTTTGTCGAAAATATATGTTTAATATACAAATGGGAGGATATACTCATTAATGTCTATCTATAGATCCTAGGTATTGTTGTTTTCTTCTTTTTGCTTATCACTATTAATATTTTCTTTAATACATGTACATATACATTTCTTTTGCAGTAAGAAAAATATTTTTGAAGTACAATTGCTGGCTCAAATCAACATCTACAATGAGGATGTTTCTCAACTTTAGTTCTTTGTCTCCATTTATCTCTCCCTACAGAAATGAGCTCTGTTCTATTGCTGGAATTGTTATTTCCTCCCAGCCACATATACCTACAAAATTAAGGTCTAAATAAGCATGCTTTATAACTTTAGTGTACATAAATGCTCCAAATTATAGAAAGGTAGTCTTAGAAAAGCAATGGGTTTTAAAGAATCTGTTACATGGAACAAGGTTGAATTTCTGGCAAAGAAAAAACAAAACTATATCTTTTTAACTACTGACTTGTCATGTTTTAAATTAAATATAACTCTAAATATAATATTTGTAACGATGATGGAAACCATTCGTTCTTTACATATCACTGGATAAAGAAAACCACCTACTTTTAAAGCAGCAAGTCCTAAAGTTTAAATTAAAAGAAAACAAACAATGACATAGAAATCAGTTTGGTAAGGGGTAATAATCCCTGTCTTCAGTCTTTAAATCACTGGCATGCGTATCTTCTGTAATTAAGGGCAAAACCCCCTCGCAGGCAGTTTCCAGATGTCTTGCCTACACTACAGTTAATCAATCTCTGATTCATCATGTTTAAGAATGCTCTTCTAACACACACTTGCTAGCTCACTGAAATATTACTATTCACTACACTGCCATAAAAAACATTTCAAACATGCTCAATCTCCTTCAGGGCAGTTGTAGACATACATTCTTCCCCTAGCCAGGTCTCAAACAATTTTAAAAACATTCAAACATGAACTTACATCAACCCACGATCTAATGTGATGAGTTTACCAAGGTCTCCAGCAGCCTATACCATGTGCCAAGGGAAATACAAAGAACAGGCCACTGAAAGTGAAGACGCCACTCATACCTGTCAGGGACTCTGTTCCAAGGCAACACAAGACAGTTACACAGAGGAAAGCTTGCCTAACTAGAGTATTTGCTTCTCCTTGAAACTCTTATAAACCTTACGGTTATTTTATTTCGTTTATTTTTCTGAATGTTCTACCTCATTCCTGAAAGAATCTGTGATAGTTTCTAATAATATACTCCTGGTTTTGAAGGGAACAGGAAAACTTCTCTGGAAATTTTTGTCAAGGTTAGCTCTCTATTATATGGTCACTGGGGAACTGAAGACCCTAACTTTCTCCTAGGAATGCCTTCATCACATATCCAAAACCAACTGTGTAATAATTACCTCACCCTTCACTGATGCTATGAAAGCTCACCCTTCCTGCTGCTTGCAGTGAGAGGAGAGCTCACACAGTGAATGTTTTCAATACAAGTGCCCCGACCTTAAGAGTGACACGGGTTTGTCCTGAACTGTAATGGACGCCCTGAGAGTTCAAAACATATGAGGTAAAAAGAAAAATAGTTACCCCACTATAAGAACTAAGAGAATTATCCAGCAGACCCTGAAGACCCACCATTGAATTGACTTTGTAGAAGGGCCTTTTCTTGTGACACCAGCAATCTCATGGACTCATGGAGCCAGCCCAGTAGAACCTGAGGAACTGGACTGGCCTTCAGTCAAGATGTTAAGGGCATCGTTCGCACATTATAAAAACTCCTCTTTCTTTCTTTCTGGGTTCTGTGCTGGTGATTACTTGTGCTTCTCCTAAGCGAGTGATTTGTTTTTAGCTTATGTTCTCTATACATTAAGTAATGCCCTGGTTGGTAGAAAACTTAAAAACAACAATGAGGTTCACATAAACCACAGGGCCATGACTACTCCATGTTTTACATTTGTTCTTTCTTGACTCCATTTAAGCCTCTATCTTTTCTTCCTTTTCATTTGCTCACTTATTTATCATTTATTTTGTATTCTTTTCATTTATATAATAACTGTATATCACCTTAGATATTTTTCAGTAGTAAGGCAGAGTCAAGTCAGTAAATTTGAAGTTTCTAGGCCTTTTGAAAATCACTAGTTTAATTCAATATATATTCTGTATAGTAGCTTCTGGGAAATCAAAAAGAAACACACTATCAGAGACAAGTATCAGCCTGAACAGATAACCAGGCAACTTTCAAATTCTCATGCAATCCAGGTTTAAGCATAGTTCCAAGTTCACCTATCTAAATTACATTTTATAGAACACTGGAAAACTCTCTATTTTATATCAGAGAAATAGCACAAGCAATTCACGTTTTGCTGTATAGATATGAAAATCTGTAGAAATATTAAAGTTACACCCTCAATTATAGCAAAATTGTATTTAGCCTCTAATGAGTTCTAGACAACTACTACCTGAACATTAAAGAAAAATGTGCTAAGAAAAAAAATGAAAATTTTAATCCCATTCTTTCCTTCATCCCTTCTCAACTAGTTTGTTGTGATATGATTATAAATCCAAAATCACATATTTAACTCACCAGACAAGCATTGCATTTTTATCTAATTACATCTAAGTTAAATCATGCAATAGCTATAGTTTCAAGTTTTATAATTAATGAAACTACCACTAATTAGTTGAACAGGAGATAAATTGAAAAGTTTGTTTTCTTTCTATAAATTTCTCCCTTTGAGTCATAAAAAAAAGTATCTGCTGACTTCTAAAGTTTGAGTTTTTCACTATATCTAACCCGACTCTCTCACCTCCATTTATTCTCCTAGACTAATGTTATGTTCTTTGGGCATCACATTAATAATAGGTCATTACATGTAGAGCTTTGATTCAATATTGACCAAAATTTCCTTGGTGCCCCCATTTCCATGTTGACTAATGTTCATTATTTTTATAAATTTAAATCTGTCTCTTGTTTTCCACAACTCAACATTTGCGACAAATACTTCAAGTTCACTCATTGGCATACACAGTACCCATGAAGAGACTTTCAAACATTGCCTAAGTTTTACATTTTCTCAAAGATTTTCCCCAGAGCCAATATGATCTTGTGAATCCAAGTCAGACCAAAAGTTCAGCTTTGAGAGTTTCCCTTTCACGTAACACACCATATCACCTGATTGGTTTGCATAATATGAGAAACCTAACCTTAATTCCTTCCTGAGGTGACCTCACAATTTCCCTTGGAATACTGAAGACCCAGCTACCCAGTCATATATGCCTAAAAAATGACAGAAGGGATTTATTTATTAAACGTGAATCCCCTTGCCATGCAGAGTATCTAAAAAATCCCTGATGCATTTTTGCACTGAAACTTCACTGGAACACATTTCTCTAAGTCTCTGAAGACCTTTCCTTTTGCAAATCTGAGAGGCCTTTCACAAGTTTTCTATCCCTTGACCTCTATGCTTCACTTAGCACTGTTGAAATTCTCTCCTCGCATGGTTTCCCTGGATGTTCTTTGTGTTATTCTACTACCTCTGTCTCATTTGCTGACTGTTCTTTTTTGTTTGCCTCCACTCCTTCGGCTGGCAACAGCTCCTAAGGTTCAGAACTCAGCTTCTGCATTTCTTGCTCAGTATTCACCACCATGAAGCATACACCACATTCGTTACTGAACTATCACCTTGCATATCCACCTTGCACATTCAAAATCAATGATTAAGGCTTGACCTCTACGTTGTGATCACATCTTCACTTACTGACCGGTCATCTCAAGATATGACCCTTGACACATAAAACATAACATCTCAAAAACTGAGTTGTTTTTTTTTTTTTCCAGCCTAAAAGACTTTCCCAACACGACACATTAAACCCTCATTATTTAATATCTGGTTTACAAAACAGCCCTCTAACACTCCTTCAACCTCTAGCTCTACCACTCCAATCTATCGTAGATATTGCTGCCTACACAATTATTATGTCTACCATTTTCAGCACATTGTATGTATAGTAAGTCCTCACTTAACACCATTAATAGGTTCTGCAACTTAAGTGAAGCATAACGAAACCACTTTTACCATAGGCTAATTGACATAAACAAGAGTTAAGTTTCTTTAGCATTTCATCAATGTTAGAATGCAATGGCATTTAATGAAATGACGTTATTTGAGGACCTGCTGTATTTAAGAACTTATGGCATATTCCTACCGTCACATCAAATCAGTAATTGAATCCATCACAAATTATCCTTGACCATCTGGACCACGACACTTGCTTATTTTCATTTCCAAAGCTGTGTCCCCTCATACACTTTCTTCTCATTCAGAATGACATCTTTATTTCTGTCTGTCAAGTTATATATCTCTCTTCCTTCCTTATACAGTTCAAAATTCAGCTTCTTCCTCAGTTAGCCCCATATTTTTAACACTACTCCCTTAATAACTCAATACTAATATATACAATTTGCACTGTTTTTTTCACTTATTAATATGTTCCTTGGCAAATGCTCTCAACAAGCATCATATGTACACGTTATCTTTATCCCTGCTAGATATAAAATGCCTTGAAAGCAGAGAATCTCTCTTACTTTTCTAATAACATTTTAGGTCTTATATAAAAACATTTAGAACATTATGGTACTCCAGTTCCAGCAGGTATCCAATAACTAGTTGTTAATTAATAAAGTATTTGTCATGACTGGCCAATGTCCTAATCCTATACTCAAATCCTATAACTATAAGAAGCACTACATATCCAATGCACATTTCAATTCACAATCAAAAGAGATAGAATTTCTTTCAATAAAAGTTTTAAAATATTGCATTATAGACACTTTCCTTCTTCAAATGAGCTTTAACTCCTTTCCCATGTTTTCCTCTTTAGCTTGTCCACCTGCTGGAAGGAAAAGGAATAATTTCTTACCTACCCTAATTACTTACTCTTGTCTGTATTGGAATCCTGGCTCCCCCACCTGCTTTACTCGGTGCTACTCTCAAAGGAATAAAAATGCACATTCCTAAGGTCAACCTAGGCCTCTGCTTAAGTCCCTAAAGTCTGAGAACTGAAAATATAACTCTACCAGCCACTCTAAAAGTCAAGAAACAGCCTGCATGTGACTGAAAGATACAGAGGTCATACACATTTTGATGTCTGTCATACAAAGGAGAAAAAGAAGGGAATTAGAATAGCTTTGGATAGCATTTCCATGGAGGTTTTTTTTTTTTTAATTGGATAAATAATTACAAAGATGTCTCTAGTGTGGGCACTAACCTGATGGCTCCAGGTGCCCTTGAAAGCTCCTCTAGAGACCCTACCCTCCATTTGCTCTCTGACTCCTTGTTATGAAGCCAAACCATCAAGCACTGCGTGCACTCACTGTCTCTGTCAGGAAGCGGGGCCTCTGACATTTTCAGTCACTCTCCCTGAAGGAAAAGCATTTAGAAAACATAGGCTTGAACTGATGTATCCCATATCTTCCACCCATGGCTTTCAAGCCAGGCACAAGGCAAGACAATCAGTTCAAATAAGACATCATCCTGAACGCTGCTCCTTTCTGGCACAGTTCTCTGGATTATCAGAGCCAAAAGATAGCAATATGCAATTGTAAATATTAAAAGTCAGATGGATATGGACAGTTGCTAAATGTACATTGGTAGATAGCGAATTAAAAGATGTCAAGACAACATGTTAGATCCTGGGAATTTTCATCACCATCAGTAATAGATGATACAAGGTAATGACGAAGCTTGACTTGAGACCAAAAAGAAGATGTTTCAAATCATTTATTCATCCTGAATCTTGGTGAAATTTAGTAAATAGAAAATACTTTGCTTTGACCTATAGTTTAGAGTACAATTCAGAGCAAAAAAAAATTTTTTAAACATTTCGTTTCATACTTCTGTGTTATAAGTGATCATTGGATTTCAACCAAAACTTTCAAAACCAAAATTTTTAATTTCAAACTTTTATAAAGAAATCCAAAATAAATATACCACCAATGAGACTGTTTGATCAATGGAGAAAAAAACACTAGCGAAACAACACAAGACTTATCTGATGAAAGCAAACTTCTGATTTAAAACACAAAAGTTATACTGTACATTGACTATATAGAGACCATCACTGCCAAGGGCATAAGCATGAAAAGTCAAATGCCAGTTAGTATTAATAATAGATATATGATCTCATAAATGAAAGACTGAACAACACCCAAAAGCCTGTAAAACGCAAGACAACTCTCTTGCTTCTTCAAGAAGAATGGCTCACATTATCAGAATGTATGTAGAACATGACTTAAGCCCTTTCCACCCTTTGTTTCTGGTGACTGAAGAGTGTAAATGGTATTTTTATCGTTTTCTTAAAATGTACAATTTTACTTCCTCACATTTGGTTTTAACTTTCATACTACGAACATCTACTTTTCTTCTGGTTAGATCTTTTTATTACTTTCTAGTCTTTCTAAGGGAGTTGCTGCATGGCTTTGTATAATGTATACTGGTAACTTGCTGTAATGTGTACTGGTAACTTGCCTGGAAATATATCCTTCTGAGAATAGAGACATTTAATTCGAGCCATGCAATCAATCCAGGCAATCTGCCTTCATACTACTCAGAGTAAACAGCATGAACTTCGGTGTCAGACAAACCTAGTTCAAATCTTGGTTCTAACATTTTCTAGAGGCATGACCTTAAGAAGTTACTATTACTTAAGCTCGTCAAGAGCCAACTTTTTTTAAAAAGTCATGATAATAATAAAGACAATAATAATATCTCACAGTGTCCTTATGAAGATTCAAAGAGAGAATGAACTGCATGTACATTATAGTACCTGGCACATAATAAAGTCTGCCTAAGTTTGAAGTATAAGTAATATGGGTCAGAGTATCACTTCTACCATTTACTCACAGCCTTAAACTTCCTACTTCATAAAGTGAAACTAACAATATTAATTGTGGAAAATTGTTATGAAGACCAATTGCATCACAGGCAATATCAGTAAAAATACTGGATAATGGTAAAACTGTACACAAATGTAAGGTAATGTTATTCTCTCCATCTTAATAAGTTGAGTGTTTTCTGAATGTCATAACCAAAGAAAGATAACATATATTGTTCGACCTGACTTTGCACAAAGTTAGAAAAAGTGCAGGTGATAATTCCAGTTTGGTTGGATATTTCTGTATTTCAATACAGCACAAGAAGAGACACATGCCACAGGAAAAATATAAATCTCCAAAGCAAATGATACTTTGACAATACAACACAAAGCATCCACCATCTGGTAAGTAGGAAAAGCATTGTCCTTTACATCCAATACTTTTCAATATCTGGTCTTCTGACCACTTGCAAAAGAGTCCACATGACATGCTTCTATAAAACACTCCTTAGCAACACCCTGACTTAGTTAAAAATCTCTGGGAGTAAGGAAAAATTCAAATTTTGGGCGAGACCTCCAAATGGCTCTAATGTCCACTCAAGTTTGAGAACTGCTGCTTCAAAGTTTTGTTGTGAAAAATCGTAAAATAAACACAGATGAGACTTGTCACTATGGAATATTGCTTACCAAAAACCAAAGGAAGAAGTAGATCTTACCACAAAATTTTAATCTAAGTACA
This sequence comes from Pteropus medius, assembly GCF_902729225.1. NCBI lineage: Eukaryota > Metazoa > Chordata > Mammalia > Chiroptera > Pteropodidae > Pteropus > Pteropus medius. Next base: position 21,088,476 of record NW_024351730.1, on the reverse strand, counting down.
AATTTTGTAATGGACATGGTAGACAAAGTTCAAAAATAAATCAAGATTTAACTTTTCCTTTAAATACATTTTTCAATAACATCTCATAGAATAATAATAAAAAAAAAATGTTTTATAGCCAGTCATTATTGAGCAGTCAGGTTTCTCCAGAGCTCCAGATATTGACTTCACTTCCCTTAACAGTTGCCCACTTGCCTTTGCCAGACACATAAAAGCGGGAGTTAAAAAACCAGCATACTTCCCAAGTGCCAGTGCTTCATGAAGCTCCAACCTTCACTGAACTTGCCTGAAATGCTACCACCCATCTTTTGAGGTTAGAGACAACTACTGAGGGGACTGTAATCAATGCAGACAATCTGCCTTCACACTGCCCAGGTGAGCCTGCAGGGGGTATCCCCACTGTCAACATCACCCAGCTACACTCGCACCAGTACTTTCAACCCGAAAGGTTGCCAGGAGCCGCAATGGGTTCACAAAGACTGTGTCTTGCCAAGAAATCTTCATTTCTTTTTCTGATTAAATGACTGCATCACTTATCTTAAGTCAAGCAAAATATCTAAACTTAATCCCACAACTAAGTCAGTGGTACGCCATGATTCCTTGGGGCAGAATGGCATTTGTATGTCACACTGAAGTATATAGAGAGGGCTACTTGACACCTGGGTCCACTGAGGTCACCTGAGTCCACCGAGGTCCTGGCCAGCTATTTAAGAGCTACAGAGATCAATTTTTCAGCACATCTACAATCCACTGCTGCAGGACACTGTTGGGAAGCATAGTCTAAGAAATATCACTCCGCGACCAAACAATGGCCTGATCAGATTCCTCACTGAAGGCACCAATCTGATAGGTGTCAGTGGTGAAGTAGGTTGGCAGGTAGTTTCCCAAAGTGACTAAAGCAGGAAACACCAGAAAACCAGATGTGACTATGGGACAACGTAAAATTAGAAACAAGAAACAAAACCCAGAGTGTAAGGATACAGAAATATACAAGAAAAGAATGGGAAGCAAAAGCACTAGTGGGAGCAAAAGGGTTGGAAGACCAGGAAGCACAGTGGCTCATCGTTCTCCTTTCTATGTAAAGGTTCAGAAAGACATAAGCACAAAGAGAGCTGAATGATGAACCAAGATCAGCTTGGAAAAGTAATGCATTGTTCTATTTGACATTGTTAGCAATGACTTGAAAGAAGACAGATAAATAAAATATAGTTTTAAAGAAATATAAAAACATCAAGTCAAGCAAAGCTGAGAAATGTTACAATTCCTTCTTATTTTCAAGGGCTGTTATGTGGAAACAGGGAAAAGGATTAATTGTATTATCAAAGGCGCAACTAAGATCAAAGGGTCAAAATCACAGAAAGGCTACCTTTGATCCCATGTAAGGAAAGGCATTTTAGCAACTGAAACTGTCCACAAATGGAATGAACCACAGTGCAAGCAATGAGCTTCCAAGCCCTAGGAGCGAGAATTACGATCAGTCAGGAAAAAAAAACTGTGTAGCAAGGATTTTTACTTTGGTGAGAGGTAGAATAGCGGGCCCTTAAAATCCCTTTGTGCTCAAATTCTATTAAAAATACTTCAGGTATAAACTGTTTTTCTACCATTAAAGGAGTAGTTATGACTCTGGCAAAGAGTATAAAATCTAAAACGATCCAAGTCTAAATTACAAGCCCTTTATTGCCATTCTGGGAAATACAACTGATAGCGGCTTATTTTTACCAATGACATCACATTACTATTAGCATTACTCCTATTACCCTTATCACCACAGGTTACCCTTACCAACAGAAGTTTACAGACTTTACAAAGTTAAGACAAAGAAAAAAAAATGACTCTATTCGTGAAAGCTGACTACTGAGAAAATTCTAAGATGATTGTTCACTCTCCTCATTTAGCATAAAGAAGCAAAAGGAGAAGGGATCTGCCACTGCAAGAGGACTATAAAAAGCTCACTTGGGTCTGAAAGTATGACACTGTGGACCAGCCTGGGATCAGCTTACACTGAACTCTGCATGGAACTTCCCTAGGACCTGGAATGTACGTAAAACCAGTGGAAATTTTGCAGAAAACAGTAATCAAAGTTACTTACCCAATCTGATTTCTGTGAATAGCAAATTCTTAATGGGTATCAATGAGTGATCTACAGCTGTGAATCTCAAAGAAAGAAAGTGAGGATCAAATAGCAATAATGTGGACTCAAAAGCCACTCCCCCAACAGCCTCACATTTCCTTCCCTAGAAATTAACGTAATAAGGCCATGGACTTGCATGTATGAGACAAGAGTGGCCTTTACACCTGATCCTGCCAAGATTCTGCTGGCTTCCCACTTGCAAAGGCCAAGGCAGTCAATGAAACTGAGGCAGAACAGTTCGGCCCTGTATGACTCCGAGGACAAGAGACGCTCCCTCTGTAAGTCAAATGTCAAGACTGCACACACGCATTTCAGCTACTGCAGACATTATGTACCTAAATCACCCTCTTATTCCAGGAGACATTGCCATAAAAGAGCACACAAAGATTAAAGATGGAAATGGGGTTTTTATTAAAAGTCTTCCTAAGACAATGAAATTGAAGTGAGGATCAGGGGAGGAGGAAGACAGAGGCGCAAAGACTATAATGATGTTACAGAAACATAAAACAAATCAACAGAGCCCTGGTCATTGTTGCTGCTGCACTGAAGAAGCTGAACAGGTTTAGGTTATCACAAAATACAACACAGCTTTTCCAAACGGAGGACAGGACCTTGGTCAGCATTTTCATGACAAAATTTTGCTCATTAGATTTACAAACCAGTCTATTTGGCATTATCACACCTCAGCTTTAAATGTAATGGTCCCGTTTCTTTGCATATTTGAAAAATCCAGTCACCAGTCATGGGTGTTTCACTCATTAATACCGATGGATATGGTTCTGGTCCAGTTAAATTCAGTGTTAAGGCTACCCTTTTTCCTAATGCAGCCACCTGTCTGCCTTCCACACACTATAATGCACTGGCCAAACAGTTATTTTCTGGCTTTCCACAGAGCCCACTTGTAATTTTATCAAGCCAGGGCTGCTTTTCCTATCCTAAGAACTCAGATTATTATTCCATTCCTTCTCTATTCAAATCCCAAACCAAACTTTACAAGGTTTTTTACAGGGTTGATTAAAAAGTTGCTCTTTCAGAAATTGTACTAGTGAGCAAGAACTGAGGTCATGTAGATAAGAAACATAAGAATGAAATAATATGCATCATGCAGTTATCTCATTCAGAAAATTAAAAAGGAAAAAAAGAGAGAAAATAAGGCCCCTTGAATGCCCCTTGCCTTCAGTCATTCATGTTGAGTATTGTTCAAGACAAAACAGGTTTGCCTTTCATTGTCAATATTTAGATATTGCTAATGGGTTTGTCAATCCCAGGAGGACACACAATACATAACCAGGCATTATAATTCCTCAAATAATTTTGAAAGAGAATGTGTCGATCAACCCATTGTTGCATTAGATACATGTCAATAATATACATATTTTCTACCAAAGGAGCATTTCCATAATACATTATATTTAACACATCCATTATTAAACATCAATTACCATTTACCATAACAGGGTTTTAAATTCTAATCAAGAAAAAAATGAAAATCACACCACAGTCCATTTTATTTTTTAAAAAATTCACAGCACCATAAAATGTAAATCTGAAAGAGACTTTGGAGATAATCTAGGGCCCAAGCTCCTTGATTCAGAAGGGAGAAAACTGGGACTCAGTTAAAATCACTTGCAGAAAGTCATAAAACCATTTACTACAGGTCTGGCCCTAGACTGTAGGCCTCCAGACTTCTGCCCTAGTGTTCTTTCTTCTACATTATATTGCCCCCTCAGAACCAAAGTCTAGTGTACTCTTCCTCAAGCATTGTATTAAATACAAAGTTGGACTCAGATCCCACTTTACACACCTTAAGTAAAGCCTTGAACTGCAACTCCAGGTCTACTGCAGGATCTTCAGTGACAAATCCAAGCTCTAGAATCTGCTTTGTAGTTAACATCATACTGAGTTACCTCAAACCAAATACAGTACATTCAAGTGGTAACCAAGAAATAAAATCTGAAGTGGAGATGTATTCCTCTAGATGCTGACTCTACCTGTAATCTACTAATTCTCACGTATTTACATTCCGTAGTCTCAAAAAAAGTATCACGTTTATGTTATTTTTTTCCCTTTAATTTCTTTGCAGTGAACACTTCTCTGTAGAACATTGTCTAAATATAAAAAGTGTACAATATAATAATTTTATACAGACTTACCACATTTGCATATAGATATCTCTTTATTTAAAGGGAAAAATGCATTTTAAAAATAAAACTTGAGCTGAACCCCATACCTTTGTACAAAAATGAACCCAAAATAGATCATAGATCTAAATGTAAAATTTTAAAATTTTTAGATGATAACAAGGGGGAAAATCTTTAGGACTAGGGCTTAGTGAAGAGCTTTTAGACATGAACCAGATAGTACGCTCCATAAAAGTAAAAAAAGTCGATAAATTGGTCTTCATCACAACTTAAAACTTTTGCTCTGTGAAAGACTCTGTTAAGACAATGGAAGGAAAGCTATAGACTGGGAAGAAAATATTTGCAAATCACCTATCTGACAAAGGACACATGTCTAGAACATATAAATATATACAGAACTCTTAAAACTCAACAATAAAAAAATGAAACAATTCTACTAGAAAATGGGCAAAACATACAAATAGACATTTCACCAAAGAGAATATACAGATGGAAAATAAGAACACGAAAAGATATTCAATGCCACTAGCCACTAGAAAAATACAAGTTAGGATCAGAACGAGATTATCACTATGCACCTATTATAATAGCTAAAATAAAAAATAGTGACACAGTGAAATGCTGGTGAGAATGCAGAGAAACTGGATCACTCATATATTGCTGGTGGGAAAGTAAAATGGCAAAACCACTCTGGAAAATAGTTTGGCAGTTTCTTAAAAAATTAAACATACATTTACCATACAGCCCAACAATTGTACTTCTATACATTTATCTCAGAGAAATGAAGTAATATATCCATTCAAAAGTCTGTATGCAATTGTTGATAGCAACTTTACTTGCAATAATCTGAAACTGGAAACAACCAAAATGCTTCTAAGTAGGTAAACAGTTAAACTGTAGTATACTCATATCATAGATTTCTACTCAACAATTACAAATGAAACTATTTGCAACAACTTGGATGGATCTTAATCTGATTTTTTTAAAAAGTCAATCTAAAAAGTTTACATATTACATGATTCATTTATATAAGATTCATAAAATGACAAAATTACAGACACGGAAAACAGATTAGTAGGTACCAAGGTTTGAGGATGATGTTACAGGAGAGGGCGTAACCACAAAGAAGCAGCCCTAGGAAGGTCCTATAAACTTATAGGAAGTTGTAAGAGATAGTACAGAAACTTATAGTTCTCTTTTTTTTTTTTTTTTTAGGTGAGGCAACCCTTGGTTGACCTCACAGATTGCAAGGACCTTGTTAGCTTACAATCCCTTATTTTTGTATTTTTTATGCCTACAGCATCTGGTCTTCCTAGGTGGTCTCCCATCCAAGTACTAACCAGGCCCGACCCTGCTTAGCTTCTGAGATCAGATGGGATCGGGCTTGTTCAGGGTAGCATGGCCATAGATGAACTTATAATTTTCAAAAAACAAATGTTTTAAAAAAAATACTATAACATTCTAGTTTGCAGTGCCACAAGATTACTCCAGACTGATTGCCACATTCTCAATGCTTCGCAAAGTCTCTCTGAACTTAGAGCTCACTTGTTCACTGACGCACTTGGGAACTTTTGTTCTACCATGTATGCTTTCACTTCGCACGTCTAGTGTCTTCTTGTCTCAGGAGAGTTTGGCAGCCACATTTTCGTGGATTTGACCCTCAACCTCAATTAGAAGCATGGCTTCATCAAGAAGGAAAACTTGTCCAATCTTCTCAAGTTCTAATGTTCGTGGAAGATGGTTACTGCTGTGGCAAATTCAGGTTATTATGTAAGAATTAGGAAGCTGCAGCCCAATATAGGAAGGAAATGGGGCGTGGCAGAGAAAACACTTGCTTGAGTGCTAGAGGCCTAAGTTAACTCTCTGGGCCACCGTGGCCATATCACTTTTCCTCAGTTGTCTCATATATTAAATATGGAGGTTTAACGAACCAATTTGTGACGTTGTCGGCCTGCTAGACATTACTACTACTCTCAATGCACTATCAGAGAGAAAAGAGCTAAATTTCTGAGAAAAAGTCTTATTACCCTGAAACTTTGAAAGATAAAGACCAGTTCTAGAATGTACTCTACATTTAATCACCACTCCCTGTCACCATTATTTTAAGGAAAATTATGACATCCAGTTTGAAAAAGTCTCAGATGAAATGGGATCTTTTCAGGCAGTATTGCAGAAAGAAAGTGACAAGCCTTTCCAAGGCACTGTGCCAACTATATCTCCAGTTTAAATGACCCTTAGCTCAAGACAAAATTGTCCTTTGGGAGAAAAAAAACTGTATTCAGTTATTTGAACTTATCTTCCCTGTTCATTTGATTCATTCATATATTCACTCCAGTGACAGCTCGGGGCAACTCAGAGAAGGGCTGTACTGCCACTGGCAACAATTAGTAAAGACGTTTCCTGTGCCTGCATTCTTTGGGGCCACTCCTGCTGTTACAGTGAAAAGAACTGAAAAGAATTTTTTTGAATTAAGGAAGGAAGCAAAAGATCCTAGGCCTGTGAATGAGCTGAGGACAATTCTCCAAAGGAATCAATGAAAGACAATAAAGGGTCATTTGGCCCTAAGGGACATTTGGGAATAAAAAACAGAATCTCCAGCAACCTACTTTGGAGTTCTTGTTTTATCTTCAGTTATTTTTCTCTCTGTTGTATTTGTGACTATCTGAAAAAGAAACTCTTTTTGGCAACGGTTTTTTAATGATTAGTTTATCTAGTTTCATATAGCCTAAACTAATTTATGATAGAATATGAGAGCTGCAAGAAAATTTAGAGATCACCTACACCAACCCCCCATTCCATGGCTCAGTAAACTGAAGCCCAAAAATAATCAATGAAATGCTCGATGTCAACAAGCTGGTAAAAGGCACAACTGCCTAGAACTCCAACTCTTGAGTACCAGCTTAGTACTCCCTGCTCTACCACAGGACAACCCACCTCCCTTTTAGGATGAAAAAAAATTCTACAGAGTTTGATAATTAGAACCTGAGCTCCACCAAAGATACTAACTGCATGTGAAATTTAAATTCTAATACCTAAATCACTCAGAAATACTCTATTTGATGACCCCCAATTCTCGTCAAACTACTCTAATTCTTCATGTATAATTCTTTCTGAATGAACTCAGAACATCCCTTGCCCCATTTTTAATGGGCAACCTTATATGGCATATTTATACAGTTTATACTATGCCAGTCACTAGGCTAAGCGCTTCATACTGATTATTTCATTTTATCACAACTTTATGAGTCAGGTAGTATTTTCCCCATTTTTTTCAGATGAGGAAAACTGAGATGCAGAGAAGTTAGTAAACTGTCTCAAGATCATGCATCTAATCCAGGTCAATCTGGTTTCAGCATCCAAGACTTAACCTCTATGCTTCCCAGAGCTACAGACTGCTTAATCACTTAGCTGTTCTTTCTAAACTTCATGAAAATATTTTATCAATATACACATCTAGAATTCTCAATCCAACATGCAACTTAAGGAGTAAGTAAACTTGAGGCAAAAAAAAATGCTACTATCAATAAATAAAACTACGTGCATCACTTTGTGAGAAAATCTGTCAAGAACAATGTCATAAAACTGAGTTCTGGACTTTTAACCAGCTTTTGCCTCTGTGAACTGAAATCGGTTATAAACCAGACCACATGAGCTCAGTAGAGATTCCCCGTCATTTGGTACTTTTCCCACTGCAAGAATTAGGCTGGGCAGGCATGGTTTCCTTCTAGGAAGTTAGCAATCTTAGATTGTTTTCTGTATCCTTGCCTTGATTCTTTTTAATTTCTATTTTTAAGGATTTAAAATCACTTGCATATGAAGTGGTTGTACTGCAACCAGCAATGAAGAAGAGGGATATAAATATCTTTATTTGATTCACCATATATAAAGAGCAGATCAGTGCAGCTATAGGCCTTGAGTGAGTCACTCAGTTCTCTACATTTCTTCATTTATAAAATCAAGTTAATAAATATACTTCCCTTATAGGCCTTGTTATGAGGATTAAATGAGCTACTACTTGTAAAGTACTCAGAAAACTACCTAGTGAACACTACTTATTCTTACTGTGGTGATGGTGGAAGTGGTGGTTAATACTATTAGAATAATCGCAAAATGGGAGTGACTTCACCTACATAATTGATCATGGTATTTCAGGACTCTCAAAAAGAAAAGTTCTGTATTAACTATCCTAAGCTAAAATCATTACATTTGGTTGCATTCTCCAAAACTAAACTTGTCCATATCAGTTCCTGACACCTCTATATCTAGAGGATAGTTCACCCTGGGGGCTTTCTCAGAGACCCCATAAAATAATGTTCCACTGAAACATTTTAAGGTTTTCCTATGGTTGTGAAAGTCATCAGGAATACCTTCTTTGAAAATTCTGTATGCCAACATCATATCATTCATGATATACAATGTGAAACTCTGTACACTAAAGCTTGAACGTATGTATAAGCTGACCCAACTGCCTTTCAAAGAAAATTTGGACTTGCCTATAGGTACCCCTGCAGTCTATCTCAGTGCTGACATAAGGGTCTAGATTAGGATCTTGGTTTTTGTGTTTTTTTGTTTTTTTTTAAGAGATTAACAACTTTACCACTTGCTTAGTAAGAGGCCTACTAGCACAAGATGAAGCACATGCTCATTAAAGCCAGAGAGATCTGTGTTTGAAGCTTGCCACTGAGCCACTGTATGACCCTTTGTGAGTCATCTAACCTCAGTGAACCTCACTTTCCTCATCTGCAAAATGAGAATAATCTTATCTTCCTCGCTGGGCTGCTGGGAAGACTAAAGAAGATAATGTATAGAAAGTGTATGTGATATTCAACAACGGTTAACAAATAACCACTATTCTTAGTTTAGAGAAACTTTCTCAAATAGCAATTGATTAAGAGCTTTTCTACTACCCACCTCCTACCAAAACCTAGATGAAAACACATCCCTAGAAAACGCAGAAGCACTAGGATATGATATACTTGCTTTTTGTTAATTTACTTCCTTAAAGCATTACAAGAGCATGATGGAGTAGAGAGAGCATGGACTCTAGAATCAGACATGGTCTGGGTCTCAGTTACAGGTTTACTCCTTACTAGCTATGTGATCTTGAGGAAGTTATATAAATTCTTTGAGGCTGAAGTTCCTTATCATCAAGTAGGTATAATGATAACTTTAAAAGTAGTTTTAATAATTAAATATTTATGGGGATAAAACGGCATACGAAGTCCCTAGTATAGTGCCTGACACATAACAGCACCCAATGAATGTTAGTTCCCTTGCAATGCATTTTTATGTTACAGTAATCCCCCCTTATCTGCAGTTTTGCTTTCCACAGTTTCAGTTACCTGTGGTCAACTGCAGTCCAAATGTTAAATGAAAAATTCTAGAAATAAACAATTCAAACATTTTAAATTGTGCGCCATTCTGAGTGGCATGACGAAATCTCATGTGGTCCTGCTCCATCCTGCCCAGGACGTGAATCATCCCTGTGTCCAGTGTGTCCCCACTGTATACGCTCCCTGCCCATTAGTCACTTAGCATCCTTCTGAGTTATTAGATTGACTGCTGCAGTATGGCAGTGCTTGTGTTCAAGCAACCCTTACAATAACCTAATGCTACACTGTAATGCCTATATTATTCACCTCACTATCTCATCATCTAGACATTGTATCATTTCACATCATCACAAGAAGGGAGAGCAAAGTACCATAAGATATTTTGAGAGAGAGAGAGACCACAATCACATAACTTTCATTACAGCAAATTGCTATATTTGTTCTATTTTACCATTAGTTATTATTGTTACTCTCTTACTATGCCTAATTTATAAATTAAACTTTAGCACAAATACATATGTATAGGAAAAAAACATAGTATATGTAAGATTCAGTACATTCCATAATTTCAGGTATCCAATAGGGGTCTTGGAACATATGCCCCATAAATAAGGGAGGACTACTGTATTGCATAGCTCTATAATTTGGTGAAGAGCATTGGCTTCAATTATTCTTTTCGCCACTTATCTAAAACTTGAAGTGAAATACTCCTTTTAGAATACTTTCTAGTGAAATCTTTACTTCTCTTTAGCATGCTTTTTCGTTTCTTGATAAGAAACATGTAACCAATTGTGTCTCTCTTTTTATCCTAGCTGCCAGGAAGCTCAAAGACAAATTAAATTCACCTCTAGTAACAGCATTGGTCCTAGTAGTTCCGCATATTGTATATTTTCCCTGTTTTTGACATCTATTTTCACCCATATTTAAGTATTACAAGACACTTAAATGTTTTGTAGACTGTGAGAAGCTATTAACTAACCAACTAATTAATTCAGCAAGGGGAAAATACTGATTTAAGTATTATGAAAACAGCAGCAGACTTGAGATGTTCAAGTCCTGTTTCTCCTAATTATCCCCTCTCCCTGGACAATTCATCTAAGCTTTCAGATCTATAGTTTCTCATGTTAAATAGGAATAATAATATCTAAACAACTCTCAAAATAATTTATGCATACGAGTGTACTCTGTAACCTCTCAAGCACTATATAAGGTCAAGTATTATTATTTCTATAATCAGAGAAGAGGTGAATGCTCACCTAAGTGAAGGTGTGTGCATGCAGGTCGACTATGGTGCAGCACTGAGGACCCCTATAGGCAAACGCAAAAGATGTGAAGTGATGGGGGCCCAAAGCAGGCACCATGCTATGCCCCCAACAAACTTCTAGCAGAACTCTCTGAGGAAAAAAGAAGTGGCATGATAGAAATGAATGTAAATATCTTGAGGGAAAATTTCAACTCAGTAAACATCTCAAGCCAGTTTTTTGTTTGGCCACTAATCTACAACGATTTCCTTAGAGAACAGTGCAAATGAAACTATGGCTTCTTCTTCTGTGAACTGCACCCCTCATTCTCACCAGTCCCATCCCAGGAAAAGGTTGTAGGTCATCAGAGGGCTTGTAATGTGGGAATGCAACATCTCTCTTCAACTCTCTACCAATGACAGAAGATACAGCACATCAGCTGCTACATCCAAAAGTACTCATATACTATTAATGTAATTCAGAGAGGGGGAATTTTAAGAAAGCTAAATTTGGGCTAGAACCAAACAGCTCTTAATAATAGGGAGGGTAGGTGTTTCTCCATTTTTAGAATAATTTGCTGACTTTATTCCAGGAGTTCAAATGTTCTCTCAGCACCTTTAAGTCTTTTATTCCAAAAACCCATCCCCCTCTTTAGTAATTTAATGTGGCAGCTGTCTGTTCATGAACGAAAGAAAAGAAGAAAGAAAGAAAGAAAGAAAGAAAGAAAGAAAGAAAGAAAGAAAGAAAGAAAGAAAGAAAGAAAGAAAGAAAGAAAGAAAGAAAGAAAGAAAGAGAGAGAAAGAGAGAGAGAAATTGCTGCAGGATGATGGGATTTTGAAAAGATGATGAGGTAGGAGGTGGAGTTGAAAGTCACAGGTTTAAGTCCACTCCTTGCTAATGTGTGAATGTAATCAAATCACTTACCAATAATAAATACACACTGAGCCTTACTATTTGCTAGCGTCATTTGAAGGACTAATAACTCATTGAACCCTCATAGCAATCCAGTGAGGTAGATACCTTTCTCACCTTATTTTATGAATTGTAAGAACTGAGACTTAGAACAGTCATGTGACTTGTTCACCATCAGAAAGCTGGTAAGTAAAGCATACTGAGATCTGAACTCAAACTATCATTTTAAGCCTATAGTCTTAACCACTACGTAATATTGGTAAACATTGCTTTTCTTCATTTGTAATATAAGGGAATAATAAAATAGACATTAGATTTCTCACAAGGTTGTTGTAGGGATCAAATGTAATCAGGGAGGTGGCCCTTTATTAAGTCTAAAGTAAAGTCCCAAATGTGTGACATGTTCCTATTCAAGTAAGCATGCATTTCCTAACACCAACTCTGTGCTAGGCAAGGACAAGCAATGCAATATGCCAAAAAAAGATATTACTTCCTCATATTCTGAACTCAGAAAATAAACAACAAAAGATTTTAAAAGACATCTGTGAAACTGAGTGACTGCTGTAACAAGAGCAATGATGGCCAAGCTGATGAGCAACTGGAAAAGCCCGTTCAGAATCTGCCCACGCCCTTCAGAAAGACACAACTGTCACCTAAACTGCTGGAATTTCAAATACAGTAAAAGCTATTATACTTCTATGCTCATCCATTTCCAAGGCAACCCACTTCCAAAGGAGTTTTCTGTAAGATTCAGTTGACTTTAGACCAATCAAGTGAAAAAACAACTATCTGTAAGTATAATTTTCTAATTTTGAATGTACCAGGCTTTAGAAAAATGAATCATGGTACTCTCCAGGACTTGACTGTGCCCCATCGGATGTTCCTTCTTTTTGGCCCAATCATTCCAGAATTATGGCTTCATGACACAATATAAAGAAAGCCAGACCAGGAGTCCAAAGACTTTCTCCTGAGCCTGACTCCTCCAATACAGGACTACGGGAAGTTGTTAGCTTGTGGGAACAGGAGTAAAGCTTGCTCTAATTGCATTAAAAGTCATGGAACAATTGGATAGTGTGTATAAAAGCCTCCATAAGTTAAGTAGCACAACACAAAATAAAATATTTTGCAATATATAGTCAACTCAGCTTAGTCAACTCTCTGAATGCCCTTTGGGCTGTATACAAAGGGCCCAGGGAAAACTTTTAACACCATCCAAATTAATTTTGATGGAAAAATGCAACTTGGAGAAAAGTAGGAAAAAGCAATGTGTGAAAATATGAAAAGTCCTATAAAAATATATTTCGCTACAATCAATGAGGCCCTCCTGGGACGTTTTCTCATTTCTTTTTGGAGCAAACACACATTTCCTGCTCACAGACTTCAGAAGTACAGTGAACAAAAATGCACTGATGTACGTAGTACAAAAAGGTTTCAAAATCCCTCTGGCCAAACAAAATCTCCCTTTACATTAGAAATTTCTCTTCTTGCCCTAGTATGACAGAATAAGATAACAAACCAAAACCACAGAATCGTCACAGTAAGATACCATTCCACACTGGTGACACACGTAAAGTCATTCTGGAAGAAATCGCTGAGTAAGCAGAAGCAGGGCTCAGGTTTTGTATCCTCTTGACCCTGTCATTCGATCCTCCTTCTCTTCCTTACATTATGTGAGCCACAGATAGAAAAGGCATGTGCGTGACTTAAAGTCAATGCTCCTAAAACATTCACCCAGAATGGTTTGCCCCTTGACCCTGCTATATTCTAAATCGAAGAAATGGTATCCTCAGGGGATACTGACTGCCAGGAAAGTGTTACGTCAAAGTAGACAGTCGTGGAGCCACTAGAGAAGGTAGGAATGCACCTCTCTTGCCAACACCAGGAGCTTTTGCTGAGACTCGGTGGTGGCTCCAAAACAAATCCTTTGCTTGACGCGCTGATATAGTAAAAAGAATATTTGCAGAAAAGAAGTTAATGACACATAAGCAGAAGTTGGAGATGATTGGGTGGGTAATACAGCATTTGGGAAAAAAAATATGAAGTTGGGAAGCAAAAAGTCCTTTTTAAACTCAGATAAAAAAATGATGCTTTAACTTACTGTGTGCATTTACCTTACTATATGTCTAATTACTAACCTGAAATTAGTACCTTTAATTTTCTTAAATACTAGTCAAAAATTGAATTATTTTTTAGATGGAATTTTTTCAATAAGGCCTCTCCATACTCAGGCAGTGTTAATGGCATGTCTTAAACAAGAGCGTTTAAGACGCTCGCCATGCTTCTTCCCCGGCACAGAGCCTTCCTTGTTTTGTGCTCTTGTTTTTACCTGCACTGTTCTTCTCTTCAGCTTTCATCAAATTTTTTCTTTCTCATCCTTCAGGTCTCAACTCACGTATGACTTTCTCAGAGAAGTCATTTCCTAACCTCCCTAATTTGGTCAAATCTCACTATTATCAGATTTTATAGCATCATGGGTCATATTCCATAATAGTACTTAACATAGATGCAATTTAATGTTTATTTGTATGGGTATTTGATTAGTAAGTACCTCTCCCAAAAGACTATAAACTCCCTAAGGGTAGAAAATGTCTTTAATTTTGCTTACCATCATATCCCAAGCACCTAGCACTGCACTTGGTACACAGTAGACCCTCAATAAATATTCTGGATGAAGAGATGAATAGACAAATGGGGCATCTTTCCTGATACTGATGTGATTCTGGGTTTACTGAGAGATTCTTCCCTCGAGTTCTCAGTACTGAATAACTTTTCCATGACTTTATTTGTTCAGAAGGAACAGATTGGAGAGCTAAGGACTTCTCAGAGCAGGGAAGACGAGTGACATTTTATAGTGAACTCACTTGAAACCAAAATATTTTTCGAAACATGCAATTAAGACAGCTGACCAAATTCTAAAACTTTTAACTTAAAAAAATTAAAGAACAAATGATTGGTCAATAAATTTATCAATGAACAGATAATAGGTTGTTATAATTCACCCAGAAAGGAAAACTATCAGTCCATAGCAAAATCTAGCCACAGTACCCATTTCATCTAGACGGTTTTAGCTATTTTAGTTATAGTTTGTTTTATGTACATCTCAAATAGTAAATGTAATTAAAGATCGGCAATAAAAAGGTTCACAACAGGACTTCTGATTCTAAGCTAAAACTTCAAAATTTATCATGCAGGATTCCAAGGGAGAAGAGAAAAGCCTTCTTTATCCATTTTGTTTAAGTTCTTTATTACTCTGCAGTGCAATGTAAATAATCAATACTGATAATATAAACTGAATTTGGACGTGTATATCTTTCAAATTTCATTCACTCTAGCATGGAGCTGTGAAAAAACCTCATCCAATCTTTTTGAAAATCACTCTAGTGCAATGGTTAAGAGCCTTTACTTAGAGTCAGAAAGATCCCAGTGTCCCAGCAATGCTACTCACCAAACACATAACATTAGGTGAGTCACTTGCCTCTTTGAGCTTCAGTGTCCTCAACCTCAAAAAAGAGGATGTTAACCTCTTAGGGCTTTGATGAGGAAAATTATGATTCTATTTTTGGAGTACATGCATAATACCTAGTCCAGAGTCATCTGTGTTCAATAAACATTTTTATCATTATTATTACTATTACTATTATCATCAGCAACATTTTATCAATGAAATTCAAGTCACCTCATATACGGATTTATTCTTATTACTTCTCATAATCCTCCTTTGCAAGGAGAGAGAGTAAAGATAGATGTATAAACAGACCCACCTAGAAAATGTAAGGGACTACTCAGGCTCACCAGCACTAATGACAAAGAGATGCCAGGTCTTACTTCCTGGAAGTAAAAACACATGATGATTTTTCACTCTTCATGGAGTGAAAATGCAAATAATGGAACTAAAGTATTCGTTCACCAATACCCATTAAAATGTGTGTCAGCACCTATCCCTTTCCATCGAGAAACAATAAATTTCCCCCAAGTACCACCCAGTACACTTAAGCTTACATCTCATTAGTCATGACTGAGTCACATGGCCACCCTTATCCACAAGGAAACCCGGGAAATCAAAGTTTTTAGCTGACACATTGCTGCCTTGAACAAAACTGGGGTTCTAAGGATAAAAAAGAAGAGAATGGATATTAGGCAGATTACTACACAGTGTCTCCTAATATGTACTCTCATGGTCATTTAAATACAGAAAGAAAATGACCATATTCTTTCCTTTAAAAGGGGGGAGGGATTTTTGGTGGAAGCGCCTCAGCTTGTTCACCATCTGTGTTGGCCCATTCCTGGGTGAAGGGGCAGTGATGCCTAACCAGGTCCTTGCCCTCCCCGCCCCAACCTCCTGACATCCTCCTGCCACTCTGAGGCCCAACTCGAGTGCTCCTTCTTCTCTAAGACCTTCTCCTACTTTCCCTGCCATACTTAGGCACTTTCCTCTATGCTCTCATGCCACCTGGTGTGTAACTCCACTATCACATTCTCTAAAATCTGTCTGATTTGTGTCATGTTCTCCACTAAACTCAGTTTTTTAATGAAATTTTCATCTCTGCAGGCCCAGGACTATGCCTGAAAAGAAGTACTCCATGAATATATCTTGAATTGGATCAACATGGATTGAAAGGAAATGAATTGAGTTGACTTGCAGTGTACTGCACAGAAAGCTCAAGGATTTGGCTGCATCTCTCTTCTCATCCTGTGGTGGCAAACAGGGTGCCTGCCCCAGTACCATGAAGGATGATAACAAGCTTACTATGGTTCATACAAATAGATCACATCTCAATGAGATTATACATTAGCTTGGCTTTCTAGCCAAAAAGGAGAATCAAAAACAGTTATATTAACTTATTTCCTCTCAGGGGAACCGTGGAGAAAGGAATAAAAGTCACTGTTTACCAAACAAAAAGTCTAAGAACATTATTCCATTTAAGAATACGACAGATTAGTGAAAGTGACAAAAAGAAATAAAAACCTACCACATACTCGAAAAGTTGCACAATTGCCTAAAAGCCAAACTGTAATTGTGAATGTACTGGCATTTGGCACAGAGTTCAGGATTTCAAGGAAGCAAGCGGCTCTTTTATGAACACTAAACAGAAATGTCACAAGCAGCTTTTGATTAAACTATGATTGTCACAGTATATAGGAATGAACTAACATATGGTGTTTTTAAAATAAACTACTAACCACATCCAGTGGTTTCAATTAAAGAATGGTTCATTGCTTACAAAAATTCCCCTAGACCCAGCTGTCTTCCAAAAAAAGTCCCATTGCCTGACTCTGAATTTCCACTGTCATCAGGCAGATTTCTAAGGGGCCAGTCTTGGATTTGGTGCACACATTCGGGGTAGCCTCTATAGAAAGTTAAGTACCTTCCTTCAGCTTTGTCTTATGGATGAACAAATCCCGGGGGTATTCTCTTATAAGAAGAGTTATATTAAATGACCTGCTGGAAGACTAGAGAATATTTAAAAGGATTTTTTAGAATGCTAAGGTTATTTATACTATGGTGTTCTGGCATCAAAATACAAATCAATACACACACACACACACACACACACACACATGCACAGTATTAAGAAAAAAGACTAATACAGCTATAAGACAAAGCCCAACTTCCTTAAAAAAAGAATATCTTGTAGAGATGACTCTAAAACCAATACAAATAGGTAATGTAAATATGAATGAAAGGAAGCTAGTTAATCACTGAAATCATTTTATAATCATGGTGAGAAAACTATTCCTAAAGAATTAATTTAAGTTAGGTAGAGACCATTTGAAACTGAGTCTTCTAGGTAACAGGGCTCTATTTTGAGGGGTGACAGATTAGCCTTTGTCAATCTTCCAGTGATTGTTCTGTTCTTCCTCGGTCTCATTGCCCTTCTTTATTGTCAGGGCCCCTCTACCGCCTCTCTTTCTCAGAATCTGTCATCTTATCTCTCTTATCTTCAGTGTCATTCATGTGCTTTCTTCTTCTATCCCGACCACTGGTCAAAATATAGAACTCAATGACATTTTTTTAAAACTCAATTGTTATTTACAATTAAATACTTGTCTAGCCTGGTTTTTCTTATACATTGCCCTTGACTGGTTTTTTTTTTCATCTAACCTAGTATGAGCCTTCTATTAAAATAAAGGTTCTCTACTCTCACTCTTAAAGATATTACATTCTCCCAAACTGCCATCAGGAAAAGCATCCCTACCACTTCAGCCTCTATATAAATATATGCAAAGAACGTCTTCAAATTTATCCCATTATATTCACCTGTTAGATGTTTATATAAATGTCAGAAAGAATCATGAAATAATTTAATAAAAGGAGCTTAAAGAGAACGTAGCACAGACAGATTTCTAGTCAATTTTGTGGAGGGGAAAGAAATCTATAAACCTTCCAAGTTTGTTGTGAGCATGCACATAATAGCTCAGAAAAGTTTCCTCAAGCTAAAACTTTCACACATATTTTCAAAAACTCTGATTAGCATTTGATCTAAATGAAGTGGCCAGCAGAATACCAATTATCTGCCTTCTTGACCAGAGTATCTTTAGCTCAAAATCTATATTTAAGAATTGGAGGATCAAGGGAGAATATCAGCTGTTTCTGGGTGTGTGCATCAATAAAAAATAATCCAAAAATCTTTTTGAAATTATTTGCTTGTTTGTTTCCTCGGTTTTTGTTTGTTTGGGACATTCAACATTTTCACAAGAAGTAATAAAGTAGAGTTAGACCAAGAATTGACTTAGGATTTTATAGTTGCTCATGCATGTATTCTGAATATCGGGTGAATTTGCAGTGAATTTCTAGTTATAGCAATTGCTATTCCTATGCCTTGGCAACAGAAATCACCCTCTATTTTCTGCTGAAAACATCAGTTTGAACCAACACAGCTATCTATATGGTCCACATGTTTATTGTAAATTTGCATTCAGAAGTCACATTTTCTCTTACACTTAAATTATTCCATCCTCATAAATGAAGCAAAATCAAGTAAATAGAATTTCTCTTGTGGCCTTTGTGGTAAAATTTGGGTAACTGACAAAGGATAATTTTAATACAAATTGCTAGATCACAATAACGCCACTACCAGAAGTGGTTTCTAAGGGCATAGAGTGCATTCTGCTTTTTTAAAAAATGGAAATCTGCTTAATTGACACACAGGAAAAGAACTTTAAAATTCAGGAATGTTTTTATTTCAAAATCATTAATTCATAATTCTGAGTAGGATGTACGAAGGTCATCTAAGTTCATCTCCGCAAGCAACATGGATTAATCTGTTTACACATAGTACACATACATAAACAATTCTTAAATTCTCTATGTAAAACACTCCACAAATAGCCCTGGTGACACACTCAGTAATTAACAAATCTCTCTATCATAAGTAGCCTACTTTATATGCAACCTCACTCACCACAGTGGAATACAAACCCTAAATAAAAAGTCATAAGCAGAGGCAGGCTTATTCCAACGCAACACGCTACATGGTTCTTTAGAGAAATGCTAACTTAAATAACATTTTGCATTCTTACATTAACCTGCATGTTTTCACACATTTTAATATTTTCCCATGAGAAAAAGTACATGCAGGGTAGCATCTTTATTTCTGTTTTGAAAATATGGACAATTCCTATTTTATTTACATAACTAGTCATTGCAAAACAAAGTTGTAGCACTGTATTACATTACAAAGAAAAAAAGTACTTTCCTGGCCATCTCTTTTTTCATCTCACCATTATTCAACTCATCTCATTGCATTAACTCGGGTGATTTCTATTTTAATCACATTTCAATAAGATTTAGTTGGGGGGGTAGCATTATTTTAACTGAGGTAGTGGTTAATATTGAATAATTTACATTATCTTTCCTTTGAGATTGTATTTTTCTCCAACGAACTAGAATGTTTTAACCTAATTGGTAATTTCTGGACATTTTATTTATGCATCCATTCAAAAAATACGCTATTTCAGAACATGACTCAAATTAAATATGAGATATGTTTCCTGCCCTTGAGGCTCTAACAATACTGTTGGAGAGATGACACACACACAAATGAAAGAGGTAAGTCAATACGTGAAGCCTTGCAGGTCTAACTACCAGAATATGTAACGTAGATAATACTCGCCACGGGAGTCAAAAATTTGGAAAGTCATTAAGAGTTTAGTATACATGCCCTCTTTACGGCCTTGCTGAAACAGGGTAAGCCTATAATTTCATTAAACTACTTAAAATAGTGAAAAAAGTAGAGGAAACTTCATTACATCTTCAATTTTCTCTTAAATGTCTGAGGACCACAAGTTAGAAAATGGTTTTAAGTAATAAGGAGCTTTAAGTAATAAGTAATTAGAAGTTTTTGTTTGTTTGAATAATTGTTTGTTTAAGGAGAGACTGGATGGAAATGATATGTTAGATGACGGGCAGCCTTGTCTGAAATATCTCCCTTCTATTTCAAGGAAGAACCTAAAGGCTGAAAACACAAAGAAGATGTTGCCTTAAAAATCTGAAGGAAAGGGCAGATGCAAGAGACACTTTGAAGAAAAAGCCAGTAGGACTCAGCAAGTGGCTGCCTGTGGAAGAAAAAGAATAGGGAATAATCAAGGACGATTGAGGTTTTTGTTATATAAGTAACCAGAATAATGGGGACTCCCTGCTCACAACTCTATAAAAATGTGATGAAAAGTCAAGAACACTCCCCAACCACAGGAAAGTTATTAAAAGAACCCGACATTCTGTTTCCATATTGTGGTCATGGAAGAATTCCAGGGAATTTATTTATAGAGTATACCTATGGTTCCCTGTGGTGCCTCGTTCCCAACTACTTTTGCATTACAGTTTAAACTCACAAAGCCCTGAGTCTAAATCCCCAGTATTAAAAACCCATATAGTCCTTTAAGAATTATTTCCTTTGAAGAGAAATTTCCTAAACAGAACACCATTTCAAGAAAGTCCCTGCCAATATCTGTCATTCTTTCAGTTCATTCCAGTTACACACATACTCACACACATACTGACAAATACATTCACTGTTCAAGCCTCCTGGCTTATATACTTAAACCCAAAACAGGATGTGTCCTGTTTTCTGCTTAGGGTAATGCCTGTGGCAGACAGTTATTTACACCTCATTCACTTCAGTAAAGTATATTTCACAGCTTAAATTCTACATGCTGCTATGGTTTTCCCTCATTTTCCACCCCAAGCCCTGAGTACCCCCAGCACCTGGAGCACAGTAGAACCCTCTGAGGCCTCCTGAACTCATGAGTCACTAAAAATAGCAGCAACATCAACTCTTCCATGACACACGTAAACACACTATTCATAACATCTATGGTATGACAAAATGGAATCGCTATTGTAACAGAGAGTCAGAGAGAACAAGAAGTGACACTCTTCCATAGTGTAAGAACTGTCACTTGGAGGACACTTCTAGGTGACCAGAGAACTGCATTTCAAAAGCCTACAGCTCCCTAAGAGATTTAAATAGTTAACTGGCTAAAGAAGACAGAAGTACCATGACACAGCCCTCCTGTATTTATCTGCATCACAGAGAAATAAACAACAATTATTTGCACCACACAAAACACAACATTGTTGAGCCGTCCCAGTAGCACCGAAAACACAAGTATGCCAAACAGTTTCCCTTTCTGCAGAGCACCGCCTTCAAGTCACTGACTTGTCTCACCCAACCGCCCTTCCTGACCATATTAATTTCACTGAGAAACAACAAAGAGCCAGAAGGAGATCTTTCTCATAAAAGAACAAACGGTCCCTTTGCTTGCAGGGGCCCAGAACTGGGAATTCCAACAGCTGACTAAATTCAAGGACATACTTGGCAAGCAGAATCACTTGTTGGTGGCAGTATTTTACACAAAAGAGCAGCATAATAGGCATCACCTCTGGTCCTGGAAAGTCTTCTTTTCTTGGTCCTTTCACTTGCCAGTCAGCATCTAGGCTGATATCCAATGGCAAGTTAAGAGACCGAATTTAGGTTAGTTCTCCCAAAGACACTATTGGGAGCCAGGAGCCAAAATGACAGTAAAACAAAGGAATAGCTTGTGGGAATCTGTAGTAGAAAGGGGGAGAAGAGCTTAAAGAATAGTGATTAGCATTCTTAGAGAATTAATCTCTACAAAGTTTTAGTCTGAAGCTCTTGGCATTACCTGTGTACAAAGCTGAACTTGAAAAATGTGTTCAGAGTAACTCAAAATAATAATTACTACCATTACTGCTAACCAAATGCACTGCTCGCTTAGTACTCAGAACATTGTGAATTAAATCTTATCATTATCCCTTTTTTACAGATGAGGAAACTGGAGCACAGAGAGGTTATGAATCTTGTCAAGGTTACACTGCTGGTATAAACAGAAATTCAAACTCAATCCGGCTCACATATATGCTCCTAGCTACTAGGACAAGCTACCTTTCCAGTAAAATTGCATCACAAGTGCCCCTTCTGAAAAGGTAAATTTTAAAAGTTTTCAGTTATTTAATGTAAAGAGCCTTTATTTTAGACTAACCATAAAATACTTCCTCCTACTTATACAAGATGAAAAACAGAGAAGAGGATAACAGAGACAGTATAGTTCTTTTGTGTTTGTGTTTTGTTTTGTTTTGTTTTCTCTCAGGGAAAGAATCTACCTCATTTCACACACATTCCGAAGATCTCTTTCTCTCCTGCATATGGATTCATTTTGAGGATATGCACATGGCATGTAGAAAATTAAAGAAATCTTACTTTATGATACCGAAATTCGGTCTTACCTGAAAAAATTTGAAAATTAAGAAAAAGTAAAAAGGCGCCAAGGAGAATAAGGTCATGTGAAGGGAAGGCACTGGGAAAAGAAGTCAAATGACAAAACCCCAAATAACCTTGTCTCTTGTGAAAAGCTACTCTGTCCATTTACCCAGAAGTACTACATGAAAGCAGCTGCCCATTTCTCTGTTTCAGTTTTCTAAATATGACAGGATCACCAACTAGCAGAACAATGTTCACCAGCATAGATCCATCAGTTCTGGTACACAGCCAAAAAGCTAAAAAAGAATACCACAAGACTGAATGAATGTCTGTGTACACTGACCTAGTGAAATAATTCTACACCGGGCAAGGCATATGTGTGCAAGGCAGTTAGCGCCTCTGGGCACTGATGCATGTTCAAGCTTGTCAAGAAATATATTACACATCAGATCAATATGCTGAACAGGATATTCTGTTTGTAGCTCTGTTTTCTAACATTTTACACATCTTTAGAGTCTCTGCAGTTACAAAGTGGCCCCATAAATATCCCAGGATACTAACAAAATGAGAAGTTCAGAAGTCGAAACCAGCTAACGGTGGGAAGCTGTGCTGTGTTTCCAGAGCCTGTCTCATCGAGGACCACCTTTCCACCCACTTTCTGGGCAACCCTCAGAGGATGGCAGCTGCTAACTTAGAAAAAAGAAAAAAGTGCACCGTGGAGGAGGCAAAGAATTATTTTTAAGAAAGAGCACAATCTAACTTTTCTCTCCACCACCCACTCCACACCACCTCCTCATTCCCTTGTCTTTCCTCCTGCCTGCTCTTCCATTTCACTTTTCTTCCCCAGCCTCTCTCCCCGTTGCTCATGTACCATACTTCTCACACGTGTTTCCTTCTCTGCATCCCAAGCTGGGACACCAGCGCTTTCACCACACTGAGAAGAGGAGCTGTGCAAGGACTTGGAGCTACCGCTGAACTCAGCGGGGGAAATGAAGCTAGCTAGCTTCCTTCCTCAAAGCTCCAAATACGTAAGAATTAAAACATGTGGTCATTTTGCTAAAGCCTTGTCTTGACACCAAAGCATGGAGAAAAGAAAAGGCTTCTGTGTCATGAGCCAAATGAACCCATTAATTATGTCGTCTTTCTTATATGCCTAAATACTAGATGATTTTTGACCTACTTCTTCTTATAAATGCCCTCTACTGTTCAATTCTATGCCTCTTCAATACTGCTTCTGAAGCTGAGCTGCCCAAGTTCTGTGTGGAGTGGTGAGCATTTTTAAGTGTACATGATGAATCCATGTGCCCTGTGAGTCAATTTCTTCCATCAGCTGCATATGACAAGCAACTCGACACATTCGGGAGCCATCTCCCAAAGCCAAAATACCACTTTAGCAACAGTTAAAATAATGAGGCACTATCTAAAGCAGAATAATTAAAAGTTAGGACCAGATTTACAAGGCAAGAGAGGAAGGCAGAGCAGGGAAATATAAAGATGATTTGCAAGGATTAAAAACAAGAAAATCAGCTGAACCTTTATCTATAATGTAGGAAATATTTAGGCAAATAAAAGCAATGCTTACTTATATCTTCTTCTGTAGTAATCCATCCATTCAATTACTCTTCAATAAGCATTTATTAAGCATATACTGTGTGCCAGATGTAACATGATAGGTGCCAGAGTTAACATACTGAACTAACAAATCTGATCCTAGTGCTCGTAGAGCTCATAATCTAGCACCAGTGCGAGAAAAAAGTGTGGGCTCACAAAATTGCAAATTGAAACACGTATTATGAAGAAAATAAGAGCTGAGAAAGAATAACTTTGGAAAACATACATTAGATACAGTAATAGGAAAGTCTTCTCTGAAGAGACAAAATTTTAAAGCTGGAACATAAAAGAAGAGAAAAGCTTACCAGGACAAATACAGGGTGACTATTCCAGAAAGAGGATTACCAGTGCAAAATCCCTGAGGCAGAAAAGGTTTGGGCACCAAGAATTTGAAAAAAAAAATCAGTGTAGCTGAAGTAAAGTGAGCAAGGAGAGAAGGACGTAGGGCATGACGGTTGAGACACTGTGGGCCATGATGCCCAATTGAGATTTTATTCTAAGGACAACAAGAAATTTTCGGCAGAGGAATGGTATGACCCAGTTACTTTATGGTGATCGCTGTCGCCTCTGTGTCAAAGAAGACTTGAAAAGTGGAGCCTATTGCAGTTGTCTACGCCAGAGATGACAATTCCCTGGCCCAAAATGTGGCAGCCAAATTTTTCAGCAACAGACAGATTCAGATATATTTCAGAGGTAGAACCAACAAAAGTCACTGGGGGATTGCATATGGGGATGATGGCAAGGAAAGAATCAGAGATGATGCTCATCAAGTGACTCTATTTACATATAGGGTTTTTTTTTTCAGAAGAAGCATCACCTGATACAATGACAGGCCCATGCAAGAATCTGGTCTATGGGCCATGGTATGTCTTTAAACATGAGTAACTTCAAAACCCTAGATCCAAGAATAACAGAAACTGTGTGTGGCTGTTCTTGAGAAAGAATAATGACATACTAGGCAGATATTTCAGTAAATGAGTTTTCCCATAAGAATTTTATTGTCATGTTGGTGCCAAAACCCTGTAGCTTCCCCAAAATCATATGGTTAAATGTCTTTCTACAGCTGAGTGTAATGAGTATAACATTTTAAGTAGGGTTACAACAGATAAACCAGCTACCAATTCATCTAGTCTCCAAGATAAGCAGTGGAGAGAACATACAGCAATTTCTAAGGGGATCTTCATGCTGAATTGAATGACTCATGTCGAATATGTTAAAGGCATATTACAGCATAACTTACTGACTAGCAGGAAAATTACTAACTATAAAATGCAAATTTATAAATAATTTCATTATAATCACTAAACAATTTTGTCTTTAGCAATGGTCTCTCATACGATCCTTTCAGAAACCAAACATACAACGCAATGCAGTACTCCCCACGGAGGAGACCCCTGAGGGTAAAGAGAATCAACTGCCTTGTTTATTATACATGCTGCACTCAAACTGGTCCCCAAATGCCACAGAGAGCAACAGTAGTTCCATGGTAGACACACACTTGGTCTCACTACCTTCCTGATCAGTTCATTCTCAGTTACTAACTTGAGTATTACTGGCATTGTTTCCATTGCGTTTCCTACAAAGCTGATGTATAATTATCATCTCAAAAGCCTTTGGCCCATTTGTCTAGGTGAGCACCTCTCCCTTTTTAGTATTTACAGTGATGATGCACTCTTGTTCTTAAATTGTAGAATGAGGGATGACTGTGAGAGAGACACAGAGAGAGAGATCAAACACACATACACTGGGGAGAGCACTTCTGATTCTGACTCAGGCTTTGCCGAAATGGATAGCAAATCGAGATAGACAACAGTAATTTATTGGAAAACGGATGTTATCTTTGTTCCTCCACATTGTTAACTGTGACCTTTTTTATCTGCATTTCAAGGACTTTACTTGAAACAGACCCCCTTTTTTTTTAGTCAATGTATGAAAGATTCCCTTCAGAAAGGCTTTCCCCCAACATTGCAATTGAAAAGTACATAACTCTTGACTCCTGCTCTCTGGTTCCTTCTAAGTCTTAGATTTACTACAACACTTTTAAATTTTAATTTAGTGGTCCATTTCCAAATTCTCCTCAAAATGTTTATCTTTAATTTGGTGGTCCATCTGTGTTCCTCCTCCCAGCATAATACCACTCCAGCTTCTAAGGCACATGCTCAGTTCCAATTGCGAGACTATACAGGATTCACAAATTCACCTCACTACACTTCACAACCTCTTTAATTTAACTCTGTAAATTTATTTTGCAACACTTCTGAGCTGTTAATTCATTGATTTTGGCCTCTCATCGCCCACAATGGCTGAACTGGATCTTTATCTGTATTACCCCTAATGCATTTTATAGCAGGTTACATATTTTTGCAACTGTAGCAAAGAGATGAAGAATGTAAAGAGCCCTGCCAACATGAAAAGCTGTCACTATGTAACTCCTGTCGGGAAATCTCCCAGAACTGGCAGTTGTTTCTAATGCTTCTCCCTTCGACTGTACATATTCATTCTCAACTCAGACACAGAGTTACCTAGATAGCCAAATATTCTCCACATCGAAAGAAACAAAAGCAACATGCACATGCACCTTAAGCAGTCTACCCTATCACTTGGATCCTGCTATTCTGTTCTTAGTAACACTCTTATGCAAAGTATGATATCTAATATGTTCAACATTTCAAGAGCTGTGTCACTCTACATTCTTTTCTGACTTACAGGATGCTTCTCCACTATTCCTTTTTAAATCATCCATCTGGTCCACAACGTGGTTAAATGTTACCTATAACCCTGTAAGTATCATCTATATCTATATCTATATAAATGTATATCTATATAAATATATACCTATAATTCTCATCTTGACCTACTGATTCAATAGAACCTATTTCTAAGCAGAAACAATCAAAAAATTTCTTTAAGAATCTTCCAGATACTGTTGACTACTGTAGTTAAAAACCATCAATAATACTCTGCCCTTTTTCACTAATCAAAATGTAGGACACCTGACCATGCCTATAGTTTGTCAGATCTTTTTTGACCAACTCAAAATTTTTACCAGATCTCTTCCTAGACCAAACTGTTGGGACAAGAAAAGCATCTCCATAGACATTGTTCTTTAGAGGAGACCATCCCCACGTTATTGCATCCCTCCCCATTGGCAACAGGATCCCAAAAAGTGTCTTTCCCAAGGATGTAGGAGTGAGGCAGAGAGAGGCACCGACACCCAGAGAGTACTCACTGAGTGGTTTTAGGATGCTGCTGCTGGATTCATCAGCATTTTCCACATCTGACTTGTCAGAGTAGTTCTCAGAGATTCTCTCCTTCTCCTTCTTTTCTTTGTGCCCCGTCTTTCTCTTGTGACGTCTCCTTCTCCTGTAGCTCTTCGGCACATGGACCCCAATGTAGATGGTGTGGTGGCCTAAAGGAAGGTACATGAATCACCAATCATTTCAAATCACACTCTCTGCTGCCTATAAATTGTGCTAGGTAAGAAGAAAATGTCTTAAATTCAACAATACCATTCTATATTGGACAAATAAACTCAAACTGGAAAAATAAAGTCCCTCCCAATTATCAGTTAGCGAGAGTGCAATTTAATCTGTTGGCTGGCAGGAGGATTCTGTGAGTGTGTCCTCTAATTCTATCCTGATAAACTATTTTTGTTAAGAAAAAGCAAAGAATACCAAACCAGAAATCAGGAATCCTTGATTTTAGTCAGACCTCTGCCATCAATTAGCTAGCTATATATGACCTTGAGCATCTCCCTTAACCATTCTGGGCCTCCATCTCACCATTTGTATAATGAGAGACTGAAATTGGGTAACTCCCAGAGGCCCTTCCAGTTCTAACCTCCGATGAGTCCGCGATTATACTTAACAGTGTGCTGGAAAAGGAGTTCTTGGAGCAGTAAAGGATAAAGATATAACTAAAAGTTCAAGAAGTCATTCTGCTGGGGATAAGGTTTTACACTAAAACTTTTTTTTTTAACCCGATAAGCAGAATAGAGACTTAGAACTGGGACAAACAGAAAAAATAAGACATACTTAGAAGATTTTAGAAATACTCAAATGTTCGCACTAGGAAGCAGCTAAAAGGAATGTCAGCTACAGTGCCATTCTCATTTTTCTTTTTTCGTTCCCAAAAGTTTCTAAAAACTGGTTGTTGCAATGATAAAAATAAACCCAGCCCAGCAAAAAATTGCCTTGAAGAGAAGGGCATAAGGAAAAAAGATTGTGAAATGCTTTTAGTTCTCTAGATGGAAGAAGCTGCAAAACTGACAAGTGGTATTATTTTTACAAAATCTGATAAGATAGAAAAAAAGGAACTCAAAGTTCCACACTTTTTTTTTAATTAGGAAACTTTTACTTTCACTTTATACACAGCATAACTTCTGAATGTGGGGATCACCATTTCAAAAGTAATGTGAAAACTTTTATTTTTTAAAATACAAATTGGATTTTCTCATCTATGGGTTTCCTCTCCCATTCTGGAATTATTCCTTGAAGACCACTTTCCAGTGCCACAGACAATATCATACACCTACATGTAATACGCAAACATGCAGTTTGTCTGATACAAATTGTTGTGAATTACTTTCCGCAGTAACTCATTAGCCA
Organism: Pteropus medius; assembly: GCF_902729225.1. Lineage (NCBI taxonomy): Eukaryota > Metazoa > Chordata > Mammalia > Chiroptera > Pteropodidae > Pteropus > Pteropus medius. The sequence goes on along the minus strand of NW_024351730.1, from coordinate 21,059,779 downwards.
TATCTAAAAACACCATAATTCACAAGGGTGTTCCCTTAAACTGGAAGGATTAAAACAATACATCCTCCCCCAAGAAAGAGCTTGAAGGAATATTCCAATGAAGGAATACAGAACCCTAAGTGAATGGGTTAGCATTAAAAAGAAAACATCTGATGCTTGGAATAAAGTTGGAGGCATGTATGTAATATGTGAACCTCCCCCCACCAACACACATACAAACACACAGACACACAGACCAACTCAATTACTACAAAGTACCATGAAATTTTCCTCACAGAGCATGTACCAATGAAAAATATATCATGTCTAACCATTTGCAAGCAAATTGTTCTCATGGGAAAGTTATATTACATTAGGAAGTAGGAAATGTCTCAGAAACAATGTGAATTAAGTAACAGTGTCAATTATTTCCTGAGCTCCAGTTACTGACGGAGCTTTATCTCAAGTCACACAATATATGTAAGCAAAGCCAACCAATATCTTTGGTAAAGCAAACATTGAAAGCTTGGTTGCCTTCATTCAAAAATTAGGAAAACATCATGAAAAAAATGAAGAAATTGGAATTTTTGTTAAAACTTGTCACATTATTTTCTACATCATTAAATAATGGCAACTAAGAGAAAATGGCAGTTAAGCTACATAAGTTATATTAATGTTATATGGAAAGATTTTTTAATATATTTACCCAAATCTATATAGTACATCTGATAAAGGACATTTAAAGGACAGTCTATGGGCTGATAGGATTTGAAGGTAAGATTTCTGGCTATAAAGTATTGTTGTTATCCACCAAATGAAAGAGTTAGGGCAATTCAGAAAGTGAGCTTTCAAAGGCCATGGAGAGTAACATACCTCACGTTTTAGAAAATAATTTGAGTTGTCATCACTACAAAAAGGGCATCATTTTATTCCCATTGTGATCAGAGGCCTCCTCCCTGCCTTCTGAGTAAGAGTCAATTTATCCCCATTTCCTCCAGCTCCGGTCTCAGCTGCCTTCCCCCACTCACTGTGTCACACACTAAGACAGGCGGGAAAGCTTTCAGATATGATGCTGGCTATGAAACGTGGTTCCTTTCAAGACAGCCCATGTTTCAGGCATTTTTTTTTAATCACCTTTATCAAGGTATAATTTACATGTCATAAAATTCAAACATTTTAAGGGTATAATTCAGTGACTTTTAGTACACGTACAGAGTTGTACAATCATCACTATAATCCAATTTTAGAACAGTTCTACCGATTAAAAAAGAGCTTTCATGTCCATTTGAAAACTTACAAATATGCCGAGTTCTAGCTAGGTCTGTTCCCACTCCCATCCCATACAGCCACTTTCAGGCATTTCTGACACTCTGGGTGATGGCCTCTGGGAAGCTACAACTCTCTGGTGCCCACAGGGCTACGACTTTTTTTTTTTTTTTTTAAATTATGGCGACATTGGTTAATGAAATCCAGTAAGTTTCAAGTGTATGATTCAACAGGAAGTCATATATATTTTGTATTGTATGCTATGGACTTTTTGTGGGGATCCTGAGAGCACAGTAAAATGCAGTAATATCTGAGTAAGGAAGAAATTGCCTTCCCAAGGATGCCAGAGGAAATAATGACACTGAGATGGGCCATCTGAAATGCAAAGCACCTTCCTTGTCCTCGCACACATTACTGGTAACCAAATTTTCTTTCCTGTCTTGTGTTCAGATAGAGGAAAAGGTACATGGTCCTGAGGTTAAATAAACCTTTATGAACTTAGGGACAGTGCCTGTGTTTCAACAACCACTTCTCAACCTCTTTCCAACCTCAGCTTCTTGCCCATGAGAAGAGAGGAAATATAGCCTTGCCCTGGCGAGTGGGGGGTTAGACATGCTTTCTCAAGGTTGTGACCAAATATTTTATAAGCTGTATGTGGTAAGAACCAAAATATCAAAAGTACAAAAATACCAAAAGTAAAATGAGTTGTGATGGAAGCATTCTTACCACCCTACAGAACACCTGTCTTCAGGATCAATAGAATTATTGATGAAAATATGCTGTTTTGATAAGACTATCATCGGTGGATGTCAATATTTATATTCATTAAAATATCCGTACTTGTCTCAGAGATATGTTATGAAGATTGATGGCTAATTTTAAAATCACAGCTCATAAAATGACAGCAAGCTCTTAGGAAAGCCATAAAGGTTGAGAGTATAGTATTATTTAACATGTAAAGTGAAAACGAGAAACGTTGACAGAAAAGCTTTCTAATCTAGCAAGAGTCTACAAAACGATAAGATGCTCAAAGAATCAGGGACAGTTACCTGCTTAACTCATCAGGAAAGTTCAGGCTTAAAAAAAAAAAATTCTCTGCCAGAAATGTCAGTAAAAGTGCTTCCAGAGATAGTATAAAAAGGAGCAAAATGTTTTTTAAATGACAATAATTCATAAGGAAAAGGTGATTGTTTAAAATGTTATTATAAAAAGGGTACATTCTTGCTACTCAAAATTTCATAAGGTAAAACTACGATAATTTACATTTGACGATATTTATTTAGGTGTGAGTCAAAGGGCACTCAGTCCTTGATTTGGCAGTGGTCTCAGTATCATGTGTACAGATAAATACCCTGCGTGCCATTCTCTGACAGATGGTGCAAATTCCACTCAAACTCTAAATGTCTTGGGACTATCTTACAATCATCCCACTGCCAGTACAAGTGGGAAGAAAACATGGCTTTCCAGGTTATCTTCGAATGTCAGAAATTATCACCAGATGATTCTTGATTCTGCCCATCACCTGCTCCACCTCAGTTGAAAACTGTGAAGTACTGTGAAGCTCTCATGTCCTATTCTCCCAATTCCTAAGATATTTCTAAACAAATAATCCTGATAGTGGCTATCATGTTTTCAGGCCAACAGAGAACCCTTATATTTAGTAACTCTCTAATCATTCAAGTTAAAGAGGCTTTCACAGATATCCACTTTGCTACCAAGGATGATTTAAGACTTTGGAGAATTAAACCCATCAAACCAGAAAAGGGTTTTATACCAAACATTTTCTGAGGAACTGAGTGATTAATAACATATGCCTCTATATGCAAGATAGATCTATTAGCTCCTTTTGGAAACATATTGATGTGTTTACAGTACACACAGATGATAGAAATCATTTATTGAGTCCTTACAAATGTGCCAGGTTCTGGCTAGAGGGCTCTTCTATTATCTCATGCAGTCTTCACAACTGTGAGAATTAAATATTGCTATTATCCCCACTGTACAAGCAAAGAAACCAAAGTTCAGGGAAGTCAAGGATATTGTCACCAGTGAACTCATAAAATCCCACAAAAGAAGTCTCTCTTGAGTGTCAATATTAACAATAGCGAGCACTTCATCACTGCTTTGGTGGTGTTTTGTTTTTGTTTTATTTTGTTTTGTTGTAATATATACTATATTTATGCCATCGATCTTACAACTGATTATGTTTCCTTCCTCATGTTGACTGCCAGAAATAGAAGAGATGACTCTCGGGCCAACCTGGGTAGAGTTTTGTTACATGCATTTTATACATTAACCTCACTCTTCCATATTTTCAGCCATTTTTTTCCCTTCACACTAACTTTTTTTGAAGCAAGGCAATATACAAATATTTTTTAAAACCTGAGATGTCAATACGGGGGGTAGAGAATGAGGATGGCTAGAGGTAGCTGGAGGTAATCACAAAGTAGATTTCTGGGCGAAAATTACATCTGTCCTCTGGTGGCTCTTCAGATAGATCTAAATTTATAGGCCTAAATCTTTGCCCAGAAATCTACCTTCCTCTACACCTACCCCTAGCCATCCCTACTCTCTACCCCCAGACTCCTACATACATCTCTCTAATTAAACATGGACGATGTTCCGAGTTTGATTCTTATCCACATTATTGCTCTTTCTATAATCAACTGAATTTCTTTTCTCTCCAGTTTAAAGCAAAGATTTCACAACACTTGGCACTTTATATCATTCTTTTAGAACTAATCAGCAAGATTCTCCAAATATAACTTAAACACTGCCTTCCCTGGCTTATCTAAAGTAACCTGGTCTTATGCCAAGATGCCTAAAACATGTTGCCAACGGGATGTAGGGGAGGGAGGCAAAATTAAGAGATATTTATTATTTCTTTCTAATTATGAAATTTAAAAAATGTAGAAGAGGCAAAGACCCTGGATGAGTGATAGATTACACAAAGATGCCATAAAAACTTTACTTCTTCAGCCAAAAGAAAAAATCTCAAAGATGATTTTAGAAGTACATGCATAAGAATCCTTAAATAGAATGACAGTATTAAGTCCAGATGCCACAGAGATTTTGTGTTCGGCACTTTAAATAACAAGAAATAGAATAGTATGTATAATCCTAAAAACTTTAATAAATGAAATACAAATGACTTGCTAGCTTTTTACTCACAAACCCATAAGAGTGTCCCTAAGCAGTTCTAATAAGCTATAACCAAAGTAAAATTGCTGAGTTACTTGGGCATCAATACCAGCTTGTGAAAAGAAAATCTCATTCGAAAGACATGGTGAGATTTTGCAGTTAACGGGGGCAAGTCAGCCCTTGCAAAATGCTTGCATGAGGGTCCACATTTCAAACATACACCACCATCCAGGACAAGGGATGATTTCTATTTTTGTATTTTGGATAGAGGCAACTTTGCACATAGGAAAAAAGAATGCATATGTTTATTAATAGATAATTACATATTACATATGTAATTTATTTATAGATCATTTTAAATGCTGATGGGTAATATATTTTAATATTAATACTAATTACACTTAGGATCACGCATGCAAAGAAATAAATAATAAAACAATGAAAAACAGGGACATAGTTTTCTTCCCACTGAACCTCATGGGAATTTTGTTCACTGATTGCCTCCCAGAAATCCTTAGGGTGACCTGAGTTTCCCTAAGCAAGACCGATAAGAAATCTCAGCTTGTTACCTGGTGTTTACTGGCATAGAACTTTTAATATTTAATGTTTGATAAAGATGATAACAATCTCCAGGAAAACAGCTACAGGAGAAAGGTCTTGAAAGGGAGTCAACTCCCGTCCTTTAGCTCAGAAACTTCAACATCTGCTTCCAAACGGCTCGTATTTAGCAAAAAACTTCTAAGGTCTTCAGGTGCAGCTCCTAAGACCAACACACTGAAGCTTCCATCACAGTTTTCATCGCTAACAGTGGATAACAGAGTCAAAAACTGACCAGCACTATAAATATTTGAAATGGTGAATGTTTTTAAAGAAATACAACTTTATTATGTTTAGTGATCATCAATTACTGAAAATATCTAGGCTACAACAACCACTTAAAGGTACTATGAGAACCTACTTTAATGAATAAAGAGGACTAAAAATCACCTTATCTTTTATAAACTGCAGTTCCTGAGGTGCTTCACAATCTCTAAAAAGTTGATTCTCCAAAGTAATTTTAACTTTTAGATCTCTTTTAGATTCATAGGTATAGATATAAAATATAATCTCTCTCACTCTATATATGTATATATTTATGTATATATACATATATATATATATGTAAAATCTGCATCATTTCTTTAGGGAGATATATAGAGATAGAGAGATTTTTATAGACAAATCAAATAATGTTGACAAAGTAGACACAAAATAAATAAAGTTGACACGTGTCAAAGGGGAAAAAAACAAAGCACTATTTCTCCGCATCCATACCCATCTTGAGCTCGATAATAACTTTCGAGGCCCCTCTGTTCTTTAGCACAGGCACAACAGGGCATTCACCCCACCTGAGCAGGACAGAGTAGCCAGGTCTAGGTCAAGTCTAACTGTCCCCCTGTCTGCTGTTTTACTTATACAGAGTTTATCTGCTTAACAGAATGAACACCTTCCATAACCTTAGTCTTTCCTCATCTTGCCCAGAAGCAAGTGCCTGGCAATCTGCACCCTGCCCTGGGTAGAGTCTCCCCTGGAGCTTTCATGTAGTGTGTGCCAACCCCCAGGAACCAGATCTGTTAATCCTTTTATTTGACTTAAAAGAGTAGAGTGGAGCCAAACGGCCTGGGAAGGCCAGTGCCAGGCAGGGCACTGCTAAGAACAAAAAGGAACCACCCAATATGAAGAGAGGAACCCCTACTTATCTTGACACCCAGAACCCCAAAAGAACTGGAGGATTTTAATGTGCAGTATACATGCAGTCAGACAAAATCCACCTGTGAGTCAACCACAGAGAACTGACAGTTTTCATTGTTTCTCTTATAGTCACCATTTGTACAACTGAATGGGAAATAGGGTTGGAAAAGAGAAAACAATGGCTAATCTAATGGTCACTGATAATTAGATTTGCAATTGCAGCCAAAGAAGCAGCTTAGAGTGACACATAAATGGACACATTCACACTCTCATCTCAACCACATTGTCCATCTCCCACTCCATTATGGCTTCCCTTTTAGCACTGGCCTAAGCCCTGGCTGGGCAATAGGAAGAACAGTCTTTAGCTGCTATAGACAGATAATCCACCACAGAGTTAGTGGACTCATGGCTAATCAGGTGTCAAATATTTAACATTAGTTCACATAATTCACATATCTGTGATATAGGTGAGACGTGGATAATGCTGAAAGGTTAAAACAATGACCAAGAACTAAGGAAAGTGCTATGAGAGATTTAAATTAGCCAATCCCAGAATCTTCATGACTATGGTTTTCCACATGCAACCAAAAAAAGAGAATGGCATTCACTGACACAACAGCACAGAATCATACTTTCGGAGTTGAAATGACAAACATCACCTGATTCAACCTCTTCATTTACCAGTGGACCGCCTAAAGCCAAATAGTCAGTTAATGATATAGAGACCTGGGACTCTTGACACTCCCAAGATATCTAAGGTTTTCTTTCCCCCTTTCCCACTACCGTGATACCAGCCCCTGATCGTTCCACTATGTGCAAAACAGCCAAAAAAAAAGTTAGTCCTTTCAACTTAGTAATTACCTAGTTAGAAGAAAAAAAAGGACTCAGGAATTCTCTAAAAAGGTTTCTCTCTTACAATCACAGAATGACAAGTTTAAATCCACAACCCTCAGTTCCATAAGCTGCCCCAGAATATGAAGATGTTCTGGCTGTGACATCTGTCCTCCCACTGATCATTGATCACCTGCAGTTGTTCAAATGATGAGGCCAGCTGGGCTTGTGTCTTCTTTCTCTCTCATCTTTTCCTAAACTCTTGCAACAACTTTTATTCTCCTCCTTTCGGTTCTTTCTACTTTCTATTCTTCTATTCAGGTGCTGCTTCTAGCTCTCAACCATCTCTAATTTCCTTTCTCGCTCCAGAGAGAACAGACCTCAAGCATACTCTTTTGGAATGAGCACTAACCTGGGAAAGTCAGGAAGCCTGGCTCTTTGTCCTTGGTATTCTAATGACTACTGGTGTTACTGCAAGCAAATCACTTTAACCTTTCCAGGGCTCATCTATCCATCCGCAAGGTGAGAACTTTGAGCTAAATTTTCTCTAAGATCCTTTCTAGCTCTAAAAATTCTATAACAATTCTAAGTATTTTAATTGGTTAAGTGTAATGGAGCACACAGAGGAAAAGGCTAAAAGTTTTCTACCATTTCTCAAAGTCTCTTCCCAACTAGCTTTCTCTTTGGATACTCTTCAATCTACTCTAATTCGACTCTTTCCTAACAAGAGCCAGAGATCTTCCTTTTGCCAAATCCACTGGCTACTCTTCTACCCTCCTCTACACAACTCCCAGCAGCATTCGGCACTGTGGATCACTCACTCATACTGAAAGTGCTCTTCTCTTGGCCTCAGAGGCACCCTCTTCCCGGTTTTCCTCCAACTTCTATGACTGCTCCTTCTCAGCCTCCAAATGTTGGCACTCACAGAGCCCAGTTCAGTCCTCTGACTCTATTCTGTGAGCCAAAGGGCTCTTTTTTAAAACGCGACTTTCGTATCATCAGTTCCCTTTTCGAAAACCTCAGCAATGGCTCCCCAGTGCACGCTCAATAAAATTCTAAATCTTCAGCATAGCATAAAAGGCCATGAATTATCTGGGTCCTATCCACCTGAAGGGGTCCAAAGTTTTGCCTCCCCAAAATGTACCCTTTGGGATGTTGATTTTAAGCTGGACATTAAGAAACAAAAGACTCAGAACTTTGACTCTCCCCGCCTTCCTGCCTAAGAGATTTAGATGGAAAGGCCTGCTCCAGGAAGGGCATCTTACTTAGCATATTCATCTCAGTATTAGATAAGAAGGATACAAGCAGGGGCCTGTTAGCTAGATTCCCCCAACCTGTGTCTGACCTGTGTCTGATTATTTCTGGGTTGCTTAGCAGGATTTTGTTTACCACGTATTCAGTTCTGTCTTGGCTACCTATAAATTGCCTATTTCCCCTTCAAAATCCCAGAGCTCTGTCCCCTTTTTCCTTTGTCTGCAATGTACATATAAGCCTCAAATGCCCAATGTATTTCGGGTCTCCTTCTCATGGCACCCCTAAATGTGCATTTGTATGATAAACTTTGGACATTTTCTCCTGTTAATCTGTCTCTGTTCATTTGAATATTAGCCCAGTTAGAAGAACATAGAAGGTGGGAGGAAAAAAATAATTTTTAGCCTCCACACAACTCAGGCCACCTCTCTCCCTATTCACATGGTCCGGCTTCATAGGCCTTATTTCCACATCTCAAATTAGCCTCCCTCTTTCTCACCTCTAGGCCTTTACACACGCATGCCTGTGATGCTGCCCTCATTCTTGAACTAGTTAATTCCTCTTCATCCTTTAGGTCTCAACTTAATGTCACTCTATAAGAGATGTATACCCTGGTCTCTCATGTAAACTCACCCACATTATCATATCAATCAGTCTTGTGTCGTTAAATATAATGACTGGTTGATTTGACTGAACATTAATTGTGGCCCTAACTAGAATACATTATCACATTTGGTGATACATGCAAGCCTAGAAAAGCAACATATTAGAGCTTCCATCTGCAATTGTTCTTAACATTTTCATAAGCTTAAAGGGGAAAAAAAGTATTGTCCATAGGTTAAAGTTAATAAGAACAGTTAACATAGATGCTAATCAACTAATTTGTTGATTACTAGATATCAGTATTAGTTTTAAGTTCTGAAAACATTCTGCAGTCACAGTAACCACTGGTGAGAAAGTGTTGAGCATAAAAATAAATTACCTACAGGAGCTATATTCAAGGGAGATGATATCTTAAATTTATAGGATTCATCCTGGAATTTCAAACTAGTTTACTTCTACTCCAGCAAAACTAGGAAATGAGGAAGTGCAAATGCTTATTTCTTTGTACAAAAAAAAAAAAAAAAATCAAGATTTGGAAATTAATTTGTCAATGGCTTACTGCAAATACTAAAGTATTTTTTAGATAATTTTAAGAATTCTTAGAGCATCTCTGGTAGGTGGGCAAGAAGATAGGTTAAACTACACTTAGCCTGAAAAAAAAAAAAAATGTAACTACACAAGTATGATTGTTCTCATGTCATCCCAAAAGGTAGGACAGAGCCAGGAACAAAAACAGGTCCCGAGGCTTCTGGTTCTCGACTCTGTTCTCTAACCCACAGCACAGACTGAATAAAAGTATCTGAACAATCAGATGCTGATTTAATTTGCCAAATATGTGTAATCACTGGATTCATTTATGAGCTTTCATTATAGAAAGATATCTTCTTTATTTTTCAGTAGGGATAAAATTATTTGTTGAAAATTTACTCATCGGCTGAGGCTGGAGTGGTAATTTAACCAATCTATAAATGTGCAATTCTGGCCCTCTAAAGCCAGTATGTTGGCTGATATTACTAAAATTCAGGTCTTATTTTTATTTCCAAAAGTTTGGGCCTGGTAAAAGTTATTGAGCATGTTATTGAGCATCCCACTATGAAAAGGGTCAGCAGAATAATGTCTCAAGATATTTATGTAGAGTTTGTTCTCCTTTCAAAGTCAACAGAATATTAAGAAAGGTGAATACATTGGGTAAAGCACTTGGGATTGCTGCTTTCTAATTCTAACTCTACGGAAAGGTAAAAACAATTAGCTAGATTGAAAAGCTTTTGCAGTTATTCAAAGAAGGGAGTTATTTAAGTCACCTATATGTACTGCTGAGTCAGTGGATGTCACTCACCACCCTTCCTACCCTCACCTTCACCCCACCTGGCAATCAGCAGCTTCAGGGGTACAATGTTTGTAATCTTCTGTGAACTTCTGTCATGGCAGGCTCTCACCTCAGTCCGCTAAATGTGACCAGCCAAAAAAGTAAAATAAAACACAACGAAATCCCACCAGCAAGCTCACCACTGCAACCAGAGAGACTCAACTGAGCTTTATGCATCTTTATTCCATTCTTTGCTCTCCCGTACCAGTCCCGATTCTCAATTCCTCCAATGATTCTGAATCTTGTGATGATAAAAACAGGGAAATATTTAGCTCAAGTTCAAATACATAGTATTATTTCTATACTATTGCATACTCTCATTTAATTGGCACCTAAATTACATAATAGCCTGTATGTGTATCATATAAAATATGTTGCTATACATTACACGTACATATAATAGACCTTTGAATCTTCTTTGTGGTAGAAAAACACTGCATACTTAAATCTGTTTTCCAGAAGAAGGAAATTTGCATGCTTTATTAGGCAACGGGCACACGTTTGTATTTTATTCTGTATACAATAAGAGTTAATATGCCCTTCTTGGAAAAGAAGGCAATTTAACAAATTAGGGGCAATGTGTATTGGAAAAATCTAACCATGAAAATCAGATCTCCCACCCAGAGCTTAAAGGGAATCAGAATGAATCCAAAGAGAAACAGACAGCTGGTCTTGGGAACCTTCCCTTGATCATTCTAGCTTGCCTTTTCCAACACAAGAAGCAGTAGGTAAGTGTGGTTAGGAAGGCAAAGGTTAGGGGTTAATAAAAATGAATTAAGCAAATATATATCATCTAGATCACTTAAAATTTTTGGAATAATATTAATTATTGGTGAAAATAAAAATTAGAGGTGAGGCTATTATTAAGCAGAAAGAAAAAAGTACAGAGAGTGGTAGAGTATGAAGCGCTCCTGTCCTTGGTGCCAGACACAGCGGCGTTGTCCCTGGTGACTGCCCAAACAGTTCTATGGTGAATGGCATGTTCTATTATTCCTATTTTACAGAGCAAGAAATCCAAACTCCAAACTGTAAGTTCCGTCTTTCACTTATGCAATGATTCGACAATAAAGCAAGTTTAAACTTTTATTCCCAAACTGATGGTTAGCCTCTCTGCTTTAACAACACATGAATAAAACAGACGATAAAGACTTTCCCCCAAAATATCAAACAATATGTCTCAAAAATATAACTGCTTCTAAAGAGAAACTTAATCTGTAGACGAAACTGCTACAAGTGTATCAGAATTTCTGGATCCATGTGAAAAACAACCCAAGTACGAAGTTCAATTTTTTATGGCTTATTGCCATAAAGGAATGTAGACATCTAGGATGGAAAGTAGCTTCAAGAGGGCTTTAGCCATACTAAACTACCAGGGAATTCTCTGCCATTGGAAAACTTTGGGAAGGATGTCTGAGTCCATTTTCAAATAACCGTGGAATTATCATCACATTTCCTTGAAACTAAAGAAATCTATATACAAATATTTAACCTGACTGAAACAGCAGGCAGTGTCAGACAGCTCCAGAGCTAAGTGCTGTCTACATGCGGGCCTCTGGCTGGCTTTCAGCTGAAGCCATGAGGAGAAAGAAGCAGAGCATTGGGAAAGGTCTGTATAGGTTTGACCTGCTCTGGGAAACCCAAGTTACTATTCAGGCATCCACCCTTAAACACCTCACTACATTTCTTCAAAGCTCTCCAATGTGTGAGTACATTGTTTCTTTTAAGAAGGCTTTTCCTTCAGCAATATTTTCCCAAGTGTTTTCTCTGTACACATCGTTTCTCAGAAATTAGAGTGAACAGCAGAGAAGAGGTCACCAAAATGCAACCAGACACTTATATCCAGTGCTCAGAATAGCCCCAGCCCCAACTCGGCCCCTCCCTTCTCATCCGATAGGTTTTCATTCACTCCTTCTCAACAGTTACATTTTTTTTTTTCGTTATAATTATTAACAAATGTCTACCAGGCCCTGCTTTTTCTTTAGAATACTACCTCCTCCAATAGACATAAACACATCATCATAATATCCTCTAGTGAAAAATAGGTTTAAGTCATTATGATTTCATGTTTGTAAAATGTTGAGATTCTGACCTCCAAAAAGACAGAAACTACCATTTCATCATTTTAGTTTCTCTCCTCAAAAGACAGAGTAGAAGAAGAAAAGAATAAAGCAGAGGTGTTTTAGAGGCTTCTTTTTCTTATCAAAATAAATACATTAAAATATATATATATATATATATATATATATGCCAATGATCTTTGCAAAATCAAACAGGAGTAACAGCAAGGATAGGATCACTGGAGAATATACCATCTCATTTGACTAAGAATACTGAGAACCAAATTTCAAACTAAAAAATTAAACAAAAATTTTAGAAGATTATATAAAGTAACATTTAGTTTATATTGTATATTCTTTTATTCACTCTTTCTTTTAACAAATATTTGGTAAATATTTATTGTGCTCCAGAGAGTGCCCTACTTTTACTTTTATTTCCCAAAAAATAATCCTCCTGTAAATTCCATGCATTTTTAACAATACTCTCCTAATGTCAACCAGTAGACATGGGAATTTCAAGAATCATTCTTCCATTTGGACAGATGGGAGCTCACTTCCTTTTGGCCTTGGTTTTGAATGGAAGAGGAAAGCCACCACAATATATCATAGCTTTGAGAGCACTGATCAGACTTCAGAAACGGAGACACATTTCAGCCAATATTGTCTTGCCGTACTTTATGCTTCCTGAGTTGCTGGTTAGACTTGATGTTAAGAAAAGGCCCCGCACATAACACCGGAGTTGCCAGGGCTTGCCTTGCTGGGGAGTTACCTAGCCCCACAGAGCCAAGGCCTTATCTCAGAGGATAAGGTGGAGTTTGCTCTTTTCCCCTATTGCGAAATATGAGACTATTAAGTAATCTGTTTATATCATACGGATCCAAAATCCTGGCTAACATTTTTAAGGATAAAACATCCATAAGATTTCCTTCTGTTTGGAAAAAGCTACCTAGGGCTCGTTCTACCTCTCTCAACCATGGTTCACGCCACAAAATTTGGCAATTTCCTCTGTCACCATGTGTTTGAAATGAAAATCCAGTGTTCTTACAGTCCACATTTCTGGGTCATTCTGGTAACATCAATTCATCATCTACAGACCAATTCTGTGAAAGTGCCTGGGCTGAAAGATGGAGCCTTTTGGTACAGAAACAAATATATCTGAAAGGTTAAAATTTTTAAATGAGTTTATCCACAGTAACCACTTTGTGCCTAAAATGTTAACTTTACAAAACCATACATAGTACTAGGTAACCAATGAAAGAACAGATATTAAAACTGCTCTTTATTTTAAAGGTTAAAAATTGACACTTGGTTTCCTTTGTAAAGAATATCTCTTTACACCACTAACACAAATGTACAAGGCAAATTATATAAAAATGAGGTTTAGGTCTTTAAATATATCCCACATAGATAAATTCATTATTGAAACAGAAGATGACTCCTCCTCTGACTCACTCTTTTCTTAGATGAGTTTTGCAGTTGATGGTTTCTCTATTGAGTTTTCAGAACATGGATTAAGTGTCATGCCACCCACTGAGAGTAAAGTTGAACCAGGTGAACTGAGGGCGTGGTTGGAACTCTCAATCTCTCCCCTTCTTAGAACTACAGCATTAGAAGGAGCTATGAGACAGTATCTGGGTCTTTTTCCTTCAGGCTGAGCTGAATCCAATCCCCCCAGAACTGGGGACCCTAAGAAGAATTTTAAAAGCATGAACATTTCAAAGTAACTAGAGCTTCTGGACCTTAGTCACCTTCATAATCACTTAATGGGAGAGCATTTTATTTGTGCAAATTACTTTAAAAAGCAAAGTTTTGTGGTTTTTTTTTTAAGTTTACTTTTGCCAGGTGTGCTGCAATATGCTTCGACAATATTTATCCTAAAAGCAAGAGAAAGAACTACTTGGATAAAAAGAAATATGTTTGATAATAGAAAAGTCAGGTGTTCCAGCTCCTTGCCCTTTGAATTTCTGATCCTTAAAAAGTAAGTAAGAGCACTTACTTGTGCCAGAACTCAGCTACTCCAGGACGGAGATAACAGTTTGCTTTCCTTCAAATACACCTTTCCCAATGCAATAAAAATATGAGATAGACTCGTGTCCTTGAGGACTACATTCCCATGCAAAATACAAATCCTTATTAGCAGTCTCGACAGTCGAGTTATCTGTTTCTTCATTGTCAACCACTAGGGTCATTGATAAGCCACCAAACCCGTGTTTATTTCAACTTCTTTACACTTTCACCTAGAGTTACTACAAAATTTAAGGGCTTCCACCTCCGCCAAATGAAACCAGGTGAGAAAATGGAAGAGCCAATTGGGTGGGCACTGAATTAGAAACTAATAGTTCCTAATTGTAGTTTCAACAGTTGTACTGTAGAGGATCCTGTACTGTTGGATGTTCTCACCAAATAATGAAACCATAAACAACCATCCTTTAGAGCCTCAGGATTTAACAACAGGCAGCTAGTTAAAAATGCCTTGAAAGAAATGTAATCGACTTAAACTCCAACCAATATGAAAGATAATCATTAAAATATAAGTCTTATCAGAACAGGAAAATATACAAAATCCATACGGCAAGTTTAATCACCACAAAGCCACAATTCTATAGATGTTCCTACCACCTTTTGTTGTCTTCTTTGTTTCTCCTTAAAGAAACCTAGCTACAGATTTGTGTCCTATTCATTACACTGTTATCTTAATTTTGTGTTTGAAAATCAAAGGAAATACTTCAGGAAATAAACATCACAGTCAATATCAATATTCAATATTGATTTGCAATCCTACAGGCCTTATAAACTTAAGAAGTGATTTACATCTCCTGTGAACTTAGCTAAAGTATTCTTCTCAAGGAACATACACACACAGAGAGTACATCTCAGTCCCAAGCTTCCTCACTGATTTTTCTACTTTGTCAAAACTATAGAATACTCACTCAATCCTACAATATTTCCTACATCCATATGCTATAACTTTAAGATTCTTATTTCCTTTTTGACACTGGGACAGTGACAAAGTCACCATAATGGAGACTTAACATCAGGGGTTACAAGAATCTTAAAACAAAAGTTTTACTATTTCGCTTTCACTAACTTGACATTTTCCCACAGTCGTGTTGTAAAAGTGCAAGGAACCCATAAAACAATATGAAAGAAAATACTGTAGTTTCCTTTTTCCTCAGAAACTTAGGTATCAAATTCTTAGTAGTCTCAAGAGCATAAATGCGGGAAGTAGGGAAGTGGAAGGGAGGGAACCAATGTTCCAACACTACACAGTCAGAAGAAACTTACTAAGGAAACATGAAAACACAATGGTCACACTGTTCAAACTATTCCAGGTGGCGCCGGAGCATCACTTGCCTGGGATCAGTCTGGTTGAAGAATCACTCTAGAACACACAGTACCCACCTTCTTTTTCCTAACCGCACCACCTTTTGGTCCAAGTCTTTGGTAGGCATTAAATGGTTACCAAATGGCACCAATCAGACCATAGTTTCCAGAACACATATGAATTATCTCTCAGGTGGTTTTAAATGGCACAATTTATGACATGGTTCACCTGCAAGTTTCATTTAACTTTATAAGTATCGATTATTTTTTAAATGTCATTATAAATATGAGTAATACCTTGTATAGGTGTGATGCCTTCACATAATTACTTTAATAAATATTAATTAAGCCCTGCTTTCTCACTATCAAATAAACAGTACGATTCTCATATTATTGATAAGTCAAAGAGAAGCGAAGACACACTGAAAGCATCACATCACAAGATAAAATTTAACTCTTATTTGGTTTTTAATAGGCACTGGAGAACATTAGCAAAAAAAGGTTCTGAAGGATTTTTAAATAAAAAATGTTTATCCATCTCTTCCTAACTGAGACTCATCCATGATTACCATTGTTTACATCCTCAGCTTAGACCCATTTTTCTGGCAATAATGGCATCATTCTCCTTCTGGAACACTTGTTTCTCAACCCTGCAAACTATAAGGAAAAAATAGAAGATTTAACCAAATACATCTATATAAATCTAGCAGCTTCCTCGAATTAGTCATTGGAAGGTGGTTCATATTACCTGGCAAAATATTTGTATTTCACAAGAGGTACAGCTAACATAGGTACCTGCTTCAAAGTAAGACACCCCTCTCTCTCTTTTTTTGACTCAGATTCTGATGGTCCAATGAAGTTCTTAAAATTACTTTCTGTGTTGAAACAAAATGTGGAGATTAATGAAACTCCATAGAAACTCTTGGTTTTTAATTTCAAAAATACAAGATAATGAAATGTATGAGTGCTATCATCCACAAAGACATATGTACAAAAATATACACTTCCCCAGACCCATAAAGCTCACCTTCTACTTCTTCTTCATCACACACATGCTTAAGGAAGGAAGCCCCTCTGTCCAAGACAGCTTCATCCTCCATCCTATAGTAATAAAAAAGAAAAAAAGAATGCTCAGACTTCTCCTGGAGTGAGCCACTTGAAGCAGCCCAGCTTCTGGGCAGGTTAACCTGCAAGCTGCTGTTCATGTTAACAGGGCAAAGTCACTCTTCCTTTGGTGTCTGCTACTCCTTCACGCAGCTCTTCTCCTCTCGTGCTGAAGAATATGCCGGTCCCACATAGCTTCAAGTTCTAACCTTGAGAGGGCACCCGCATGGACAGGGAGAGAAAATCATCTCAATCCTGCAAGCTGGATGTTGGGGGTTCTCCCCTTTGGGATTTGCAAAAGAAAAAGATGAAAGGAGAAAAAAAAATACCAAAAGAGGAAGTTTGGTGTGTCTGGAGTGCTCGTGATGATCGTTTGTGGAAATCCAGCTTCAGTGCTTAGCTCTTTAAACACTCACTGCATAAAAATGTATACCCTCATACACACACATGCACACCCACCCACACAGAGAAAGCGACAGGGAGTTAGACTAGTGCACAGTGGGAGCCTAGCTTCCAGCCAGCCTCTTAATACCAGCACAGCCCAGTATTCTGTTGAGTGGCAAGCTTTGAGTCACATGTTGGCCTTACGGAAATCTGACATCTGAGGATTATCTAGCAACCCAGCTTCGGCAACAGTCACATATATATGCCACCCATTCATTCATTTGCCACATTCTTATCACATGTCTCTGTCTATGTATATCAGTCCTGTTAACTCTTCCCTGAAAGGCACAAAGTTCTTCATTTTGTAGCCACATTTTGCTATCCTCCTGTCTCCTTACATAATAGGATCTACTCTGCAATTTCATATGCTAAATAAGATCTCAGAATCCATCCAAGTAATGACAGCGTTTTTACGGTCTCTCGATGCCAAACATGTTTCCAGTTTATGCAGTTAAGGTTTATTTCCATATTCTGTGACTCCTTTTCATTGCATTAACTTTGACATACAGAATTCCATGAACTCTATTTATAGTGAAAGCAGAAAGAAATCCTGAATTACTCAAATGCTGCTTGTGTCATACTGGTCTAGAAACAAAGAACTTTCCCCGGGGACAGCTGCTCTATGTCATACCGTACATGAGCTCTGCCAGAGAACCAAATGTTCACTCTGTATTCTATTCATCCAGTTATGTGCTCAGGCATTGAATATTGTAGGTCTGTTTTCCATATTGTCTGTATAACATTCTTGTGCTTCAGATATTTGTTATAATATATGTGGATATGCACTGAATTCACATTTTCCTCCTTTCTATTTTTGTTACATATCCTTCTAGCAAAGCAATCATCTTAGCACACACACACAAAAAAAAAAAATCAGAAGTTTGGTGTCAGGTAGACCTGGGTTTCAAAAATCTAGTTCTACTACTTAGCATTTATACCACCTGAAGCAAAGCATTTAACTTTTTTGAGCTTCAGTGTTTCCATCTATAAAATTGTGGGTAACAAAGTCAAGCCTTGCAGGACTGCTTTGAGATTAAAAGTAGGTAGCATAGGTGAAAGCACTCAGTTTTGTGCCTAGCTCTAGTACTTGTTTAAAGGTAAATTTCCTTCCTTTATTCTTTCCTTCTTCCTTTTTTACCCTGACCTTTACTGGTAGACAGTGCCATTAAGAAAATCATTACTTTCACACACTTGCAGAATATCCTTCTTCAGGGATTATAGTAGAGAAGAATGCCTTGAAGACTTGAGAAGTCAAGTCATTTACCAGCCCTCTCTGAGCCTCAGGTTTCCGTGAAATTAAATAATATACTGATTCAGTGATTACTGATCAGCAAATACTTATTTAGTGTCTGCTGTGTTTCTGGCACTCTTCAGAGGAAGGGAAATACATCTGTGAATAAGACCTAAGAAACGAATAATAAATAGACAAACAAAGTAATCTTAGATAGCATTAAGGGCTTTGCAGGAAATAAAATGACGTAGGAGGCTACCTGGCATAATGTGGTTCAGATGAGGCTTCTGAGGAGGTGACATGTGAGCAGAGAAAAAAGGCACCAGGCATTTGAAGATCTGGTGGCAAAGCGTACCAAAGGGAATTGCATGTGCAAAGGTCTTAAGGTGGGAAAAAGTTTAGTATGTTCCAGGAACAGAAACGAGGTCAGTGAGGCTAGACAGAGAGACAGAAGGTCAACAGTACTACCATTAAGAATCAAGGCCACGCAAGCTGTGATAAGCAGTCAGAATCTGGGAGCCACTGAAGAGTATTGTTGTGTTCTGCTCTACTGAGGTATAATTGACATATAACATTATATTAGTTTTAGATGTATAACACGATGATTTGATTTTTGTGTATACAGTAGCCTCTCTTATCTACAAGGGATAGGTTCCAAGACCTCCAGTGGATGCCTGGAACCACTGATAATACTAAAACCTATATATACTATGTTTTTTCCTATACAAACAAACCTATGATAAAGTTTAATTTATAAATTAGGCCATTTCGCAGATAGAAGATTATTCTTACTGTAGATCTTAGCAACCTCAGCATACGATATTTTTTCTTTCCTAAGTCAAGTCAAGAACTTTTACCTTTTCATCTAAAGGAAGAGCTTTATGGCTTCTCTTTGACATATCTCAATTGCCAGCGTCACTACTCTTGCACTTCAGGGCCATAATTAAGGAAATTAAGGGTGCCTGAACACAAGCACTGTGATACCGTGAATGCCGAGCTAATAACCAAGATGGCTGCTAAGTAACTAATGGGTGGGGAGTGTGGACAATGTGGACACGCTGGACAAAGGGAAGATTCACATCTCAGGCAGGATGTAGCAGGACAGCATGAGATCACACTACTCCAGACAGTGCACAATTTAAAACTTATCAATTGTTTATTTCTGGAATTTTCTATTTAATAGTTTCAGACCCCAGTTGACTGCAGGTAACTGAAACCATGGAAAGCAAAATCTCAGATAAGGCAGAACTACTATTATGAAATGATCACCACAATAAGTCTAGTTAACATCCATCACCATACAAATTATAAAATTTGTTTTTTTTTTTCTGATGAGAACTTTTAAGATCTACTTTCTTAGCAACTTTCAAATATACAATACAGTATTATTAACTATAGTTAAGAGTTTTAAGATGGAAAGTGACTTGAGTTGCTTTACTTTTTTAAAGGATCACTCTGGCTGCTATGTGAAAAATAGATAATCAGAAGACCAAAGAAACTAGGAACTTATCTCAGGAACCCAGGGAAGTCTGTGGGAGAAACAGTTTGGGGAAGGAATCGAGAGTTCTTTTCTCTCTACTTTATGGTTAAGATGTGTATTATCTATTAAAAAAGGAACTATCCAGTATAAAATTAGAGATCTAAGTCTGGAGCTCAGGAGCCTGGAGCTGGAGATAAAAATTGGAAAATCAATGAATAAAGCCGGTCTCTGAAACTATTAATAGATGAGATCATCCAGGAAGAAAATGTAGAAGTAGAGGTACAGAGCTAAGATTAAGTGCTGGGCATGCCAACATTTACAAGCACAGCAGAGGAACAAAAGCAGTCAACAAGATAAGAGGAAAACCAGGAATGAGTGATTTCAAGGAAGTTAAGAGGACAGTGCCGCTACTGAGAAGCTAAGAAAGACGGAGACCAAAACAAAATGGATTTGTCAATAAGGAGGTCATTGGTGACGAGGACCAAAGCACTTAAGGCACACAGACAGCATTCAATCATTCCCTTTTCTCTTTCCTTCCCTACTCTTCATTCATTCAGTAAATATTCACTGACTACCTACTAGGTGCCAGGCACACTTCTAGGCATTGGAGATACAATGGTGACCAAGACAGATAATGCTCTAGTATAATCATGTCTGCCTTCTCGAAGACTCCCGTAGCCATCTAGGAGAGTCCATACAAAAGACAGGAACTCATCAGTAATACAGCACTTGAAGACATAGATACGGATGACAGCTTAATGGGGAAATTTCCTTAAAAGACCTCAGAAGTACAACAAAACGCTGGAACCTAGTACTACCACGTATACGTTAATAGGACGATCTTCCTTTCGGAAAACATTTCTTCTTAGCACTAACCTTCTCCAGTCCTATCAACCTACAGAATCCAACACAATTTCCTATAGAACATCATTTCTGCACCCCCACCTTTAATCAAACTGGTCCTAAAGTCTTTTGCTGACTTTATACATGTTCCCTAAATAAAATGTTTAGCCTTTGTACCCAAGCCCTTCCCAAAATTGCATGCAACAAACAAACAAAGCAGAAATAAAGGAAGGAAACCAGTAACGACTGAAGGAGACATTATAACAACTATAACAACTGTAGAAACTTTATTGTCCAGAGCCCTCTTCTTAGGTGGAGAAACGCATCCAGCCTAACTGCAGCACTGTCCCCGAGCTCAATCTCAGTTAGAGTGAGAATGATGATTGGTGCATTCCTTGGCTCTTCGATACATATTTCACATTCCCTCCAAAACTATACATAGCAAGTAATTAGAAACCCAGTTCTTTCTGACGGACAATGCAGAGTGTCTGCAAGCAGCCTTTTCACTATAGGAAGCAAAAAAGACTTAGTGCTGCAAACTGAAAATATGAAACCTGCACTCCGACAGCAGCCTTCCCCCAGAGCAGCCCTCCTCTCAGGAGCAAGTCCAGCCTGGAACATCTGGGCTTCTGCACAAAATACAGGGAATTTACAGCTTTCTTCCATATTTACATCACAAATGTCAATGATTTGGGTTTGTGCGTGTGGCCCCCCCACCTCAAAATCCTCTTAACAGTTGCTTGCTATTATTAGCAAGACAGAGATATCTTTT
Organism: Pteropus medius; assembly: GCF_902729225.1. Classification (NCBI taxonomy): domain Eukaryota; kingdom Metazoa; phylum Chordata; class Mammalia; order Chiroptera; family Pteropodidae; genus Pteropus; species Pteropus medius. The sequence goes on along the minus strand of NW_024351730.1, from coordinate 21,038,356 downwards.
AAAATGACTGTCTGACCCAACCAGTTTTTCCTTCTAAGAGTAGGAAGAAATTAACTCATCTAATCTCTAACCAGGCCCCCAAAGCCATTCTTAAAACATTCCTTTCACACAAACTGCACTTGCTGAAAACAAAGAAGGGAAGGAGTATGCTTCTAAACAGCTCCCGCGTGGCTCACATCGCCAGCATGAGGCAAAGTTCAGAATAGATTTGGAAGCTCCTCACCAGCATCACGGGGATAAGGGTCAGACCAGTCAGCACAAAATCCACATGGGCCAATACTGCCTTCCTTCCCATAGGGCATCTGACAGGAGAAGGGAGACCCTTCCTCAGAAGTCCACGCCCAATGTGGGGTTTCTCTTATTCCCTGTTATTCTGGGACACTAAAATGATTTAACTGTAACACATGTCAAAGTTGCTGCCAAATGGACCGGCTTTCACCAGCCGGTCCTAATCACTGAGCAGGCTTGTAAGGGTGACTTAAGCCCAGCACGAGAAACATTTGTCAGCCATTGGGCCTTGGGCAGCCATCTACATTCCACCCCTCTGAGTTCCCGCCCCCAGAGCCTTCGCCAACTGCCAACGTGCTCACCAGCTAGTCTGCACAGTGCTAGCAGCTGCCACTCAGCCAGTCAGCAAGTGGCAGGCTGCCAGCACACAAGTTTCAGAATGCAAGCCTGCCCCGTCACCGTCACCGTGCTGCTAAAGGTTGAAGGTCTTTGGGTGTGCTAGCCTCCAGATTCGCCTCATTTGCCCTCCCACCGCCCTTCTCCTGTCCCTCCTCTGTTACACCTCCAACAGTAGCATCTCTATAGTAACAGCATCTGGTTTCAGGGTTATAACTTTATACAGAGCAATTCTCATCCTAACCTAAGGCTTTGCCAAGGATGCACTGGCAAAAAGGCAGTGCTGCTTAAGGTAGAGCCACCTGCTCCTTTGTGATCCCAGGACTGTGACTATGCTGTGAACTGCAGAGTCACAGCAGAGGCAGCACTCAGACCGAGGAAGCAGAAACCAGACCCTCCAATCTCCACATACTGGCCCTTGTGTGGAGGACCCACCCTGGGGCTTGCAATCCCAGTCCCAGGCCCGGCCCACTCTCCTCCACACCCTATTATCCACTTAACCAGGCTGCACACAGATCACATGAACAGTAGAGATTTCTGACTACTTCCAAAAAAGCACCAGAGGATGGCAACCTAAGGAACAGAATAGCTCCAGTTTTAAACATATCCATACCAAATTTGACGCCGCTAGTTCTTTCCGTGCATACAGCTTAAAGTTTATTAGTTAACTTCATATTTAAACTCATCCCACTTTATCCTCACTAGTTTGATCTGTTTATGACATCCAATGAGCCCCATAATCTCTCACTTTACAACAGCTTTCCTGTGCATAGCAAATGTTTAAACAGTTCTTTACACACATGCCCACACACACACTGAAGTGACGCACGCAGAGGAATGGACAAATACTAGGGAGTGAAGAGTTTTATTATTATCATTAGCTGTTGCTATCATGGAAATTATATTTACAGTGTGCATAAGTGCCTTTACTCAAAGACTAAGAGGTATTCATGTCAGGTCTTAGAGCTCAAAAGCAGGCTATCCCTGCTACTTGGCTGGTCTTAGATCAGACAGGAGGCGAAAATCAGCATTTTCACAGGTCTCTTTCAGGAGCTACACAGAATGCAACAATCACATTGACATCTAAAATTATACACTCATACACACATCTCTGAATTCTATTCCCTATTCGAATAATTTCTAAGAAGTGGGGAACCGTTTTCATTACAGATCATTTATAAACATGATATTTTCTTTCAAACTTTTTAAACCACATGGCTTTTTTTTTTTTTTTTTTTTTTTTTGGTGCTTTTGTTGTTTTGGAAAATCTGCTGTCCACATTTTCAGTATACAAATCAAGAACAGTATCAGTTCTCCGAACCACAGGCGACAGGGTGAGCAAGCTCAGTGGCTGCAAAGAGCACCGCCATCTTTTGGCAACATGTGTTCACTGCAGGGCAGCAGAGGAGGGCTAGGCAGAGGAAAAGGTACTATGCCCTGCATAACTTCACCGGCCAGAGACAGCCTTTACTCCCGCAGAGAACACAGTTGTTGGTGTCACTGTAGAGGCTGCTGGAGCTCTGGACATACATTTTGGGAAAAAGAGACATCAGTGTGGCAAGCCTGACAAGCATGACAAACGGCAGAGGCGACTCCCGGGATCAGCCAGCAATAAAGCAAAGCAAACCCCTATGCAGAGCCCAGGAGCGCCCTAATCAGTCTGGAAATTTACACAGGCCCAGGGCCAAGGAAAACTGGGTAACAGTTCCACACGAAATCTGAGTGCCGACCAGATAAAAGGTGAAAATGTAATCCAGAACAGGATCACGCCAACATAATTCTGGATTTATGAACTGCGTTAAAAGTTCATTTGTACCCTTGGGCACTTATCTCAGAGAAGTGAAAACTTATGTTCACACAAAAGCCGCACGTGAATGTTCACAGTAGCTTTATCTGTAATAGTCAAAAACTAGAATTAGCCCAGATATCTTTCAGCAGGTGAATGGTTGAACAAACTGTGGTATGTCCATACCCTGGAATACTGCTTGGCAATAAAAAGGAACAAACTATCGATACACGAAACAAATTGAATAACTCTCCTGGAGATTATGCTGAGTGAAAAATTCTAACTCCAAGAGATTATATACTGTATGATTCGACTTATATAACAGGTTTGAAATGATGACATTTTAGATATGAAGGACAGATTAGTGGTGGCCAGAGAGTAGAAACTGGGGGTGGATGGAGATGTCTGTGATATAAAAGGGCCACATGAGGGATCTTTGCAGAGCTGGCTCCGTTCAATATCTTACCTGTGGTGATGAATACATGAATCTATATAAGTGATAAAATTGTATAGAACTCAAAACGCGCAGAGAAAAATGAGTACAGGTAAAACTGAAGACATCTGCATAAGTTCACTGGATATATCAATGCCAATATCCTGGTTGTGATATTGTACTAAAGTTTTTTAAACTGTTAACATTGAGCGAAAACTGAAAGTATGCAAGTGAACACTCTGTATTGTTTCTCAAATATACATATAAGTCTATAATTACCTCTATAAAAGTTTCAATTAAAAAAAGCTCATTTGCAAATCTATTTTAATTCCGGAAACATCATTTTACATGATGGTCAGGTACAGAAGCTGGCCATCTACACACATGCAGAATCAGGTGAAAATGAGTGCTAGTCCCAGGTGTGTCCTTTAAAAACTGTTTACCCTTGGGAAAGTTAGTTAACCTCTCACTTCAGCTTCCTTTAAAATGAGCCTAAAACACTTCTTAAGTGATAAGTATTAGATAAGTTCTCAGAGTAAAAATATCATTTAATTTCAGTTGATTAAATCTAAGGTCCCTAGGGCCCAGGGAGTATCATAGGGTATTAACAGTCCTACAGACCCAAAGGCCATAATCCTATCTCCATGAGCAAAGGCATGGGAGTGTCAACTGGGGACATCAGCAATAAACTGCCCCTCAAGGCCACAGGATCAGACTCCTCTCTCCCATCTTCTCCATGCTGGGCAAGGTCTCCAATATTCTGTCCTCAGACTGCTGGCTGAGCTCTGAAAGGGCGGATCCGGCTCAGCAATAAAGAAGAAGAACTGGTACAGGATGGAGACAGAGACTTTGGGGTGGGGAAGGCTGTGGAGGCTCAGGGGAGGTAACAGATGAAGGGAGAAGTTGCTAGAAAGGATGTTAAGTGCAAAAAAGGGAACAGCTTACACGGCTCCCTCAGAACATTTCCTTAACAGCTTACACCCAGTCGCACACTCTCATTTTGTTAATGGGCAGATCTATGTGTTTCCAAGACCACTACGTCTTGCTTCTCCCCAGAGTTCCACTGAACCGAGCAGTCTCATTCCTACATCAGAGATTCAGCACTTTTCTGAGTTTTTACTGTTAGGGATAGAAAAAGGAGACTCCCTTCTAAACTCTTTTCACTTTCCAGTGCCCTTCTTCAGGGGCTGTGGTGTGAAAATCAGAAGGTTCCTAAGAGAGGGTGCAGGCAGGAACTGAAAAGCCGTGGGGTGCTCCATGTGAGAAGCTGGAATGGCAGCAGGGGGCATGTCCATCCTATCTCCCTTCCTTCTCCCACACCAGGTCTTCAGCCAAAAGTCAGACCGAACCAGCAGCAGAGAAAAAAGGCAGAGCAAAGGGAAGAAAGGGAGACTACCCACAGGGTAAAATGGGGGAAAGGACTCTCAATAGCTGGAAGTCATCCTGCAAGGACGCTGTTAGTCAAGGGATGCTCCAGGTACGTCCAAGCTTAGAAGTAAGTGTGTGATGGCTGACTTGCTACCTGTCCTCCCACCAATGATTTCTTACTGGCTTCCCTGGCTCTGAACTCTCTGATCCATCCATTTATAAAACAATTTGGCATCATTCTCCTTTTAAAGATCATTCAACGGTTCTTCATTATACTGAAGATGAAGTCCAAACTGCTCAACATGTAATTTAAGGCTTGTCATGAGCTTTTCACACTTAGTTCCTGCCATCCCCCACACCATTCCATTTCCTGAGCAGGCTACCATGTCTTTGTATATATACTTTTCCTCTAATTAACATGTCATCTTAGTTAACTCATTCCTCAGACCCAACTCAAATCTCACTAGAGCACTCTCCACATTTTCAGACACACCCTTTCCCAAGGAAAGCTATGATCCTTCCTCTGTTCTCCATTGGCTCTTTGAACCTGTGTTCATGTAGCATATATAGCTCTGCATTGTTACAATCATTTAACCTCACACATCTATACTTGGACATGTCATGGTAGTCATCCCTACCACACTATGAGCTCTTCGAGAGCTGGTATCACCTTTCTACAGTCTCTCTACCTCTAGTGTCAAGCATAGTCACTACACAGAGTACTCACTAAATGTTGATGAATGAACGAATGAATGAATCCCCCAGTGAAGGCCGGCTACAGTGAGAGTACTCGTATGTTTGGTACGAAGTGCATCTCTAAGTTTAAAGGCCCTGAATACATATTTCAAACAACATCAACGCCCTACACAAGCAAACTCCCATGATTTGTCCGGTGTTCAACTGAAAAAACAGAGATAAATTCCAAAGCTAGAGCAGGGAGATGGCTATGTTCTATTCCCTTAAGGACGTTATGTCTGTGGGTGAACTAAGGGACTTTTTTAAAAATAATTTTAACTAAAAAAAAATTTTTAAAGGGTAATTTTTAATCATCTAATTTTTCCTTACTACATGCTCTATTGGCTAGCTGGAACTTATCCCTTCACACAGAGTGTAACTACACTGTAATACATAGTGATGGGATTCAATTCAAATTAAAATTTCCCTGTGTGCTTTAAAAAAAAAAAAAAAGTTAAGAGGTTCCTGGACATGCCACCTAATAGGTTCTAAGTAAATAGTAGTTCAATAAATATATGAATGAATGAACTTAAAAATATATTGCAGCTCAAACTGCTTTTAAAATGCAATAGAAGCATGAGAAGTTATGAGAAAGCTCGATTTTCTTCCTCAGGCCTGCAACTGGACAAATAAAACTCTGCAATATGTTTAAGTAAGCCAATAAAGAAGCTGATGGCAACTACTTTTAAAAGGAAATTAGAACTTGAAATGTCAATATAAATCTTGAACTTGAGCTCTAGAAATTGTAGCTTAACTTTAAATTTATAGTCAATGTTAATTACTTATGGTAATTAGTAGAGTGATAGCACAGATAACTAAAATCCATAGTTACATTCATACATTTCATTTTAGTCTGTGATTTTGCACCCATTTATTATGGCTTTTACAGTGACCTCAGGTCAGATCCAGGTTGGAAGGTGGATAGGGACGCCAGAGTAGGAGTTTGTTCCAGGACACAGTGCTGGGAGTCAGCTGAATGGTATCTGATCATGCATAGTTCCTGACCTACCACTTCTGAGACCCATAGTGGAGAAAAGTGTCTTTCCTTCCCACATCTATCCAGTGTGGCAGCCATACTGTTCACATCTTCCATCCTGAACCAGCACATCTACTGGCGGGGATGAGGTTGCTGGCATTTTATTGAGTTCTTGCTACATGCTAGGCACTATATTAAGCATCGTGTATGCATAATTTCATTCTTAATGCTGTCAGATTTTGTCCAACTGGCTCAGTAATAGGATAGGGCTGAAGGTTCTAGCTAAAGGATTTCAATATCTATAACAATGTAGGGACAGAGATTAGGGAATCTCATTATCTATTAGTTTTTTTGAAGTCCCATTTTTAAACATTTACTACATGCTAGGTATTATGCTAAGCACTTTATAATGATTATTTGATTCGATCCTCATGACAGACCAGGCAGGGAGTCTGATGCAGCAGTCCACAATTTCAACCACTCTACTATACTTCATAATTAACTAGGCCATGCCCATTAGGAATTACCTTTGAAAATTTTTACTCATGTTGTTAAACTTCAATATGCCTTCTTATAACTTCAAATTATATCACTTACACTCACCTCCTTCCCTATCTTGGTATGCCTACCAACCAAAGGCTAACGCATCTTTTAACAGGCCTCCCAAATAAATATCTTAATTTTTATTTAGCAAACACTTAGGTTGAGCTTACCTTGTGCCAGCCATTGTTGTAACTACTTTATAGATATTATTAACTCATTTAATTCTCACAACAATAAAATGAATTATGTACCATTTTTATCATCATTTCTGAGGCACAGAGAGATTAAGTGACTTGCCCAAAGTCACAGAGCTAATAACTGTCGAAATCAGGATTCAAACCCACATGGCCCAGCTCCACAAGTACGTGCTCTTAACCACTACGTGTCATGTTGCCTCTCTTTAGCTGATTTGATTGATCTGTTCCAAACTCTTTAGGAACCTGGGATCGAAAATATTAAACAGACCTTTGGTGAAATAGCAGACTCACCAGAATACCTAGAATATACAAACCCTTGACATTCATGAAACATCTCCTCCTCCGATCTTAGTTTGTAAATGCCCAAATTTACAAATATCACTATGACATATGTTTTCTGATAGAACATGCGGTCAAGTGTAACTATATGAGTTTCTGAATTCTCAAGGAAAAGAAGATGAGCTGCAGTGCAGGGGATGAGCCACACCAGGCTTACTCTGGGCTCATCTCTGGCATAGAGTTCACGACATGTGTCTCTACAAAGCACAAATGACTATGTGGGGGCTGTCAGCAAATAGCTGAAATCACGACTGTTAGATTCATTCATGCCAAGGACCTACTATATCAAAAGGCAGCAAGTGCATTACCACATGGGCTACCCTACTAAGCAGAAAAACAACTTATTTCATAAACTTTGCGAGCACAGTTCACTGTCACATGGACAGTGAAGACACTTACTTCACCAGTTCCCCTACTACTATGTCTGCTTCCACAGTGCTGTTCAAAGTTCATCCTTTGTTTTCCCCCAAGGAATCTCTTCATGTATTCTTGTAATCCATTTTTCCAGAATTTCACTCATCTAGTCACTCATTTAAACAATTTATCAAAGGTCTACTATGACCAGCCATTATTCTAGGCACTAAGGATAAATCCATGGTAGGAAAAAGATAATAAACAAAATTAAAAGTAAATTATATAATATCTTAGAAAATGATGCTGCTATGAGAAAATATAAGCAAGGAAGACATTTAGAGGGTGCTGGTGAGACGGAGGCGAAGGCGGGAAGGACGGTTTTAAATAGGAAGTTAGGGGAGCCTTCACTAAGTGCGAGTTGTAGAGAGACCTGAAGGAAGTGAGGAAGGAAGTGAGGAAGGAAGGAAGGAAGGAAGGAGGTGAGGAAGTGAGCATCCAGGAAGGGACAGTAAATGCAAAGGCTCTGAGGCCGGAGAGAGCCTGGCAGACTTTTGGAACTTAAGAGTAGTTAGAGCAGAGTGAACATAGAAAGTAAGAGCTAAGGTCAGAAAGATAAAGGCAAAGGAAGGACAGGCTGCAGGGCCTGGGAGGCCACTCTTAGAGCTTTTGTGTTTACTCTGAGCAATGAGAGCAAAATATAGTGAAATATCACCACTGCAGGTTCTGTGTTTACTCTGAGCAATGAGAGTAAAATATAGTGAAATATCACCACTGCAGGTTCCTCAAGCTTACAACAGTCTTCTCTAGTTTTTAAATCTTTGCCTTATATAAACATTTCCATTAAGGTCCTTCCTGGAACCTACTTCCACTTAGAAAGTCTTCCAGGGGCCACAGCTAGTATAGCATACAAGTAACGGGCAGAGTCTCCTGGGCTGGTGTCCTATGGCCACCACGCCAGAACTGACATGGTGGTCCTGTGTCTGCAGATCAGAGAGCAGACTGACACATGGAAGACTTTATCCCCAGTGTTTGGCATCTGCACACTTACTTCAGCCTTATAAAGATGCTGAGCAATGTGTCAGTGCTCAGAACTAAGGCCAGTCTGCGTTAACTTATTCATATAATCTCTACTAACTTCTGCCAAACTAGCCTCAAAGTTCATGACTGAAGTAGTTGCCACCTGAATCCTCACCTCCCTAAAACACTTAGGGTTAAAAGATGCCAAAACAGATGATTAATAGGTAGATATCAAGAAAATAGCATACAATTGATTTGTTGGTGGCCTTTTAATGCCCATGATTTAAATCTGTGCTTTAAATTAAAAAAGGAATATGTTTAAAGTTGTTTCTAACTGTAAGTTTTCTAGATTAATTTTATGAGAACAGGAAGGACACAAGAAGATTGCAAATTCCATAGTTACATCTATTGTATTTTGGAGGAAAATGCCCTAAGCCTGTCATCCCCTGCCTAAAAATGGAATAAATGCCTGCTTCTCTCTAGTGGCTTGTAGCTGAGGAGGGGGCCACCAGCAGAAGAATGGTACTCCCCACCTTAAAAACCACCTCTTTAACTCTGGTAGATAAACAGAAACCTTCAAGATATAACTATCAAATGCAATATGCAAACTGAGATCCTGATTCAAGCAAATCAACTGTTTTAAAAACTTTTTCGAGACAAGGAAGCTTGACTCTTAATTGGGTATTAGATGATACTAAGGAATTATTGTTAATTTTATTAGGTACGATAATGGCATTGGGGTTATATTTTTTAATGTCTTTATTTCTTAGAAATAAATACTGAAATATTAATCGGTAAAATGATATAATGTAGGATTTGCCTTAAAATATTCCAGCAAAAAAGGGGGCGCAGGGGGAAAGGAGTCTGAAATAAGATTGGCAACATATTGGTAATTGTTGAAGCTGAATAATGGGTATGTGGAAGTTCATGGTACTATTTTCTCCTCTTTTGGTCACGTTTAAAATTTTCCAAAATTAAAAGCTTTCTAAAAAAAAAAACTTTATTCTATATAAGTCTCCCTTCCTCTAAGCCCAATATATTCCAGAAAATATGTTAATAATAAAAGTCAAAACAAATATATTTACAAATTATAAAGATGGTTCCATTCTCAAAGAATCGAAAACTCTAAAGCCCACACTCGCATCCCTCATTTGAGATATAATAAATAGAAATGTAGATCAAGCATTTCAACAGGTGTTTTCCTTCACACCTTCGTACACAGGCTCTCATCTGATGAGTACTTGATTGATTTTGGCATGCTTAACGCTTTCCATCTTGGTCAAAACCAAAGAAAGTTTTTGAAACCTGTATTTCTTAGCATTAGCATCAGCATTTTTACTTTTTCCCCATTTATACATCTGTATAAATGTAACAGAGCGTTCCAATATTTACAGCTACAAACACTGAGGCACAAATAAACCTGATGATACCAACAAACTGAACAACAGGCTGGTGTGCAATGCCACCACGAATTCATTGTAAATGTCCCTCTACTCCTCAATTGACATACAAAAGAACACAAGCAGAATATGAAAGGTGAATGACAGGGATTCTTATCAAAGCATAGTTCGTATAAAAGCTGAACCTATGAAAGTCAGGACTGCCTGTACATACAAATATATAGTGTCTATGCATAAGACAGTAAGCTTTTTTTGGGATCCTGCGAGAACAAAAAGTATCCAAAACCAGCATAGTACCTTCTATTGCTAGACATTGGTAGGGTACAAGGGAAAAGCCAAAGAAGTTGCTCCTGGTGACATCAGACTCCCTTCTTGCCAAACACAGGACATATATTTTCCCCAAAAAATAATATTAGTTTGTGGCTTAGGCTCCAAAGCCAACTCACAAAAATCTATTTACTGTGAACATGGACAAATTATAGTAATAATAATAAAAGCTAATGTAATAAGTGATTTATATGAATTATTTAAAATTTATTACCAGCCCATGAAGTAAGTGCTATTAACTGTTCCATTTTATAGATGATGAAATTGAGACTTAAAAATGTAAGCAAGTTGTCAAGGTCATACAGTGGTGAAACCCATATAGGTTATCAGCTAATAGTATTAAAACTACTAATAATAGTATAATGAATGCTAAAATTATTTTTTAGGTACATAATGGCTGAAATAAACTTGTGTGGGCTCAAATAGAACCCTAATCATCATTTTAATATTGTTTCCTATGGAGAAATACATTTCAAGCTTCAAACAACCATATATGATGGTGGCATTCCAAAAATAAGTTAGAAGCAGTATGCATTTGGTTAGAAAGGTTATCAGACAAATACCTGAAATTAGAAGATAATTACCAGGTATTATCTCTAATAGATAATCACAAATAAAATTTATCGCAACCAGTTGAGACAAACCTACTCCAAGAAGAAATTCCATACACATATTGTTTAAGGCAACTTTTTATATTTGCTTTTTTCCTTATCTCAAAAATCAATTATGTGGATAAACACACGACAGCTTAAGACCAAAGGAAAATATCAATCAGTTCTTAAGATCTTTTCAGTGTCCTAACATTCACTCTATGGAGATTTGGGACTGGCTTATGAACTATTACCAATTTAAATCAATTTTACAAGCCACTAGTTAAAAGGAAGAATGCTGTTTTCATTTAAAGAGCAGAAGAAAATTCCCTTTGCCGAAAAGAATCTTAGAAGTTAACATTACTTTCTCTACAATCCTCATTCATTTTAACTTTCATAGCCCTCCCAGCTTGCTAGTTGCAGCCAAGCTATAAAGGAAGAGCCAAAATCACTACCACATTCCAGCTTTGACGGAAATCTCCAAGTCTGTTTTGTGAGTCTTCCTGCCTGTGCTTACAGTTCTGTAAAGCCTACAGTCAACACCAGGAAAGGCCGGCTAAGTACAAATGACACTCTTATACCAAATGGATGTGATGATCAGCTGAGTGTTGCCCACTCCGTTACATGCAGAGAATCATTTTTGTTTACAATGGGTTTTGAAATGTGAGCATATAATAAGCACCTACAGATAAAAGTTACTCACACTAAGCTATATAAATTCCATTTTGTTAGTAGCCAAGTAATTTATTGTTTCATTACACTATTGGTTTGCACTGTTTTGTCATTAGCACTGATAGCACATTCATTAATAGAAACATCTTATCAGTCATTCTCAGTAAGGAGTAATCTACTTTAAAAAAGAAACTTTGATGTTTGACCAAATCCGAAGTGGTACGTCATGCCCAATTCTGATGCTCTTGACCTTATCCGATTTAAACAATTCCTCTCAAAAATTAGTAAAAACTTTTTATAAAATGAGTAACTCTGTCAATTTCATCATCTGAAAAATGGGCTTAGTAATACTTACGTTGCTCAATTGTAGGGAGCTACAGGATAATATATACAAAAGCACTGCATGGTAGGTGGTTGGCATAGAGCTGCAGACTACACAGGCAAGCTGGTATTATTATGCAGCAAGGTCTTTAATTTTCCCATACAGGCACAAGTTCATGAAGGTCACACTGCTAGCAAAAGGCAGAAAGGGAATTCAAATGCAGCTCTGCCTGATTCCAACACTCTCATGCCATGCCGCTTCCTCAGCTTGAAATATAGGAGGAACAACCAGGTAGTTCTCCCAAAGTCTTTTCTAAGCTTATGAAAAGCTTAGTGGGAGCTAGGAACAAAAAAAGGATGAGAGAAGCTTCCCTCATCTAAACTTTATGTAAAAGACAGGAGCATCAAGGAAAGAAATGATCAAGCATGTATCTCTTGATATACCAGAGGTCAAACTTCTCAACATGTTGATAATACCCAGAGGACTGACTGGGAACGTGGTGACGACTGGAAACAAGCCGGCAGAGAGTACTTTTGAAAGGTGGTCACCCTGTGAAACACAGACCTGCTTGTGTAATTTTCGTGACCGGGAAAAAACTTGGAAATGACCTCAAATGCCAATTTTTAAAAATCAGAATAAAAGAAAAATAAAAAATAGAAGTGACTGAGGGATGGAGGCAAAGAAAGATAAAACGTATCCCAGTATCTTTACTAACATAGCTTTGGTAAGAACTAATTTTCTGAAATTAATGATTTCCTAAAATAGAAATGACAAACTTGGTAGATGAGCAATAATAATTTCTTTTGTGTAGTAAAACAACTGACTCTGTATGAAACTAAAAAATTATCAGTAATGATAATTGTATGTATATTTTGTTGTGGATCCACTATTTGCTGGTCCTTGTAGATAGGTCACTTGTAATCTCCATAAATCACACTGTATGTAATCTCCATAAATCACAGTGCTAGAGTTTCTCCTAGCTCCATTTTACAAATAGGAAGAAACCCAGTCTCAGAACCATAAAAAAAATGGCCCAAGGGTATTCAGCCTCGGAGGAAAAGAGTGGAAATTCACACCCAGATCTATCTGACTCAAAAATCCATGCTCTCCCTTACTGGCTAGGAAAGTCCTCGACACAGGGTTCATTTGGCATGTCCTCCCTCCTTAATGACCTGGGAAAGGTACGAGGAAGATAGAGGTTCCCTAGAGGATCGAACCCAGAGTATCAGTGAAAAAGTATCACCTTCTTCTCAGGAACCAAATCAATGTTGCTGAAAATGGTGAAACTGAGAGCAGTGTATTGATTATTTTAAATGGGCACTATTATAACAATAAGATGTTTTGAAAGCATTACCATCTGCACCTTGCACAGGACCAGAATACAAAGTTCTCAGTAAACCAATAAAAGCAGTCAAAAGCAAATTAATGAATTAAAAAAAAAAAAAAAAGCAAGCCCATCTGTGATGTTTTAATCTACTCTATACAATCAATAAGATTGAGTAAAGAACAGGATGATAGACAAAATGACTTTCAAAGTTTCATACCACTGTAAGCATATTAGGTATTACATTCAAGGTGCTCAAGGAGTTTCATCCTGTTTCCTCAACATGGCTAATAGCTAAAAAGAAGACAGGTATTATACTGAGTCTAGGTTAGAGATAAGACAATACAGACAAAAGGCAGTTGTAAGCACATAAAGAAATAACAGCAGAAGCAAAATCATAACCCATGTTCCTAGTATACAATTTACTTCACCAGATAAAGCTGCCTCTGTGTCAGCTGTGAATCCTGATGGGTCCCAGCCAGTGTGCTGGGAATAATTTACAGGTAGGCTAAGATGTCTCTCCCTCCCTTCTGGGAGCTACCAGGCAGGGATAGGCACAGGCAGAGCCCCAAGCCAGTTACCTCCAACCACGAGATGTCTAGATTGTTTATCCAATGTGCCCTACAAGTATTATTATTTACTAAGCATTCTATGACATGAAAAAGATTCAGAAGCTTTAGTAAATGAATTCATCATTTCACCAACTTTTTGAACAGGAAATGCTAACAACTTAAAAAATCTACAATGTACCTAGAGTGGCTTGAATAACCACTCCTTCTCAATCCTCTTCCTTCCCCCAAGGGGCCATTATTTTTCTAACAGCTGTTGGCCAGCGTCATCCCAGGCTGAGGATGACACACTTTCTGAAGTACTGTATACAAGTCTGTGTAAACCAGTTCGGAGGCCACAGCTGAAGGTACTTCTGTACCCCTCAGTACAGGATCAGTCGGTGCCAAAGAGGGAGCCCTGCATAGTCAGGTCTTCACACAGGCCTATCACAAAATGCACTGGGGTATCCCTGGGTGCCTGGGGGCCATGTCAAGAAAAATGATTAAGGTATTCCTCTCAACTGAACAATCACAAAGATATTGCATGGGAGCTGCCTGAGTGGGAAGCAGTGAAGAGGGAGATTTCCTTCTCACCATTTGATCTAGCACTGTATCTTCGATACACAATAAGGTGTAATATCTTAAGGATAGCCACAGAAATTACTTTATAAAAAGTAATTGGTGTGCAGTAAAACTCAGTACTCCACAGCAAGAAGGGCCTGTGTGCTGGCAAAAGAAGCCTCTGCCTTCAAGCCCACCAGGCTGGAAGCAGAGTTCTTGTGTCTAAAATCCCAAAATAAGAACATAGGCTTCCCTATTTCTGCTTTACCAGCTTCTTATAACATGTCAAGAGCTGCACTCATGGGCCAATACCTTATGAGGCAAAATTCGAAACTACTACTAGTAATGAGAATAAAGAAAGGTGCACATTACATGCAAGACAGCACCACAGTTCATGTAGGATAACACAGAATTCCGAGGTCTCATCAGGTCTTCTATTTAGTTCCATCATTTTTAGATATAGCCATCCCTCAGTATCTGTGGTGGACTGGTTCCAGGACACCCCTTGAATATCAAAATCCAAGGATGTTCAAATCCTTTATATAAAATGGCACAATATTTGCATATAATTTACTCATTTTCTCCCATATGCTTTAAATCATTTCTAGATTACTTATAATACCTAATACAATGTTAATGCTATGTAAATAGTTATTATACTATATTGTTTAGGGAATGATGACAAGAAAAAAAGTCTGTACATGTCCAGCATAAATGCAACCATAGTAGGCCTAACTACATAGTATATGTCAGCAGCAACATAACTTTTTTTTAGTATTTTCAATCTGCGTTTGGTTGAATCCGCACATGCGGAACCCAAGATATGGTGCCTTTTCCCAGCACTCTGCTTGGCTCCCTAGTACCCACCCCATCCCGTCTTCTGGTCTGCCCAAAATTGCCACTAGTACCCTATTCTCAAGTGTGCGTGTGCAAGTGCACGCACGCACCCACGTAATGTCATTACCATTTTGGAATATAGCTCATCACGTCTTCATTCACCTAGTCTCAAACTCTGCCTTACACTTTCACATCCCATAGTTACCCTCCCCTGTGTGTCTCTGCTCTGTGGAACCAATCTGGTCTTAGTGACCCTCTTAACTTTTCTCACTTCTGGTGAGTCCCTCTGACCAGTTCAGGTCAACACTGGTATTTACCCTCTGCTCTAAGCAAGGGTGACCTTCACCTTCTCTTCGCGGCTCCAGAGGACTAAGCCTCTTCCTTGATGCTTTCCCAAACACTATTTTGCCTAGATCCACTCCTGATCCTAATGATAAAACACACAATGGTACCATATTAAAACCAACCCTGAATATAACCAAGTGAGAAACCAAAGCTCAGTACATAGGACATTAAAGATATGGACCTCAGAATTTCAGGGTGGGACCAAATAATTTTGAACTGAAGCCTGACTTTATTATTTCAGATGGAAGACAGACTCTTTAAGAGCAGACTCACTTGTACAAGCAAAGGTTGGAAGGTTAGATTTTCTTAGATGGCATCTAAGTTGTCTTTGTAAGTGGCCAATGAGACATCTTGACAGTTGGCTGACTTCTCTGGAGAAGCAACACTGCAGTCATCACATGCATGAAGTTGGTTGTAAATCTTATAATCCCTGACTTAGGTAATGCCAAACAAATCTCTGCTTTCTTTGTGTCTGTTTCCTTAGCTACAAGAGACAAAGCTCACTTTTGCACCACCTCAGGCCTGAGAACACTATGTGGTTCTGATAATATCCATGAAGCACAAAAAACTCTACCCCACCACAAAAAAAAAAAAAATCATCGGATAAATACAAGAGATACTAATGTGTGTTTACTCTCAACTTATGAAACATAACTTTAAATTGACAAATGTTCCACCTTGTTAGCAATAGATTTCTAAAAGGTCGTTTGCTTGATTTCAACAAGGTTCCATTTCTTCAGGTTCAAGCTCACATTTATCAGGAAGTTGTGTTAAACATAACCACATGTTTTTAAAACTTCGGAATAAAGCAACATGAAGGTCACTGCTAAATTTTGCTCAATAGTATGAACAGAAATTTGTTGTATTTGCGGTTATTGACCCAAATGTCTATCTCCCTGATAAAAGAACCTCAGGAATGTTGGAAGCTATCATATATCATTTTTTTAAATAATTTTATTTTTTAATTATAGTTATATTAGTTTCAGGTGTACAACATAGTGATTAGACTTTTAAATAACTTACAAAATGATCAATTTAGTACCCATCTGACACTACACATAGTTATTAAAACATTATTGACTATATTCCTTATGCTATACTTTACATCCCCATAACTATTCTGTAACTGCTAATTTGTACTTCTTAATCCCTCCTCCTCTTCATCCACCTCCTAACACCTCCCATTCCCATTTAGCAACCATCAAAATATTCTCTGTATCTATGAGTTTGCTTTTGTTTCATTTGTTTTATTTTGTTCTTTAGATTCCACATGTAAGTGAAATACGGCATTTGTCTTTCTCTGTCTGACCTACTCCACTTAGCACGACAACCTCTAGGTCTGTCCATGTTGTTGCAGATGGCAAGATTTCATTCTTTTTATGGCTGAGTAATATTCCATTGTATATATGTGCCACCTCTTCTTTATCCATTCATCCACTGGTGGATGCTCAGGTAGCCTGCATATCTTCACTACTGTAAATAATGCTGCAAATAACACAAGAATACAAATGTCCCTTCAAAGTAGTGTTTTGTGTTTCTTTTGGATACTCTGAAGTGGGATAACTGAGTCCTTCTTTGTCTCATTATAGCCTTTATTTTAAAGTCTATTTTGACTGGTATAAGCATTGCTAGTCCAGCGTTTTTGTTTGTTTGTTTCCATTTTCATAAAACATCTTTTTCCACCCATTTACTGCAATTCTGTGTGTCTTTCGATCTGAAATGAGTCTCTTGTACGCAGCATATGTAAGGGTCTTGTTTTCTTATCCATTTAGCCACCCTATCTTTTGATTGGCGCATTTAATTCATTTACAGTTAAAGTAATTATTGATAGATATGTTATTGCCATTTTGTTATTCATATTTTTTATCTTTTTTTCCTCTTTTCTTCTTCTTAAAGAAGTCCCTCTGAGATTCCCTGTGATACTGGCTTGGATGATGAATTCCTTTAGCTTTTCTTTTTCTGGAAAGCTCTTTATCTCTCCTTCGATTCTAAATGATAGCTTTGCTGGATAGAGTACTCTTGGTTATAGGTCCTTGCTTTTCATCACTTTGAATATTTCATGTCAAACCCTTCCAGCGTGCAAAGTTTCTGCTGAGAAATCAGCTTACAATCTTATGGGAGCGCCCTTGTAGATAACTAATTGCTTTTCTCTTGCTGCTTTTAAGATTCTTTTTGTCTTTAACCTTTGGCATTTTAATAATGATGTGTCTTAGTGTGGGCTTCTTGGAGTTCATCTTGTTTGGGACTCTGTGCTTCCTGGGCTTGTATGTCTATTTCCTTCACCAGTTTAGGGAAGTTTTCAGTAACTATTTTTATTATTATTATTATTATTATTATTATTATTATTATTAATGCCTACAGCACCTGGTCTTCCTAGGTGGTCTGCCATCCAAGTACTAACCAGGCCCAACCCTGCTTAGCTTCCGAGATCAGACATCAGGCTTGTTCAGGGTGGCATGGCCATAGACCATGGACTATGGCTCCACTGGGGCGTGAACCCAGGACCTTCTGTGTGTAAAGCAGATGTGCTAACCTCTACACTATGGAACCACGTCCGGTAGCTATTTCTTCAAATAGGTTTCAATTCCTTGCTCTCTCTCTTCTCCTCTGGTACCGCTATGATGTGAATGTTGGAACACTTGATGGCCCCTTAAACTATCCTCATTTTTTTGGATTATTTTTTCCTGTAGCTGTTCTGATTGGGTGTTTTCTGCTACCTTATCTTCTAAATCACAGATTCAAGCCTCTGCTTCATCTAAATTACTGTTGATTACCTGTAATGGGTTCTTCATTTCAGTTATCGTATTCTTCATTTCTGATTGGTTATTTTTTATGTTTTCTATCTCCATTTTTATGTTTTCTATTTCTTTGTTAAAGTTCTCACTGAGTTTACCTACTGTTTCCCTAAGTTCATTGAGTATCCTTATAATCAGCATTTTGAATTTTGCACCTGGTAAGTTGCTTGTCTCCATTTTGTTTAGTTCTTTTTTTGGAGCATTGTTCTATTCTTTTGTTTGGGACATGTTTCCTTATCTCCCCATTTTGAACACTTCCCTGTGTCTATTTCTATGTACTAAGTGAGACTGCTATGTCCCCCAATCTTAGCAGAGTGATTTATGTAGTAGATGTCCTGTGGGGCCCAGTGGTTCAGTCTCTCTGGTCACACGTGCCAGGGCTCCAGGTGTGTCCCTTGTATGGGTTGTGTGTGCCCTCCTGTTGTAGTTGAGCCTTGGTTGCTGTTTGCATGTCAGTGGGAGCGATGGACCCTAGGGATGATTGGTTTTGAGGACTGGCTGGTGACTACAGTGGAAGAGCTATTGTGGAGGGGCTGACCCTTTAGAGCAGAATTCACTTTAGCAGGGCTCTGGTGCCTGCCCAGTCTGCCTTTTGGGTGTGTTGTCCTCAGATGTGGCCCTGGATAGTGCTCCAGCTCAGGCCGAAGCTGGCCATAGGGCAGGCAAGCCAGGGCCCCCTAGGAGGGGACCCATCGCAGGCCAAGTTCAGCTGCAGCCTGTGCTCTTCCTAAGGCCACCTGACATGAGCCACCAAGCAATCTGCAGATGATCACCACCCATGCTAGGCTTGCATGTGCCTCAAGAGGCCAAGCTGCAAACCAAGGCCAGCTGCCACTAGTGCTGGGTTTGAGGCTACCCATTAAGAGGTATGGGGGGTATGCTGAGGCCAGATGCTGCTGCTTGGGTCTTGTAAACCTTTAAGAGATTTTAGGAAAGTCCGCAGCATGAGCCAAGACAGGCTGTTTGTATGGAAAATCCACTGGAAGCAGCTTGGGTGGGCCTGCAAGCTGGGAGGGACGAGGTCTCAGGGAACCATGAGGGCAGGTTGTGTTAGTCAGGTTGATGGAGACTCAGATATGGCAGCCACCTGCATTTCAACAGTGGGAGGTTGGAGGGACAAAGGAACAGTGTCTTCTGCCAGTAGTTCTCTCTGGGAGAAAGCTGCCCCTCCAGCCCTGCCCTTAAGCCAAATAACTCAGTTCCTCCCCAGTGCTTTTTGAGAACTTCCAGCACTGGAGCTCAGAGCAAACGAATCCGTCTGTGAGTAAGTCCACACATGGGCCTCTTCAAAGGAAAGTCTGCAATTCCAGCAGCCCTCTGGAAGCCAGCCACAATCCCCACTAGTTTTCACAGCCAGAAGTTGTGGGGACTTCTCTTCCTGGAACTGGAACTATGGACTGGGGAGACTGTTGTGGGGCCAAGACCCCTTACTCCTCTGAGAGGACCTCCACAGCCCAGAAATCCCTCCTGATTCTCAAATGCTACACTTGGGTGTGAGACCAGCCCTCTCCTCATCTCCAGCCCTCCTACCAGTCTCAAGGTGGCCTCTTCTGTGTGTCCCCAGTTGAGGACTTCTGCTCAGCTAGACTTCAGGTGATTTCTGATGATAGCTGTTCTACAGTTTAGTTGTAATTTTGATGGGATTGTGAGAGGAGGCAAGTGCGGCATTTACCAACTTCACCGTCTTGACCAGAAGCTCTTCTATCAAAACCATTTTTGATGTTTTAAGTTTGCAAATTGTTTAAGGTTTCAATGACAGCATACAAAAATTTCTGTATTTTAAATAAAGCATGGTAATATGTAAATTTACCATGATACAGAATCATAGGAGAATCACTATGCCTTCATATTGTTAAAAGCAAATGAACTATAAGTCCTTTTTAAATCGCCAGCCAAATCCCAAATCTGTAGGAGTAAGCAAAGGAAAAGAGGGAAGATGATTATGAAAAGATAAATTGTTTTATGAAGATGTTTTTGTGGTAAAAGTATATGATGCAGTCAGCCTGGCATACAAAAATATTACTTGAAAGCAATCTAAAAACCACATGGATCTGCAAATGAATAAATGTTCCCAAGATAAATTACAAAGAAAAACATTCTGAATGTGTTTCTTTTGTCAGATATTTGAAGTCTGTTCAGAATTTTCAGATAATCTTTTGGAACTTTGATTATCCAATACCGTTCTTTTATCACTTTTCATCTTCATCACTGCAGTTGTACATCTTCAGATCAGTTCACTTTAACATCTTTTTATTGAAGACCTACTCTGTGGCATTCCATGCCAGAAACTGGTGACATCAAAAATAAGATGTAGCCACTTCACTGAGGAGTTTACAGACTGCTGATGTAGAAAGACATATTGACAGATAACTTTGCATAGCTTCAAACCCTGAGAAATATACTTGTTTAAAATTAAGATGTTTCTTTTGTCATTTTTGTCTACAAACACAGCATTCTCAGTATCAAGAAGAAAGCATTCTCCTTAGTTGAGTTAATTTCTCTAGGCTTCTACTTGAAGTGAGGGTGGGAAATGGAAGGAGGAAGGGAAAAAGAGATCATAAATAATATGTTCTCTTGTGAGAAACAACTCAAAAGAAAATTTTTACTGAAAAATTATCAACGGTTAGTCATTTGAACACATATACTGACCACAAACTCTATACCTGCTCACAGACAACACTTCATTATTTCTGAAAACTGTCACTTTGAGTGCATTTAAGTCATTACCTCTGCCCAGGCCATGTAGTCATTTATTAAATACTTATTCATGCAGAATAAACCTCAAGGTCAGGAAATGTTTGACACAGTCTTTCTGAAGAGTTTTAGCATCACATAAAGATCATAGAACCAAAAAAAAAAAAAAAGTCATAGAACCATTCTAAAGATCAGAACTTTTCTGGTGTTACTAAAGTCATTTCTCATAACCAAATATTCTAACTAATTATTAATCAATTTGAAGTCTAGGACTTCATAAAAACACTGAGAAATATTCATCTCAAGTCAAACGTTTTTGGTCATGTCTCAACAATTACTCTAGATCCAAGTGAGGGTTAGCTAAGTATCCCTAAGATCTTCAAGAAATGGTACAAACAACCTGGAAAACTGATCAAGACATCCTAGAACTCAACTTAATCGGATTAACTTGCTTTTCACACAGCCGTAAAAATGGAGGTGGTTTCAAGTAGAAGAGTCTAGATGATAATAATGAAAGCAAAGACTATCATAGGAAAGAAAACCAAAGTTAATAAATCATTAAATGAGATCACAAGATTTTAGTCCCATCCCAAAAAAGGAACCAGGTTTGCTTCCACACACTACAATATAGCCCTTTTAAGGTAATGTGATAAACTGTGTAATGTCAGATTTTATTTCCAATATATTTTTTTCAATTCTGGAGATATAATTAGCCAATAATATATCTAGATATCCGTAATAATAGCCACATTATATTATGTTCTCGAAGAAAGGAAGACTTCCAAAAATGTCTTAAACTCAAATATAAATGAAGAAAAAATAGCACTCAAGCACTAATTTTTGTCTATATAAAGAAAAAAAGCTTTCATGCAGTTCTTAGAAATACAAAGTTGTTTTGAAAGACCATGGAGTGATTCATGGAGAATTTGAAGTAGCAAATTTTTCATCATTTTCCCACTTCCAGAGCTTCCTTTACTACTGCAGAAAGATGAAAAGTAAGCTTATTCACTAAATGATCTAATTTCGACATTTTAAAATGCATTTGATAGTCAGTGACCTTTGTTTAGTTTGTGTGTGCATGTGTGTCTGTGTGTGTATGAAAGAAGAAAGTTAAATATCCACCAAATATTAAGAAATCATATTTAGTTTTATAATCAACAGTGATTTATGCCTATAGGCATGCTTTTCTTTAATGATATGGGTATATATGCTATAAATTTATCCTCATACTCAGATACAGATATTTTTTAATATTTATAATTCTGAATTAATAAGTTTAGAAATATTCTATTTGGAAGACCCACGAGTCTAGACATTTTAAATCAAATGAAACATCTCCATGAGATTTCAGATTCGTGTCAATGACATAAACTGAAAATTCCCATTTATTCAAGGGATGATTATAATGTTAGGAATACAGTCAATACCTCATTTCTTGCTGTCCTTTCAGCCTCTTATCTATCCCATTGGCAGGCATTATTCCAAAAGTAGTAATAAACTAACAATTACTAAGTCCTTACCATGAGACAGTCTGTTGTCAGTATATATTAGAGCATTTGATTTTCCAAAACTACCTGTAAGATCAATACTATTGTTACGCTTATTTTACATATGAAGGGCATCAAGTGACTTTTGCCCAAGAGCAGGGACATCAAGTGACTTTTGCCCAAGAGCAGTCATAAATGGCAAAACAATAGGACCATCTGATCTGATGCCAAGGCCTGAATACTTAATCAATGGGTGATATGCCTCCAGGAGATAACTCCAGTAGAGGAAATGAAACCCAAATCAATCACTGGGGTAAGAAATCACCCTCTCCTTTTTTTGTTTTATTTTTTTTTTTAATATTTTTAAAAAAATAATGTGGGTGAAAATAGTTCCAACTACTGGTCATAATAAGATTCATGAATTATCCATAAATTTCAGCCCATATATTTAATCCCAGACCCTAAAGGTGAGTTACTAGCTTAATCTTTCTTGCTTTTCTTATATATTTATCAAATCTAATACATATCTGTCAAACTGTACTCATCCCTAAACATTTTTTTAATTGTGGAGAAAAAACACATAAATAAAATTTACCATATTAACTATTTTTAAGTGTACAGTTCAGTAGTGTTAAATATATTTACATTGTTGTTCAATAGATCTTCAAAACTTTTAGCACTTTTCTTAGTCCCTTCAGGCTGCTATAACAAAATATCACCAACAAGCAGCTTACGGGCAACAGAAATTTATTGCTCACAATTCTGGAGGCTAGAAGTCAAAAATCAGGGTTCCAGCATGGTCAGGTAAGGGCCCTCTTCCAGGTCGTAGACTTAATGTATCTTCCTCACTCAGCAGAAGGGGCTAAGGAGCTCTGTGCTATCTCTTATAAGAGCACTAATTCCATTTATCTCACTCCGCCAAGACACTGACCTCTCTCTTACCCCATTGATCAGGGCTCCACCCTCATGTCCTAATCACCGGCCAAAAAAACTCCACCTACTAACACCATCACATTTGAGGATTAAGATTTCAACATACAAATTTGAGGGCGCGGGACACAAACATACAGTCCATGGCAGCCCTAAAAACTTTTTTTTTAAATCTAGTATCCTTCTTCCCCTTACATATTTATTACATTTTTAACTATTTTCCTTATGTTACACTTTATATCTCCATATCTATTTTGTAACTATCCATTTGTACTTCTTAATCCCTTTGCCCTTTTTCACTATTCCCCCAACCCCTGTCCCATCTAGTAGCCCTCAAAATATTCTCTGTATCTATGAGTTTATTTTCATTTTTGTTGTTGTTTATTTTGTTCTTTAGATTCTACATGTACGTGAAATCATGGGATATTTGTCTTTCTCTATCTGATTTAATTCAGCGCAATACCCTCTAGGTCCATCAAGGCAGTATCTTTTTCCATCTCCTTCCTTTCCCATGGGCCTTTTGAAAATCTGATGAAACTATAGATTCTAAACTCAAAATAAAATGGAAATATAAATATATAATTTAAATGTTGAGGTTATTAAACCCATTTCCCAAAGGTCAACCATGAAAAATTAGGGAATTTTGAGGTCTTATTTTATGCTAGTATTTATGGATTCTCTTAAATTACAGTATTTCTTTAAATATCAAACTTCCCCTAATGAGTTGTAATCAAGACTTTATCTGCAAAATTTCACATAAACATGATCTTATTTAATTAAATTAATCTATAATTCAGGAAAACAGCTACATTGCTTATAGAAAGAACCACATAGAAGCAAAGAATTCCTTCACTTCCTGTATGAGTTCTATCACATATTTAGTGAGCAGTTTCCCACAAAAATGCTATCAAAACACTGAAAGTAAGCTAAACTATAAATGCATAATTGAAGCCACTTTATCCTTATGGGCACATCTCCTTTAGATCTGATAATAAGAAAGCCCCAGGACTGATTGTAGATAAGACTTGATCACCACCTTTCCAAATTCAATGTACTGTATTAAATAACCATGTTCACAGGTTGTGATTGCATCATTGCACTTTCTGATGTTTCTGATAATATAAAAACATTAGATTTTTAGAGGTGATATCCTGAAGCTGATAGGCTCTCATTTCCTTTCTATCCAGATTTTGAGGGAGTGAAAAGCTGGAAACTAATATTTTGTTTTGTTATTTGGAGGGGACTAAGTAAACATTCTTAAGGGACACTTGTCCATATCAATATTAAATGTTTTGTGTCACAGCTTTAACAACATCATGAATACTTTGGATACACTCTTCCAAAAACACACATGTATACAATTCTGCATACAGTATCTAGGGGTTCATGAGCCCCCTCTAAAGTCCAGCTATAGACTCCAGATCTCAAAATTAAGGACCTATATCCCCACATTCAGTAGACAAGGTGAGCCAATAGGTCTGTGATTTCTAGGACTTCATCTTGAAACCAATCTAACTCTGCTTCACCTTTAAGTGTTAATCTTATTCACAGGAACTCAGTATTCACCAGAAATAATCACCACAGAATTGTCTTTGTTATCTGGTGAGTTTTTCAAGGTATAAAGGGATTAACTGTTCTCAAAGGAAGGTTCCAGCTCCTTTCTATTTCAGAGGGTGAGAACCTGAGGGATGTATAGCCTTCTGGCCTGCCACAGTGACTTCATCCTGCATCTCTCAAGAGAGTTAATCAGTAGGCATCCTGCTGCTGGCGACACAAACATACCAGGAATTAGTCTGACTGATGTAGGTATTATCCAGTGGCCAGTCACCACCACCAGAACTCATCTCATTAGTTCTGCCACCCACCCAACTCAAGGCTCTCATCATGTAGCACCTTTCTCTTCTCAAACTCCTTTCAGATTTATTAACTCCAGTATTCATTTATCCTCTTTATTCTATACTAAATTAGCCTCTCTCATTCTTTCTTGTTCTCTAATTTTTAATATGTTTGCCCTTTATATATGTTGCATAGCTCAATTATTTATATTTTTAAGCACAGATATATATAGTCTATATTCATTATTCCTCAGACTCCAAGATTAAGGTAAAGTTACAAAAACTAGTGTTTGAAAGACACATTTCTTTAATTCATTAAAACTATTTTCAGAATGTGACTTTTTTTGCCACTGAGATTTGTTCTCACAGTTCCATCAGGTTTTCCAAATTCTGAATTAACCAGATAAGAAGAGACTATACTTACTGCAGAGACTAAGCTTATTGATATTTCATATTCTATTTTTAAACAATTGTATTGCAAAAGGATGAGCAGGGAGAAATGAAATGAAAAGTGAAATGTGTATGAGAACAATGAGAAGAAAAAGTTTTCAAATATTCGATATCCTTGGTTACTTTTCTCATGACCCTGTGATTAAAAAACGAGACAGCATTTTAAAAGCTGGTCACCTTGGAAAGCACAGAAACCTCTTAAAAAAAAAAAAAAATCAGCATTTCCAGACTCTGCCATAATGGTTTCCTGGTAAACAGAAAGACATGCTTGATATTCTACCCCCACACAGGAGTTGTGGCAATTAATTATTCAACATTTAGAAAGTGCTTTGGAGATAAGAAGCTAAGTGCTAAAAATCATCATCAGTTTTCAGCAAACCGCACTTAAAGTGAACTGACCAGGTTTATTGTAGGAAAATGAACCATTAGTATAAGGCCATGTTTTCTTTTTCCATTTCATTTAGGCCATTAGACCAAATAGCCAACACCCATATGGAACCTTCCTTTTCTTTTGGTCAACTTTTGAGTGTCCAGTGAGTAAAAAATTTATCTTTAATTTTCAGAGAAAATGTAAATTCTAATAATGAGGTTTCACTGGAATTTATAGTAATACATTTGTTAGGTATCCTTCCTCTTCTGCTTTTTATTTAAGTAATCTAATAGATAGTAAATTTAATAAAGATTTCATTTGTAAAACTTTAAGAGTAATTAAAATCTAGTTTACTGTACTTGTACTCTACTAGTTATCATCTAAGCAAGCATATTTATTTAGGTGTCCTGTATTACATGTATAAATTTAGATGAACAATCTAGACATTTATTAACCTTGATTAATATTTTAAATAAAAGTAATAAGCTATTCTACTTAAAAAAGTGTTTTGGTTAGGCAAATTTTCCTTCTTATCTACGATATGTTGTGGTTAGAATTTATTCATTTTAAAACTTAAAATAATGGCCCAAGGTTGAAAAAAATTTTTTTCCTCACTAAAGTTTAACTAAAACCACATAAAAACCCACTTGCATTCATGCTAAAAAAAAATGTTTAAATTTTTTTAAAAAGGAAGGCATTAAATGGTCTTTAAATGGAGAGTCATTAGGAGTAATTGTGGTTGGTTTGGGATTAAATACACAAGCGTAGAAATCACACCTGTGTCCATTTTGGAGACAATAAAAAATTCTGTCTGAAATACTACTTTTTACTTCATATCTCCTACACAGTGAAAGATCATATCTACAAAGGTCATAATTTCATGTTTTTGAGAATTAAAAGCTGTGTTGGTATAATCTTCTTGGATACAGGACTTGTTTCCCATCAGATCAAGCTCAACAATATTTCTCTAAAAAAAGGGTTTATGTATTTTAATCCCCAAATGCACAGCTTTAAAAGTCATCTTTGCTTTTAGAAAGGGCTTGTTACAAGACGAGTTTTTACCACTTTAAACATTAATACCTTTTACACATCTATTAGCCAACCTTAAATCTTTTATCCATATTCGCCCCTCACAAACATCTCCCTCCAAAAATTTGGAAGCAAAATCTTAAAAGTGCTCGACATTTCTAATCTCAGTAGGGGAAAAAGAAAAACTGCTGGCTGGTTGCTGAAGTGAGATGATCTCTATGAGGTTGCTGGCTCACATAATAAAAGTAACTATGGAACTCTGCATGGAACCCACAACAGACAACTCGACCCAAAAATAAAGTTAATGCCAAAACAGCTAAGACAAAATTCTTTATTGAATCAGCTTGAGGTTAACTATGTCTTCTATATAATCTTCATCTTCTACAGATCACTGTATAATAAATATGTAGATAAATAGTTTTTCACAGTTCACTCCTAATATTCTCATTTCTTTAAAAGACGTTTTTGAGAATAGCTACAAGCAACTTAAAACTAGGAGGAAAATGAATTCAAGGAAGGCTTTTTAAAAAATATTATTTCAAAAGAGGAGTCATAGTACTTCCTCCTCAGCTCTGCTGTCTTTGTTAGGGTGTGCCAGCAATGGGGTCTTGGTACAAACAGAACAAACGCACACTTCATGTTTTAAAGAAGTGTTTTATGGCATAAATTCTTGACTATCTCTGCTTTTATGTCAACAGAGCAATCAGAAAGCTCCTTAAAAATAAACAACTTAATATGATATAGTTACATGGCGGGGGCAAGTAAGTCATATCTAATAATATGTTTTCCATCCACACAAATATGAAGGAAATAAAAACTGTCCAAAGGAATTAGCCATGTCCCCAAGTAAATGAGAAACGAATTGGCAAGGATTGAGCCTCCATGAGAACATTATTTTGAATCACAACCAAATTTCTAAAACACTCCAGGTGATCTGCTCTATACTTATGGAATTTAAATAATGAAATATTGAAAAGAATGATTCTGAAATGTTCAAGAAATGAAGCAATTTAATTAAGTGGCAATGTTATATTTATTGGTTGTATGTTGTAATGTTTAGATCTAGAACCAGAGTGACAGGAAAAACAAAAACAGAGATTCTGAAGACCTTCTCAGCTGGACACTATCACCTGGTCATAGGTTGCTGTCATACAACCACTTCCCAACTCAACGGCAGGGATGGATCCTCCCTTAACTTAGAAGGTCGTTATCTAAGTTACTTTGAGGGAGGCCAAGAACTAACACATACCTAAAAATTAATTTACCGTATGTCCAAATCTTTCAAATTTCATCATCGATAATTGTTTCTTTTGCATCTTCTGGTAAAATTTAAAATGGAAATACTACTAAAATACATAGTATATTAAATTATTTCTTACTAAGATATTGTCAGATGTTTTTCCCTTGCAAATAAAATTAGAAAAATTAATAACGAGAGCATTAGTCTTCAAACTCATGGAGAATCAAAAGAATCCTATTATAATGGAAAGGTAGGGCTGGTAAAGTCATGTATGATCATAATAACTAAGACCTAAATCATACTTACTATGAGCTACAGACTTTTCTAAGCATTTCACATATATTAACTTACTTAAACCCTAGGAAATAAATGAGGTAGGTTGGGATGAAGAACTGGAAGCAGAGCCGCCCAAGTCATGAGGCACTGAGTATCTGGGTGCTATGATGCATTGCCCAGATCTTGCCTTCAAAACTGAAGTGCTTCCCGCAACCAGTGGGAGTGCTGGTGACTGATGATGTTCAGCTCAGTCTTACTCTGGAAATTGTCTTAGTCAAAGAGAGCCACCTGAGCCAGTCACAGCCCTGTCCAAGGCAGCCGGCCACTCGGGACTAGTGATGGGTAGAAAGGCCTGGCTCCTTTATGGAGAGATGGGGCAACTCTGCAGGGTCTGCTGCTCTAGAGCTTCTGGCAGCGTCAGCCAATGGAGGTCTTTGTTGCTACTGGATCGCACATGACTCCTCCCTCTCTGCCAGTCCAACTCGCCTCACTCTCTTACAGGTTTTACCCCCTCATTGCCAGCCCCAATAAACTTCCTCCACAATCAGAAACTGTTTCCCAGGGAACCTCACCTAAGACAAGAGCGGAAGCTGGATTCAAGCCCAGGCACTCTGGCTCCAGAGTCCATGCTTGTAACCAGCACAGTGAAATCGTGACAGTCAATGTGGATTCGAAAGGCGTTTCCCCAGCCTCAACAGCCTATAGATAGACGATGTCTAGAAATTTGTCACATGACTGCTGGATCTCATCAATCTTCCCTTATTTGTGGGGTCTGTCAGCCATGCTCACCACCAATCCGTTCATGTCCTTCTACTTGGGCCTCTTCTTTGATGGCCAATGACTACTTGAAAATGCTACCTTCCTGCCCAGGATGCTCTCTCTTGGGTGTCCTAATACTCTAAATCTTCGAGGCACTGAAGCACACAACCACTGCCTCAGGCTACATCACTCCAGAACCACACTCTGCCACCTGGATCCCAAAGAAGCCCTCTCATAGCCCACCCTCTCAAACTACTTCATTAAAATGAAGCCTTCAGCTTTGTCTTAGAGCCTCTCTCTGAATATGGCAAAGACCTTCTCCCTAGGGCATAGTACGGAAGCAGACGGCATAGTGCCCTCCACTGCTCTTCTTTGCCACCTCTCATTCCAGCCTCTAGTCAAAACTATATTTCCTCATGTACGTATATTCAATTCATGAAAATAGATACCACAGAGGTCACTGACCATGATGTAAGCAAATAGCAAGACCTTTCATCCCTATTTAGGTATAGATAAGATACCCTCTTTACAACATAAAGTATACATAGAATAATGTATGAAGCACAACAACATGAGAACACTTGGTGTAGGAGCAACAGTGCCATATATCTCCAGCCCTAAGGGCATCGCTGAGTTACACAATGATGACCGTGAGAGATGAACAAAACGGGAACATTGTTAAGAAAGGAGATAAGTGTGTGCGATTCATTTTGGAATAATGTACATCAAAACATATTTTAAGATAATTTTAGTTTGGACACTTAATTAAGTAAGCTTCAGTTCCCAGAAATTCAATTAAAATGAATACTTTGTAATCTAATGACAGTAGAAAACAGACCACCTCTGCAACTAGAGGAGACAGATTCACAATTTCTCGAAACAGGCTTCTCAAAATATTATTTCCCTTTTCTTGATTCCACAGAATCATCAACTCCTGGTACCTATTGTCCATGCTTCGGGCAATCACACTGTCCTATCACTGCTCCTCGAATCATCAAGTTTCCTTTAGATTCTACATCGATGGGCACCCACCTTAGAATTGAACCCCTCATTGTCTCTACAGGACAAAGAAGTTACTCCACCAGCTCCTGACTCAAGCAGCAACCTGCTTGAAGCCTGGGTCACATGCTATAGCGTGGTTTTTCCTGCTGCTCTAGCTTTTATATAAAGTACACTGTTATTCAAGTCCACATACTAAAGTCCTCCCATCACAGAAGTGAAAAACTGTGGGTCAAACAAGAATATGTGGCATTGGACTTTCCAAGCTCTCTATTTAATTTATGAACATAACATTACATCTAAGAAAAGTTATCTAACACAATGATTTTTGAACCTGCATAAAATAAAATATATTTCATCATTTTATAGAGAAAGCAAACTATTTCAGATTAGTAGAATTATCTCAGATGAACCCAGAACTAAAGGTGTCTGTTTCAATTCAGCAATAACACCCAATTTCATTTTACCGGCCACAAGATATGGAGTATATTTAGAGAAATATTTAAGGAGGTCTAAACGGTCTGATCATTTTATAAACTCAAGTGTAAAACTGTACTTATACTAATGCCTTCTGGTCAAGGTCAAGAGCTGAGATAAGAC
This sequence comes from Pteropus medius, assembly GCF_902729225.1. Lineage (NCBI taxonomy): Eukaryota > Metazoa > Chordata > Mammalia > Chiroptera > Pteropodidae > Pteropus > Pteropus medius. Next base: position 21,007,594 of record NW_024351730.1, on the reverse strand, counting down.
ATGCTGAGGCAGGTAAACTTTATAGGAAATGCCATGTGAGGTCGGACCCACAAACCTTCAGATCATCATTCAGTGACATCTGACAGTGATATCAAAGAACAAAATAATCATCCTACAAAATGATAAGTGACCCAAACAAGGTTCTGTGGGAGAGCCCTAGGTAAACAGAGGATACTGACCAAACATGGCTATTTTCTCTTTTAAATTGTATAAATATTTAATCTATCCAAGGATTGGTTCTGGACCCTCTCCTCTTGGGAGAAGCCAATTTCTGCTCTTAGGGTGAAAAGCTGCTCGTATAAATATCCACTACGTAAATTTAAACTTTTTTTTTTTTTTTTTTTTACCTTAAGCCTATTTCTCGCAGTCGTTAAGAGGTCCTCCTTGTTCCGATGTTCTTAGATTTGGGGGAAACTGTTCATGATATTATAGGCTTAGATGAGGTCTCCTTTCAGACTTCGTTGTTCAAGACTATGGCATTCAAGTAGATTTCTGTCTGTTCTCTTAAAGACACTCCTTTATTCTCATGATATGCAGTACGTTTCTCTAGACCTTTCCCAGTTGTCTGACTACAGGTGCAAGACCAAACTTTCCAGGGAGCATTCTAGGTAAGACTGAATAAGCTTCAGACACATGGATGAATGCAGACATATGGTATTAAAAGACTCCTATTAAGAGGTGGTAATTGAACCCAAATATCTGTTCAAATATAATATTTATCAATATATTAAAGAATAGTGAAACATATTGAGAGTTCACTGGAAATGTTATTATGTGTATATAACAAATAAAACATCTATTCTAAAATGTCTCAATATATTGTGCATTCACATATATTATAAGGTGTATTTAGTTTAAGACAAATAACATACACTTAACACATAGATGTATATAGTACAATGATATTCTCTCACTTTTACATAAAATCCAGTATTATCACAGTGCCCTAACACCAGTACCATAAAGGAGTTCTACTTTCCTTCACTTATATTTGTATTATACCGTCCAAAGATTTGATGTGAACAACATCTGGACTTAAAACTTCTAGTTCAATATGATCAATAAAGAAATATTTTGAATGAGACAAACGGCAAATCCACAAATGTGAATAAATAGATGAATGAATGACTCTTTCCCCTTGCCTACCACTGGAGCACCTTTCCCAACTGAAACTCAGAAAATACTACATGTGCCTAATTCTGCATTTTTCTATAATACTTACTGTATATATTATTCAGAGAAGGCATAAAAGTTGTAAATTCTCTATAAATCTTTTCAGATGTCTTTTTAGAAATCTTAAAAGTGGCACTAATCGGAGAAGCTGGGTGAAGGCTATATAAAAAATTATACTATATTTTTGCAACTTCCTGTGAGCCTACGATTATTTTAAAATAAAAAGTTTCTTTTAAGCACTAACAATTCAGACTTAATCTCAAAAGAAAGTAAATAAACTGTGTGTAATTCAGAGAACAGATAAAATACAGCCATATCTAAGTAGAAAAGTTAGGTCATTTTTCCGAGGAACTATATGACACATCAGAAAGCCTAATAACAAAGTTTCATCTCAAAAGTTACTGGATTCCAAACTTTATGACAATAAATTTCACAAGAAATATTTCAAAGACCTAACAGCAATGATGAAAGCTATTACACTGGAGGAATAGCTCTAGAAGAAATAGAGTTTAGATAAAGTTGAGTATAATGACTGGGTATCTCTGATTAGTTTGTCTAGATTTGTTTAAGTAACTAAGTATCATTCTACTAAATAAGTATTTTCACTATAAAATATGCTAGCCACTGTGAGGACCACAAAAGATATTCGGACACAGTTTCTACGGTGAGGATGCAAATAATATTGAAGGAAACAATTAAAGGGCAGTGCAGAGCACCAAGTAGTAATAAAGTGATCTATTAAAATGTGGAATTTCCTGCCTAAAAGTTCTGACACATGTGAGTAATTGAACTATATTTTCTTCTGGTGATTTTGGACAGGTATTTTTGTTTCATTTCTTAATGTATTTTTCAAGAGAAATTACCTCATTCATCTAAATCTTTTGAGACATTTTCAATCCGTCTTCTCTCTTTTCTCTGGCAAAGTTGCTCAACTTGTAAAGTGCAGACGTGTGATCTGTGTGTTTCTGCTTAATCTGTTAATGCTCAGCAATTTTCTAAAAGTGATTGTAATCAGTACCTCAACAATCTCCTACCATGAAGCCCTATTATCTGCTAACATCATGAGTGCTCATCTCACATTCCTAAGGACACAGTCCCCAGAGGTCAAAGGGATGAAAGAATTTTGGAAGCAGTTCCGCCATGAGGTTTGCCCATAGCTGCAGTCAATATGCAACACGCGACAGGAGAGTTTCAGGAGTACAGCCATCAACACTCGAGTCCAGTCAAACTTTCAGTCTGACTGATGATCTCACTGAGTCTTCACTCAGAACAAATGACAGTTTCAGAACTTCATTCATGTTCACTCTGGGGCAGAAAAAGCAAAAACTTGATTTGTATTAAAGACATTAGAAGTATTCCCACTTAGCCATATAGACAGCAGACTTCCATGCTGAAGAGTACAAAAAAATGAAAGCTAGTCCCATTCCCTTGGGATATTGATTTAGATATCATCATGGTCATGATGCTAATCTTTAATAGGTGTCTTTCCCTATTACATAGTGCCAATTAAAAAAAAAAAAAAACTTTCATGTGCTGAGTATATCTAACACAGTAATAACCAGACATGCCTGGATGCTTTTGTTTTAAAACAACCCAGTTTAACTTCTCACAGGAATGAAATCACCAGAACAGAAGATGAGGTTCTCTGAAATTCATTATTTTTAAAACAGTACTTTAACAAGGTTTACCATAATTACCCTTTGTTTTATTTCAATTTTCCATAGCATTACATGTGTAACAGAAAACAAAACTCTCTGCTACACCAGATGATTCCATTTTTGACAAAATCACCCTAAAGCAACCACATTTGGGTCAAGCACACATGAAGGATACTACCTAAAATGTAAATGCCCTCATAAAATGTAGACTGACTAGATTATTCTGAAGTGATCTGTTACATGTGCAGTAATCTGAGTACCACAAAACAGTCATACTTAAATGATGAGAGCAAATCAACCAAGAGTACCACCAACTCTCAAAAGAAAGAAAAAAAAACTCAAATACAAATAAAAAGGCTAAGAAAATCAGTCTTTGGGTAAGAAAATCTAAGTCGATTTCCACATCAAAATCTAAGTTCCTCCTGTTCCAAGCCCGATTTTGCAAAGGAATATCTACTATTGTTCATCATGTATTCTCCAAAATAAAAATCATATAATTTTTAATTGTATCTAATTTAAAAATAAATAGATGGCACTAAACTCTTTTCAGATGAATAAAAATGAGGGTCGTAAAATCAAACCAATGGTTAGAAAGTAGATCTTTCAAAGGATTAAGAATGATTGTTTTACATAAACATTTATAAGGTATATGCTAAAAGTTTGCTTTTGATGTTATAACCAACATATCTGAGAACCACCTTATCCATACTAAATGAAAAAGCTGTCTACAAGCTCCAGTTTCCAGTTATTATTCATTCTTAAACATTCAATTTTACATGAAACATGGTTTCCAAGGTATCAGCACTGGAGAACCCACTACAATATTTAAAATCTGGAAAATTGTTGGCCAGCATCCTAATTATAGAAACTAAATACAGTCAGAGTGTAAGCTTTGGGGATCACTCATGAGGTGAAGAGCACTGTAATCATTTTCAAGGGTTCTCCAGGTCTTGTGTGTGTTGAGAGCATAAATTTGATATGAGCTATATAGTGAAATGTGTGATCTCAAACTGTTGGCTATTAGACTCAATTTTTCAACTTGATGTTTAATAAATAAATCCTGTTCTCGGCTCAACTTTAGCAATAAAAAGTAATAGTCCTAGAGAAAAAAATGTAAAACACAGTTTGAATCACTCAGTCACAGATGAAAAAAGATGCTGAAATGTGTTGTTCATTCATTCAGCCAACAAACATTTATTAAAATGTCAGGAACTGTTCTCAGTGCTGGCACAGTTCAACTCAAGAATAAGAAATGTTGTAGAATAAAACGACAATAATAATAACTAATGTATGTATGGCCGTTTATAGTTTTGAACAAGGTTTCATAACTAACGCTCTGTGAATTAGGTTTTACAATCATTTTAATCATGAAAAACTAGAGACATGGATGATTTTTTAAAATTCCCCAAATCAAATAACTAGTAAGTGAGAGAACTGGGTCTCCAACCCATATCTTCCAAATCCATATCGCCATCGGTCATTAGGCAATAATCATGTTACGAGATTCTGTACTTTTTAAAAAGAGAGATAATACCAGCTGTTTGTAAGGATGTAGAGTACCCAAAACTTTCATAAAGTGCTGGTAGGAGAGTGAATAGTATCACTTTTGAAGGAAGGCATTATCTACTAAAACTGGCTCAGCAGTTCAACTCACAACACACACAACCGAAATCACTACATGTTTACCAAAAGACATATGTAGGAATGTTCATAGCAGCACTATTCATAATAGCCCCAAACTGAGAACAACCCAAATGTCCATCAAGAATGAAATAGATAAACTGTGGCATTCTCATAAAGTGGAACACTATAGAGGAATGAGAATAAAATAAACTGTTGCTACACACAAAACATGAAAGAACGTCACAAGCATAACAATGAACAAAAGTCAGACACAAGGACATACATCATGTATTCCGGTAGAAAGTTCAGTAATAGATAAAAGTAACCAATAGTCTCAGAAGACAAGAGAGAAGTTAACTTTGAAAAAGAAGTAATGATGTGAGGGGTAGGGAAGAGGGGGCTTCTGGCTGCTGGCAGTGGTCTACATCTTGGCCTTGGTGCTGGTTCCAAGGATGTATTCACTTAGGTAAATCATCCCGAGCTGTTAACTTATGATTTAATGACATGCATACTCTTCTATACATGTTATATTTCCATAAAAACTTAGATAGGAAGGAGAGGAGAGAAAAAAGCAAGGAAGGAAAGGAAAAGGGAAGGAGGGAGCATGGGGTGTGATGAAGAGATACTCTGAGAGTACACCTAAAGAGTCCTCGGCTGCTGGGCTAGCTGCAGATCTTACATCTACTTTTTCTAATTTATAGTTTAATGTTTGCTATGGGATTAAAAATGTTATAATCAATCATGTTAGAACTGCATATGAATAGAGTAAACAGATTCTGAGGGATCGCCTATGAGTAAATTCTCTTTAATATATGTCTTTTTTTTACCTTCTGTTCTACCTGCTCAGAGGCTTTTTGCTAGAGAATATGCCAAATATAGGAGTTCCAAATAGATGAAGTTGTTACTGGGCACTATCGGTGAATATGAAGTCTCCAGGCCAAACCTAGAACTAACTAACATAAAATTCCAGACCCCACAACTTTTCTTATTTGCGAATAGTATAAAGGAGAATGTTAATCAGTGTGATCATTTATTTTCAACACAAAAAATAAACTATAGTATAAAGGAGAATGTTAATCAGTGTGACATTTATTTTCAACACAAAAAATAAACTGCTAACTTCTTATCCAAGACATTAAAAACAGCTTTTCTAATTGTAACACTCATAGAACATTTTATCAATTTTAAGACAACATATTCCTTTCTCATTTTGTATTTTTATTGATTTTTATTTTAAAAGTTCCTCAAAATGCATGAGTTTTGTTTAAAACCTTTTTAAGGTTTTTAATACAGAAATTCAAGTTACAATCAGGATATCTCTTTTCTACAAAAATAATCCATAAAATTAAAAAGAGAGAAATATCAGTTGGTGATTATTTACTTCCTTTAACATCCTAATTTCAGGTACTTTCTTTCTGTATTCATTCTCCATGAAAAACAAAAGTTAGCTCTCAAGACTGGAGCTAAAATTGGTATACGCAAACTGAAAATTCTTCCCTTGTGAAACATCCCCTGGCATTGCAGAATCTGAAATAAAGTTAAGGCAAGTAGGCGCTGCTACAGAGCGGACATATCAACATGGAAAGCGCATCATCTCTTTAAACCATGATAAACTTTCATCTGCTTTAGTATCGTCAGCTGTGACTTAAACAACATTCATTCATTTGAAGACAGTCATTCAATAGTTCAAACAGATCTCACTAGTTCAAAGCTAAAATATTCATTCCAACTTCCAGCAATAATTTTCAGTTTCATTTAAGAAAAGCATACAAAGTTCTCTGTATCTTAGTTTCCTCATCTCTTCAACAAGCACAATAATCTCTTACATCTACTTAATTTGCAAGGAAGAACAAGATGAGATGTGGGCTTATATAAAAAGAACTACAGATATACATGATTTCGCCATTACTATTTCTACCACCATTTTTCTCTAACACATAACAACTCAGAGGCTAGTAAGATCTTATCATTAAGGAATAAAATGATAAACCTCATGAAGAAAATGGAAAGTAAAAGTTTTATCTCTTCTTTGCCATGGCAGGTAAATAAATCCATCACCATTCATAGCTGGCTGTCCCTTCAATGCTTTGTTTGAAATAGCATTGCACTGCTGAGACCAGAGAAATGCAACAAAATTCAATGCCACAAAATCATTACGACAATCATAAATATGGCTTTAGATAAAATAAAATCAGCCATCTCTATAAACGAGTGGTGCGTGTATGTACGTGTGTGTATAAATGTATATCAGAGAAAAGAACTGAATAAAAGGGTATATTAGGGAACTCCATCTCCACTGCTGGAAAAATAACTACAGGGAATATAAAAATCATCTTCATGTTAGAAGAACAGCAGCATACTTTCTATTTTGTGACACAAACATATCAAATGTTCAGATATTGGGAGAAAGGCAAAACGTTTTTGGAATACAACTTAGCCCTGACACTACATGAAAGAAACATTCTTCCCTTCCCTAAAATCTCCTACATTAATGCAAAAATATCCTAAAAGTAGCAAGATCCTATTTTGTAAAGTTTTACTACTTTCTGGATGTTCCTAAACTATCCATTTTGCTAAATGACTCCTCCCAAATACATAAATGTCATAAATCACAGTTTGACCTCAGAAACTACATCAACAGGGAGAAATGAGGTGTGTTGCATTTACAACCTCCATCATCCCATCAAATCATCCCATCAAATCCCCTGATTCCTTCCATAATAGCAATCAAGAAGAAACTACTTGGAAACTTTCGTCGCCATGAGATTTTTCTTTTCTCGGTTTGTTCTTTCCATTCCCAGTCTTAATATCTGTCACCTCCAGTCTTAGATTGCATTCGTGTTATTTAAAATAGACACAAAGAAACTTCAAGAAACAAGCAGATGATGTGTTTTATTGCCACTCTTAAGTAGCAGTGAATTCTCTCAGGACTCCTGCCCCTAACAATAGCCCTAAACTGCAGCGCCCTCAGAGGCTAGCCAAGAAAAAGGATTATCTACGTGATTCACCGACTAACATGTATTTCCTTTCCTTGTGTTTTTCTTTAAGATGCAAGCTATGGCCAGACAATGTCTCTTGTTATCAGAACAAGGGATCAAAACCTGAAAATTGTACTTGCCAGAGCTCAATAAAAAATGAAATTCCCACCACTGTGCTGGAAGGTGTCCCAAAGGTTACCTGATTTCTATCACATTTTTTCTCTAAATACAATTCCCTGTATTCCTTTCACACATTGTTGTAAATCCAAAACGTATCTAATCATTTAAAAGACAAATAATGAACATTTAAAGTGATTTTATATTGACAAAATTAACTAAAAGAGATACATCAGTATAATCTAAGAGTACATTCTGGCAATCTCATTGGCTGGGGTGCCTTATATATGTCAGTAAGTCTCCAGAATTACCCCCCAAAATTAAAGGATACCGAAAACCTCATTTTGAAAACATATCAATCAAAATGTTGGGGATTTCCTGGTTTTCTGTTTTTTCAAAGGTACACATACATGCCTGGAACTATCAAAATATCCCATCTTATCCCTCCCATACCAACTCTTATAAATGTCCTGTGCCTCAGCAGTCCTTTAGAGTATGACTTTCCTCTCTCGATCCACATATTTGGGAGTTTTTGTGTCATCTTATCAGAGATTCTGGGATAAAGTTGAAACTATTCAATTTCAAGATTTACTATTAAAAAAAAAATCCTATCACCACATTTAATTTTAAAATGAAAGTAAAAGTTTTTTCTCAGTTGTTCAAGCTATAGAAAAATAAGCAGACATACCTCCTTTGATTGAAGTTCTACTAATAATCTCAATCTAAGTGCTATAATGACCATAGAAATTATTTAAATGCTAATGTGACAGTTACAAGGAGGAGAGTTCTCAGGCAGAAATCTAGTGGAGACATCACATTGTCTATAAGAAGCTACTGAATACTGCTCTAACTGCATTGAAGAATCTACTCAAATCAAAACGAAAAAATAAACCCTAATGCGCAAGGTACACTTTATTTCAAGTAATATTCTAACTCCACCTTACAGATACGAGAAAAAAAAAGAAAGAAATATGGTACAATGCAATGTCTCTTAGGGAAGGAATTGCTCCAGGATTTAAAATAATGTGTGTTTAGTACAGCCTAGTGCTCATAATTTCCCATTAAGAGCAACTTTCTCTTGCACTGAAGTAAAACAGGAAAAAAATCAAGGAAGGTAAACCAAAGTTAACTGCTCTTCAATGTCAAGACAGGAAAGAGCTTGCTGCAGGCAATTATTCTGGGAAGGTAAGGCCTTGAGAAGGAATGAGGGGTGGAAAAAACAGAAGTTTTACAAGGAGCTGAAAAAAAAATGTAGAAGAGAGGTAGAATGGCTTTCTTCATCTTTCACATCAAGTTCAAGGTTGGTTTAGGGGTGGTGATGATGGTGTTGGTGATAGTGGTGGTGGTGTTTTGTTCTTTAATAACTTTTTGTGTGTGTGGTGCTTGCTGAAATTTGCTGATGTAGTTCCCAACTCCTGCCTTCCTTTGGTGATTTTTATTAACAGACTGGCAAAGGCTGGGTAAAATGCACTTAAGAATAAAGAAATCACCTGTCCTTGCCAAGACGCACAAGCTGCCCAGTACCTGAGAAAGGACTACACTGTCGCTGGCCAAGAGAAATCCCAGTTTAACCCCTGCCTCCCCCTTCCAAATCCATTGCAAATAATTGTGTGTGTGCCACGAGAAGAGAATCTGCCTGACTCACCCCCCGCTTTCGGTGTGCCAGGCAGGGATGTGAATGCTCCGTCTTGGAGCTGGCAGTGAAGTGGGGATTGCTGTATCGGTACCACGGGAGTCCTCCAGCCTCCCCCGCTAGTGAGCTTGAGGATGTTTCCCCCTCAAGCAGGTGCCCCGCCACACTGGGACCACCCAGGCTCACAGGAACACACGTGTCACTGCGCCGAAGCCTAGCCCGCCGCGTCCACTGGCCCCACAGTCGGGCAACAACGCCCAGTTCCGCGAAGGGGTCTTTACAGTGGGAGAGAACCAAGACCACCCAAACTCCTCCTCTAAACGCTACGTGAAAAGGAAAAATAAAAGTACTTTTCCGCGGAAGCAGCTTACACACTCTGCGGGCGCCCAGCCCAGAGGATGCCCGGCCCGCAACTGACCTCTCTGCCTCTCCAGAGCGCGCCCTCCCAGACCAGCTCCCGGCCCGTCAGCCCTTCGCCGCTGCCGCGGGCGCAGCCGAACCGACCCTCCCTGCCGCCCCGGCCGGGCGCTCACCTCCTGGGGTCCGGCTTCCGTCGTTCTTCCAGTTTGGCGGCGGAGTGTGGGGCTGCAGCGGCCACTGCCGCCGCCGCCGCCTTCACTGCCACCGCAGCCGCCGCCGCCGCCACCCGAGCGCTGCCCGGCGCGTCGCCGGGGCTGGGGACTGGGGGCTCGTGAGATCCCCGGAGGCGCGGGCCCGGGGCGCAGCGGGGCCGAGCCGCGGGAAGTTGTCGGCGCTAGGCGTGCTGCGAGCGGGGAGCCGGCCACCCGCGCGCGCCCCAGTAGTCACAACTTTGCCGCCTCGGTGGGTGCGCGCCCCGGGGCACAGGGAGGCGAGTGCGGGACGAGGGCGCTGGGCAGCAGCGTCGTCGGAGTCGGCAGGACCGGGGCTTGAACGGCCAGCGAGAACCCGGGCAAGGTGGCGTGGGGTAGCTGTCTACACGGCCCGCGTGGCGCGTGGCGGTGAGAGTGTGAGAGCGCCGGCGTCTACTCTACTTTGCCTTCTGCAGCTCCTGCATATTTATGGGGCTCCCTCTTTTTCTGCCAGCAACTAACACTGCAGCAGTGGTGGCCGGGGCCGGCGCCCCTCGGGAGCCAGCTGGTGGACGGGGACTCGGGGAAGGCGGCCGTGGCTGAGACTGTGCCACGAGCGCGAGCCCGCGATCCATATTTAAAGCCCCGAGTGGCCTCGGCCAGCCCCCTGCCCTGCCCTCGTTGCGCCCGCCCGGCCCCCGCCGCTCCAGGCCGCCGCTCCGCGTCAGCCGCCCGGGCACCGCGGCGACGGGGAGGGGCCTCGGGCCGCACCGCCTCCCCGGGGGCTCCGGCTCTGCGCTCAGCGCGGGTCTGGAACTGGCCCGGGACCCGGCTCGGGATCGCCCGCCCTCGCCTTCCTCGGTTCTTTATCTCTCACGCCGAGCGGGCTGCTAGGTCCAGCTTTTTGTTCTATTCACATGACTTCCCAGCTGCGGAGAGCTTATACTCTCATGCACAACTGAAGTTGCTCGTATCTCCTAGCCCCAGATCACTCTTGACGCTACTTTATAGAACTTGAGGAGTGTAGAGAGAGGGTTGCCAGCACACAGTATTAAGCCATAGTTCACCTTTAGCAAAGAATGTCTGGGAAGAACACGATTCTCAACCTTGCTCTTCGCTTGTCACTGATGGCTTCTGTCTTCCTCGAGCAGTTTGGGAAATATCTTTAGCTATTCAGGGGAGTTTCGTGAGCGTGCAAAGTGATTATTTGTATTTACTCTGTTTCTGAGGCATAATTAAGGAGGTTTAAGTACCCTTTGCCAAGCAAATAACACTAATACTATATCTAGAACCCAGCCACATTACAATCAGTTAAGTACACCGTTAAACCATGTGAACAGACTGTCAGCATAGGCACCATCTATTGTTCCGAATACTGCTAGAGAGTAGCCACTTAATGGATTTGAGCCACATGGCATATGATACATTTCTTATTAATACATATCATATACATATAATAAGTTTGTGGAAGGCAATGACCAATCTGCATTTTAAACGGAACCTAGCAAAACAGATAAAGCCCGATTTCACATACTGACTACTTGCTCCTGGTTCCAATTTTTTCTTTAGAACTAAGCTATAACTAGTGAGCCCTCCAAGAGTAAAAAAATCTGGAGGAAAATAATTTGGGGACAGAGGCTTTTCTTTTCAGTTTTTAAAACTGGTAGAGATCCATTGTACTTCACCAGTGCTTGGGAAGCCGGAATAAGCTTGTACCTTTTTTAAAGCTGGTATGTTTAAAATACTTGGTTAATGCTCAGAAAGCACTTGGGAACCACCGGAAGCTGTCTAATGTCTCAGATTAGAATGTACTAATGTCGTGTGTCTGTCTGTTGTTACATCTGGCTGACATGTATGTTCACACATTTTACATGACTCACTACAGTGACATGGGAAATTCAAAACAGAAGACTATTAAAAAATAGTTTTAAACCTTTAAACTATTAAAAAATAGTTTTAAACCTTTTGTCCACATAGTTATATTTTGTCTTTAGACATGTTAAAATTAACTTTCAGTCCCTGAACACACAGTTAGCAAGAATCAGCAACCACAAAGTAAGCTCACAGGCAAAGGGAAGCCACTTTTGTATTAAGAATTTGCCACTGCTGTTCAGCAGTTTTTCACTCTGTGGATTATGTATTTCAACATAGCTGGCAATTTCTCATTATAATCGTCAACTAGCCATGAATGATCAGCATTGGAGAATGTTTGGGAAAGGAAAAGTCCAAGAAATGTATGTTTTCCAGAACTCTGCTGAAAAATATTTCACTGTCCTTAACACAAACCAAATAGGTAACACCTAGAGGCATTTCACTGTCGAGATTGGCAAATTTTACCCTGAATGAGTTATAAAGATGTGTGAGGGGGATGGCAGGGAGGGAATTAAAGCACTGTGGGGTGAAGTTCTGTGTGCCTTAAACTTAATGAGAAAAAGAGTTATCTTTGGCAAAGAGCCGACAACCACTGTTATCATTCTTATTACTTGATGTTTGCTATCCCACAATTAAAAGAGCACGTTCCATTTCCTGTCCTATTGATTATTGTCCAGTAATTGAGATGCATGTGTTTTTCCTTTGAAAGGCCATTGATTAACTTTTCTTATTAACTCTACATGTGGTCACCTTTGCTAATGCTATTCCGGGCGAGGACAATGAATCCTGAGACCTTTTTTGTACCTATCTTAAAATTTGAGTTATGTCTCTTGGTTCTCATGAGCCCAAAGAATGGTTTGTTTGTTCTTTTTGTCTTGGGGTTCACACAGCTTGATGACAAGATGAATGAACAAAATAATTAATGGAATTAGAAAAACAGTATAAGTAATCTTTATGGATAATGATTTATTTTTTAAAATCAATAACTCTGTGCTAAATGACCTTCTAGAATACCCACCCACTACTTAGCTTATCAATCAAGTTTCTTTCATATCATCCAAGGTCCTAATAGGCACCTAAAAAAGAAAAAAACAGGAAGATGGGAGAAAGAAAATTTGTTTCAATGACAAGCACCATCTAGTGGCAGAAGGTGATGAAACCTCCTGACAACATCATGTCTCCAAGAAGAAAAAAGATGAAAGCTTTTGAATAGGCAGTGCAGGCATTCCTGGTCTTGTATAAGCATGGAACTCTTTGATTCTCAAACAAGAAGGTTGTATGTAGTAAAATAATGCTATTGATAGTCTTTGATTATTCAAAGTAAGTAGGGTACAGGTCTGACATGCAGGTAGGATTATTGCCGTGCAGTTTTCTCAATTGTTGGGAAACTTTGCGGTCACACTTCTGAATAAAGACCTCTGTTATTTTTGTACTTAGAGATCTCTGTATTTAAGTTTCCTCATTACATAAAATAAAGAGGGTGATGGCTTGTCACTAGATATTATCTATAAAGCATTTTGTTCAACAAATAGTAGAACCCATAAATATAATTATTATATTTGGGGTTTTTCCATTATTCTATTTTATTAGAAAAGAAAAAAGTGAAATATATCATTGAATGTTTATCCTGGAGTTATACAAAATTATAACATCCATATACATCTCATTCAGGGGCCTAAACAAAAAGGTAGTAGTACATATGATATATACTATTATGACAAACATCAAAGAATGATCAGAAATGTTTCTCAATATCAGCTCCTTCTTAAATACATGGCTCATTGGTGGAAGTTTGACAAACATTTTGCTCTACAGAACAGAGATTTTCTTTGTGCTGATATTTATTTTGACTTGTAGTTGTTTTGTTGTTAAACAATCTTGCAAAAGGATGATCATTAAAGTTGCCACTTATAATCAATTTAGTCAACAACTTCATGATCTAAGAGTAAGGAAGGAGAAGATCACTTTTTCTCATCCTGGGACTAGCTTGGGATGAAACTGAAGCTAGATATAGATAAGGAGAGGAAAAAAGAGATCGCTTTAAATATCTCATTTTTGTTTCACTTACACTCCAGAAAGTTCATATTCAGCCTGACAAATTCCTAAATAAGTTCAGCCAACCTAGACTTCTAATCTATATTCCCTCTTTCAAATCCCAGGTTTAAAAATAACTGTAGCCCCTTTTTATGAGAAAAGAAAAGTGAACAGTTTTTGCAAGCTGTCAGCATGGCATGAACTAGGGAAAATAATTTCATTTGGTTAAAAATGTGTCATAAATTGCTTAAACTACTAAGCTTTCAACCGTATCCAATTGTCTTTTAAACACGTACCTAAAATCAAATGTTAGAAGAGGTTCTAACTTCTAAAAACAAGAGCCTATCTCTGTTCATTTTGACGAAGGCAAGTTATTCAACCTTTCTGGGCCTCGGTTCCTATAATAAAATCAAGAAGCTTAAGACGATTACAAAAAAAATAAATTAAAAAATAATAGTAATAATTCTGACAGGACACCAGAATATTTTCCTCTAATAAAATGTGAACGTTTATGATAAATGTGCAAATTTTTCAGACATGGTATTGACACATTTATTACGAATGATCTGTTTAATAACCCTAGGCCAGAGTTTCAGCCTCTTCCACCTACAGGAATTCTCCCATGGATCAGCATAATACAGGACACAAGACTCTCTGTTTGAAAGGAAAAGGAAAAATTAAATCGAGCTACTAAGTCACTAAGACCTATGCCCCTGATTTAAAAGACTGGTCTGGTTTTAGGTAAGATAGTAGAGAAATACGTCTCTGCCAGAACTAACTTCCAGGGCCCTTGGACCCTGCTAATCTGTGTGTGTGTGTGTGTGTGTGTGTGTGTGTGTGTGTGTGTCCACAGACATAGAGAGGTGCTTGTTCCTTTGTATCCCACTGGCCTCCCTGCCTCTGCCTCATTGGGGGATGAATAAGCCCAGATGGCAGGCTGTTTTAAATTGTTCTTCCTTTTCTGCTGTGAACCAAGTCACATGAACACAGCTATTCCATTTTGTGGAGACAGTTTTCTACAGATTAACCGACCACTGGATCAAACTGGGCCATGATCATTCTTTTCCCACTGGTCTGCTCTCCAGACCAGGCCTATCCTGGAGACCACAGCACCTTGATCTCCTTGCAAGTGACAAAACAGTTGACACTTCAAGTACATATCTGCCACACTGATTTCTTTATGGGAAATGCTGTAAGATTGAAATCTGAATATTAAAAGTTGGCTCCTTTTTCCCCCATCTTGAGGGAGGGAACATTCTGAGCAAATTTGCTCTTTATGGCTTTTCAATTTCCCAATACTAACGGAATGATGCTCAGTTCTGCACAGAACATGAAGAATGATGGGGCCATCCATTCAGTCCATGAATATTGATTAAGAACCTCCGTACTATATGTCAAGCACTCTTTTAGGTGATGGATTTCTAGAACAAGTAGATAAAATTCCTGCTTCATGAAGCTTCAAGTAAACAAATAAATGGACAAGATAATTTCTATTTCTGTGGAATGAAAATTTCTATGAAGCAGTAAATGCCATGAATAGGGTGGCCAACCATCCCAGTTTCCAATTCCAGTTTACCCCTGTTAGTCCTATGTGATAACAGCACTCCTTTTCACTCTCAAAAGAGAAACTGTTAAAATATAATAGAATCACCCTAGCTTTAGAAGAAATAAAACACAGTGAGAGGGCAAGGGGGAGCTACTTTCAAGTGAGATTTGGGAGAGAGCTCTTTGATGAGGTGATATTTGAGCACACAGATCTGAATGACAAGATGCATAAATAGGAAGAATTTTAAGGGCAAACAAGCTGACAGGACAAACATCTGGCACAGTGTCTTACACACAGTAGGAACTCAGTAATTGTTGTAGAATGGTTGACTGCATTCACTCTTTTTGGAGCGTTAAAAATGTTACTCAACCAGAATACATTTCTATTAAGACACATTCAGGCTCCGCAAATTCCTTAAGACATCATTCTTCTAAAACAATAAGTTTTAAACTACATCTATGTATTTATTCGCATGTGCATAAACATCTCTGGAAGGGTGTATGAGCAACTAAAAGCACTATTTGCCTCCAGTGGGGAGAACTAGGTGATAATGAGGATAGCCATAGAGAGAAAAGCTTTTTGTTATAACCTTTATACTTTTTTGAATTTCGAGCCATGCAGATAGATTGCTTATTTAACCTAAATATGAATTAAAATAAATAATATATGTTTATATATATACACAAAATAGTTTTATGCCTCGATCTATTTTTATACAAATAATATATAATTGTAAATTATACATTATAATATAAATTAACAGAAATCCTTCAGATGAACAATGGGATTAATATCCTTATAGACTATGTAACAGCGGCTACAGTGATGCCAATGACAGAACTAGCGTGTCGGAGTCTTTACCTAGTTCTTGGATGCTGTTTAATGATGACAGTGTTTGCTCACTGCTCATTTGGGCTTCATTCAAATAGTGTCATGGGACAAAGAGACCTTCAAAAGGATATTGCTGCTTTTTCTTGCACCTGGGCAAATAAAAACACAGTATAAAATTTTAAAATAACATTTTATTGGGTATCTTGCTCTACTTTGATTATAGCTTTCAGGTTTCCAAAAATGAAAGAAAATCTGTTGTTTTTACATTATAAAAGTCATGTCATTTTACTGTAAAAATGTTGTATGATTTAGAAAAATAGGTGGAATGACAGTGAGAATATCCTCTTTCTGAGGACTGCTAATGTTCAGACATATTTTCTTCTTTGATTAATTTAAATTTGTGGTTTACAGTTGATTGATCATTTTGTATTTTTTTTTAAATGCTGTGGTTATTGAGGCTAATTTTGAGTGAGGACAATCCTTTTGGCATAAAACAAATTTTAAGAGATATGGCTGGAGAAAAAGGGGGAAATCTAAATTTGGCACCATCTTTCTAAACCAATTGATTGCTGTCGCCCTCATCATAGCACAATCCCAGAATCACCTTTACAAAAATTCATTTAGAATAGGCTCTCTATAGACAATTTCTGCTATCTGGAAATAAAAATATTGACAACTCCACTAATAATTATAATAATAGCCAATACCTACCTAGTTATTACCATGTTCCAGGGACTATTTTAATTACTTAACATGAATTAACTTATTTAATTTTTTTCATCAAAAAATACTTTTAAAACTTTTATTAAATTTATCGGGGTGACATTGGTTAATGAAATTATATAGATTTCAAGTACAAAATTCTATAATACATCTGTATATTGCATTGTGTGTTCACCACCCAAAGTCAAAGCTCCTTCAGTCATGGTATATTTGACCCCCTTAACCTTTCCTATCTCCCCCACTCTGGTAACCACCATACCGTTATCTGTGTCTATGAGTTTTTCTTTGTCTTGTTCATTTCTTATTTCCAGTTTTATATCCCACAAATTAGTGAAATCATATGATTCTCGACATTTTTCCATCTAACTTAATTTGCTTAGTATGATATTCTCAAGATTTATCCATGTCGTTGCAAATGGCAATGTTTCATCTTTTCTTGTAGCTGAATAATATTCTATTGTATATACATACCACATCTTCTTTATCCAATCATTTATCGTAGGACACTGGTTGTTTCCATGTCTTGGCCACCATGAATAATGCTGCAGTGAACATGGGAATGTATATATCTTTACAGATAACTGTTTTCCAATTTGGAGGGTATATACGCAAAAGAGGGATTGCTGGTTCATGTGGTAAATCCACTCTTAATTTTTTGAGAAACCTCCATATTGTTTTCCATAGCAGTCGTACCAATTTACATTTCCACCAGCAGTGTATGAGGGTTCCTTTTTCCCCACAATCTATCCAATGCTTGTTATTACTTTTCTTGTTGATGATCAGAGGTGTGAAGTAGAATCTCATTGTGGTTTTGATTTGCATTTCCCTAATAGCTAGTGATATTGAGCATCTTTTCATGTATCTGTTGGCCATTTTTATGTCTTCTTGGGAGAAGTGTCTGTTCAGGTCCTCTGCCCATTTTTTTAATTGAATTGCTTGTTTTGTTGTTATTGTTGTTGAGTGTATGAGTTCTACATATTTTTAGGATATTAACCCCTTATTGAAGATGTTGTTTGCAAATATCTTTTCCCATTTGGATGGCTGCCTTTTTTGTTGTTGTTGTTGGTTTCCTTTGCTCTGCAGAAGCTCTTTAGTTTGATATATTCCCATTTATTTATTTTTGCTTTTACTTCCCTTGACTTTGAGATCAAATTCATTAAATCCTCTTTAAGACCAAGGTCCATAGGTTTAGGACCTATATTTTCTTCCATGCAATTTATTTCAGGTCTTATATTTAGGTCTTTGATCCGTTTTAAGTTAATTTTGACAGATAGCAGTCTAGTTTGTTTTGCATGTTGCATTTCAATTTTCCCACCATTTATTGAAGAGGCATTTTTTCTCCATTGTATGTTTTCAGCTCCTTTATCAAAAATTATTTGCCCATATATATGTGGGTTTATTTCTGGGCTCTCAGCTGTGTTCTATTGGTCTGTCTGTTTTCCTGCCAATACCATGCTCTTTTGATTATTGTTTCTGTGCAGTCAGAGAGTATGATATCTCTGGCTTTGTTCTTTTTTCTCAAGATTGCTCTAGCTATTTGGGGTCTTTTGTGGTTCCACATAAATCTGATGATGTTTCGTTCTATTTCTTTTAAGAATGTTACTGAGATTTTGATGGAGATTGCAGTATATCTGCATATAACTCATTTAATCTTCCTAAAACTCTGTTATTAGTAGTGTTATTATTTCCATTACCAGAAGAAGCAATATGAATACCAGAACTCCATACATTTTCATGCTTATCAACTGTTTCAGAATTCTTCAAAATTTGAGGAAGTTTGGAGTTAAGAGTTGGTCTTTCTCTATGAACTTAAACATCTCATCCAGAAGAGTTTGGAGAATTGATGGGGAAATTCACACAACATGACACCTGAATTATATCTACTGCTTCAATTTCAACTTAACTTGACAGAACATATATACACTAATATTATTGCCTGCATATACCTCTGAGAACTCAGCTATCCAAACCAGAATTTTTAGAAGCTGCAGACACTATATTTTTTTCTAAATACGACCAATGTTTTATCATGGCTATTTTAAATGAGATTTTCAATAGTGTTTTCTTTTAACTTCAATCACATGTATGTGCTTTCCAGCCATAATCATCCCTATAGAGCACATAATAGGCATACAACATATATGTGTTTGAAAACCATTAATAACTTCCCATGAACAAGTAACACTATGGTATTTGCTTGTACTGTTCCTCTTTGACTTTTCGATTTTTCACATTAAAATAAGTGGGGAAAGGAAATATTTCTCTTGGTGTTCTGGTATTGTTATTGTTATTCTGGGCCTGGTACTAAAAATATTCATCCCTAAGTTAACTATTGAGACTTTTATCTCTGTTTACCAAAAAACTAACATATTGTCCAGAATTGCACAGAAATTGGTAATAAGTTTCTTTCAGCAATTCTTACTTGCTTAAAGGTTAATATTTAGTAAAACTCTGACAGAAAATATCTGAAAATATAAGAAAGTGTGCTAGACAGCTCTCTCTGTTTCAGTCAATAGGCCTCAAATTCTATTACTGCTTCTTTGATTAAATTAAAATACAATAAGTATTGAGTACTTATTTAACACTTTGTCTATCCTGGCAAGAGTAAAAGACATTCCATTTAGAAGAATAACTATTCAAAGTCTTCTGCTGATGCTGCAGTTACTATTTGGAATAAAGAACAGAGTAATCAAGAAGATGGAGGCCATTTTTCAGAGAATGAAGGAGAAAACATTACATACTAGGTTTGGTGGTGCTGTCCTAACAAACTGCTTTCATAATCTTGTTTTAGCATAGACTATCAAACAAGGCAAATAGCAGTAGTCCAGTTAATGCAAAAAGATTTTAGGTGAATGAATTAAATGCTACATTCAATAATTAATAATAGCCACCATTTGTCAAGTACTTCCTAATCTTTGCGGAAATTTTGAATGATAAGATAAAAATTATCCCTATTATACAATTAAGGAAACAAAGGCTCAGAAATGTCGAGTGATCAACCTCAAGTCATACAAGTACTAAAGTTATGGAGCCAGGGTTCTAAATACAGGGCTAAAACCCTGTTCTTTCAATTATACCACGCTTCCTTAATCTACCCCTAGGACAACCATGGAGAAAGTTGACATTACTTTGTCCTTGATGGATGAAGTTCAGGCCCCTTACCTCTATAGTCCTTTCCACATCCCCATTTTCAGTCTACACTGCACATAAAGCAGATTAATCTTCATAAAGCACCTGCCCTCCCTAAAAAAATACAAAAGTAAATTTAAAAAAGAAAAACACACTTTCAATGATCTTCAACTGTTGCATGAAATCCAAGTTATTTAGCTTTGAGTTAGTGGTCTTTAATGGCCTAGCTTCAATCAGTTGTATTTGCTACTGGTCTCATATATGGCTTAAAACTCCACACAACCTGGACTTCTCACCATTTCCTAAACCTGCATTTTGTTTCCTTGGTCATGATTGCTTGTTTGCCCCATTTATTTACCGGGATTGCCTTTTTTTCCCCCCAATATTTGAAAGCCTTTTTATTTTTAAACATCCAATTCAAATCCTACCTAATCCATATTATCTTCTCTGATTAGTTCAGCACAAAAGACCTCTTTCTCCTCCATACTGATAGCACTTAGGTTCTTCTACTTATATTGTCACTTAAACCATCTCAATGTAATGATATTTTTAGTATATGTTCCTCATTTGGCCCACAAAATTGTAAGCTCTATGAAAATAGGAAATATATCTTACATATTTTTACATTCTTTATCTCCTCTAGTACAGTCCCATGCATATAGAAGGCTCTCACTAAAAACTGATTGAATAAATGAAACTGAGGTTCAGTTAGTGACATTACAACCTCAAATATCATAAGAGCCTCCTTGAAAGATCAGATTGAACTCAAAAAACACATATAAGTTTTTACTTCTCTGTGGCTACTAATTTAAAAATCATCTTTTATGTTTAGACATAGACGAGTAAAATATGGATGTTTTGATGAGAAATTAGACTTAAACTTACAATTTTCTTCTTGTTTTAAACAATCTTTCATTTAGTATTCAAAAAATATTTACAGAATGCCTATTATGCACAAGATCCAGTAAAGTACTGAAAGAGTGAATAAGACAGACAAGGCCATTATCATCAGGGAGCTAAAATTCTAGCTGTAAAGAGAAGCAATAATCAAGTAAACAGATACATAGAATCATAAGTCTTATTATAAAGTTAGTATATAATAATCAAAGAGAGTAATGGGATTTAATACTTTAGATTGGCTGGTCAGGGCTTGAGGAGGTAATAGCAGACTTTAAATGAGCCAGCCATGCAGATGGCTGTGCCAAAAGCACTCCCAGTGAAAATAATAGGTTCAAAGACTCTTGGGGTGTGAGGAACAAAAGAGATTGGTGAGGGTGGAAGACAATAAGCAAAAGGGAGAATGGTATAAGATCAGGTTTGGAGAAGAAAGAGGAGGCAGATCTTGCAGGGTCTTTTAGGTCTAGAAAGGAATTAAGATAATATTCTAAGAGCATCCAAAAGCTACTGAAGAGTTTTAAACAAAGGTGTCACACGATCAAATTTATGGCTTGGGAAGTTCATTCTTACTACTAAATGGAGAATGGATTAAAGAGGAACAGGTGGGTTGCATTAGAGGAATGCACTGAAGATGGAGAGGAGTAAATGGCTGAGAGACATTTTAGGAGACAGAACTAAGTGTACTTGACATATTAGATGTAAGAGTTGAAAGAACAAGAAAGATCAAGGACAACTCCTAAGTTTGGGCTAGGAACTGCTGCCATTTTCTAAGATGGAGGCGCCTGCCGAAGACCAAGTTTGAAGACAAAAATCACTGTTTGGATTTTGGGGAATGACACAGAAGAGCTGTTTTGAATGCTGTGTTTGTGATTTCTTTTAGACATGAAGTTCTAATAACCAGCATCATGAAAGTGTTAACATCACACTTAATACTTAACATTTTTCTCAACTATGTATTTGCTTGTTCTTTGGCCAGTATAGCAGATTGTATTTCCCTAAAAGAGTGTCAACAATATTTCCCATTTCCACACCCTATTCTCTAATGTGACCTTTGCACTCTCCAATTAAAAGGTAAGTTCTAATTCTCTTCTTCTTGAATCTGAATGGGCTTGTGACTGCTTTGACCAGCAGAACACAGTGGAAGTGAAACTGTGTGGCTTCCAAGGCTGGGTTATAGAAGATGATGCAGCTATCACTTCGTTTCCTGGAACAGTCATGCTTGCAGCCTTGAGCTTCTGTGTAAGAAATTCAATTGTCCCAACACTCCCATGCTTGGCTCCAAGACAAGCCAACCGGAGCAGCCACGTGGGGAAGCCACCTATAAGCAGTGCAGTTGACAGTTCTACTCTCCAGGCCTTCCCAACACAGGCATCAGACATATGAGTGAACGGGCCTCCAGATGATTGCAGGCTCAGCCATCAAATCACCCCAGTTCTCAGAATCTTGCTATGCCCTGTCTTGGCCCACAGGATCCATGAGCATAATGAAATGATTATTGTAAGCTACTAAATGTTGAGGTAGTTTGTTAAGCAGTAGTAGTAACCAGACCAGCCAGTTAATCAAACATTTAGGGAATACGTACATCTAAGCTATAATCCTACCAATATGCTTCCTATACAGTTCGATGCTACTTTCAAGAGGAGCATGCAATACTCAAACAAGATTCTTGGACTAAACTTCATTTTACTTACTTGAACGAAGTTGAATAATCATATTATTGATAACGGTGGACAAAGAATCTGAAGTTCAGACATAAATTTGGCACTTAATTCTTCTTGGTAAAATTAAGTTTGATAGTAAAGCATATTCAAGTTCAATAAAAGCTAGCAAATGGGGCCATACTTTAATGTCCTGATGCACATTTCAAATCTCATGATTTCCCTTATATTCCATAAGCAATTTTTCTGCAGATATCTCTAAGTTCACATGAGTGGAGCTACAAATAGAATAAACTGCTTATGAATAAAATTCCTAGGTATGACAGATGGTTAGAGCATTGGAACACAAAGTTTTGTTTTCAGAAACAGTCCTCTATATTTTTTCTTTTTTTACCATTCAATATTTTTTCCTCATCTGTCTTTCAAGAAGTGTGAATTAGGAAAATTCAGCCTTGGATATTAGGATATTTCTCTAAAAACAATACTTCAATGTGAAAACTATGTTAACACAATGTATTAAATTCTGAAAGAAAATTATTTTCCTAGGAATTAATACTTGGTATCCTATGAGTGAATAAAGTCAATTTGTTTTGCTTCCAGGACAATGAGAAATATTTAGTGACTGATCACATCTTCATATGAGTGACTTTAGTAAGTGCTAACAATAAATTACATCCCCCGAGCTAGCAGTTATTTTAGCCACTACCCCTTGGCTCTGACAATGCTGGTCTTTGATCATATTTTTCTCCTCAGTGAGCCACTAAGTTTTAATTATCCTTGCAGATCCATAATAAATATAAAATTTTTAGTCTTTTATGAGCAAAACGAACTGAACTCAATGCTCTTGATTCTATTTCTGCCTTCACTATTATGTTCTATGGATAATACCAATATTGGTGCTCTATTTGGAGTATTAAAATTCTGGAAGCCACTAAAAACAGTAACTACATGTGCTTACAAATTTTTTCTTAATTTCTTTCCAAAGAAACTAACATAGTCAGTATTTAGAGCCTTAGAATGTTTTGGCTGCCATATGGAAATATTTATTTGGGGACTTACAGGGTCATGTTATTTTTTAAATGATGTATCATAACAACTTAAAAACAAACATTTTTTGTTGTTATTGTTTTCTGAAGAGTTTGAACTTAGGGGTTGATTATATTTCATGAAAGTATATGCAATAAGAAATAGGATAAGAAATTAGTTTAAACCGGGGATCACCAAGCTTTTTCTGTAAGAAGTCAGTTAATGTTTTTGGCTTTGCCAGCCAAATATTCTGTCTCAACTACTCAGCTCTGCCATTGTTGTAAGGAAGCAGCTGTAGGCAATATGCAAATGAAGGGTGTTGCCAGATTGGCCATAGAGGGCCACACTTTGCCAACTCCTCCTTAAAGGCAGACTCCATTAATAAAATATAATGGAATGTAATCGTGTTTATTTATGAAAAGATTTACCTTTCACATCTTCTTAGTATGTTTTATACCTCTTGTTTTGTTTTATTGCAGACTATACCATGCCTCCTCATTCTTCCAACCTCCCCTATTGCATCAGACTGAGATAAAGTCAATTATCATATTACAGCAGTGATTGGAATGCTACAAAACTACTCTGAAATACCACTGCACAAAGAAACAGAACAAAAGAATATATCTAGTATTTTAGAATTGGAAGAAGGTATGAAAATACTAGTTCAGAATATTTAGCAAAGCAATCCATTACCTTGTATATATACATCTAAATTTAAAACTGGTGGCCAATGTGGCTGATGTGGGGCACACACCTCAGAGGCTCTGATATCACACACAAAAAAGTGCATATTTTCATTTCACTTAAATTAGACAACCTAAAAAAAGGGGCATGACAAAAATAAAGACCACGCCCTAACCATTCTCATTACTAAGTAAAAGTGAAGGAAAATTGTATATTCATAGATTAAAAGATTAATCTATAAAGTAGTTAATGGCCTGCCTACTCCTACGGCCAAATGATGCTTCTGTTGTGATCAACATGGCCTGAAATTTTTATTTTCTTCCCAGTCGTGTTACCAATCTCTTTCTAAAAAGTCATCTCTCTTCTTCCTATGTAATTCTAATATCTAGCTCCCTGACTCCCTAAACTGTGCCAAAGATTGAATCATTGCTGACAGAGAACTATAGCACAATTTTAGGAACTTCGTTTTGGTGAAAAGGTTACCAAAAGTAGTATACAACAAAATTAGGGGCAACGAGTAGATAAAAAAAAATAAACGAAATTGAAATCTCATATGTGTTTTTTGAGTGCTCAAGTGTCTTGTCCTCATAATCTTTCATAAAGACATTCTGATCATATATGGTAGTAAAGAATTATTATTTTCCAATGTCTTTCCAAGGTTTAAGACACTCAAATGCATAATCAAACATAATGATAAAATGTTCTTTCATAGTAATAATCTTAGTTCTTTCCTAAACGAATCCACTAATCCATTTTCCTCTGTGCTCTATGTTCATTAGTGATTTATACCTTACTCTCATGAACTACAGACTCCATTTAAAGAAAAGGGATGGGGCAATGTCAGCAGGGACTGAACTCAGATGTTCTGCAGTTTAGCCTTGAACTGAAACCACTAAAAATTTTGGAATTATCTGACTAACAAGCAGGCGCTTACCTGAGTATTGGTATCAAATGGGATGTAACTCTCCTAATCCCTGTAAGAGAACCTGCCTATGGAGATTACACTTTGTGACAAGAGTAACAACAGTCAAAAGCAAAAGCTTTGGAGTCAGACCACTCTGGGATTGAAGCTTAGCTCTCCTGTTGTTTCTATGGGTAACCTCCGTTATTATGGTGATGGGGGGCTGTAGGTGCTTGTACTGGTACAGGTGGAGGTCTTAACAGTAGTTCAGTAACTAGGCAAGGAAAAGACACAATTATAGTACTAAAATAGTTTTAAATAACTCTCTCAGTCCATCAAACATATTGAATGCCTCAATCTATATTCTATCGTCATTGGGTGAACAAGAATATTATCTCTTCCAAATAATGTTGGTTGAATTAAGGTAATAGCTGGGCATGAAAATAAGCACTGGAATAACATTCATTATTAAATTCATCTCCTTATTTCCTATAGTCAGCGCTGAGCTGATCGAGAAGGGAAGGTTTCGGTGGTGAGATACCCAATTGGAAGAATGCACAAGGGGCTGACATGAAAATGAAACAGCAGGCACCAACTTTATTGCAGGGAGCATGCTTCTATTGTGGGCAGTGCAGTTCTATTGCAGGCAGCACGCTTCTGCTTCTGCTCCCCTTCTGCTCCCCTGGAGACCGCATGGGCTCCACACATATCAGAGTACAATAGTGGCATTCAGCCAAACACGCATGATACAATAAGCTGAATGATGTCTACATATTTTAGGCACAGGTGCCCTACTACACTAATGGAACATTCTAAATCTGGGGTCCTGTCCCTAGCCACGAGCCTAGACCACAGCCAGACCTGGGACCAGCCAAGCCTGGGACCCACATCTATGGAACAGCAAACCTCATTGTAATCCCACACTCAATTAGTATATTGGGATGAGAGTATTGTCAGAATTATAGAAGAGGAACAGATACATATCTATATGTTTTTATTCCTTTCTTAAACTCTGAGAACAGAATTAAATAATCCATGAGAGTAAACATTCTCTCCCATTATATTATGTTATCTTTTCTTCCTCTCTTAAAAAGTCTTAATAAATTTATCCTAGCACACAGGTTAGACCTAGAGCCTATAATTGTCTTGCTCCGACTCTGTTTTGCAGTATTTATTCATTCAGCAATCTATAGAGTATATTATGTGTCAAACACTATGCTCAGTAGTGGGAATAAACAGCCGTTAAGAAGTCATGATACAATCCCTGTCCTCATGGGGCTTACTGTAGAGCTCCTATAGAAGATAAATATTAAATAAATACACAAGTAGGCAATTTATGAATTATGAGTAAGATTAAACAACAGTTATAATTGAAAGAGAAGAGATAGAGATCTGCTCTATGGAAGTCTGGTGAGCCATCACCTCTACACCTAATGGGATGGTAACTGGAGACACCTTTTCTATCTTCACATTCCCTGCCACTGATATCATCCCCTCAGCAACACCCAACAATGGGACATGAACGATGATGCTTGGGTGGGGCAATAAATGTTCTTGCAGAGTAAGTTAATGAAATAATCATATTGCCACATGATACCTTTTCTCACTCTATAACACTGTACTTGCCTTTAGGGCATTCACACAAATTATTTATTTAATGCACACTGAGAAGCTTATTTGCTTTGTGGAGGAGAGCTCAGGGTGCTATCTCTATCAAAACCCTATGGATCCCTCATGATTTCATCTTTGCAAGGGAAAGAAAATTAAGTTGAAAACACTGAAAGTCTCTCCTCCTTCTGCCCCTTGATAGACACATTCCCCGCTCAGGCATAGAATCCTAATTGGTATTGTGGAAATGTGGCTTCTTTGGAATTTTATTCATTCTTAAGATTTTTATATTTATCTGGAGGGTAACTATTTATTATTGAAGGTACCATACTTCTCCAAAAATATAGATCTTTTTTCAGAGTTTACCAAAGCGTCATACATCTAGCCAGTATATAAAAATGAAGTGTGCCAGTAAGGAGAAATTAGTACAAAGCTCATTTAAAAATATATATATCAGGTGTTTTGTTTTTTTTTTTTGACTCTTTAAAAATAGTAAAAAGATATATTCCTAGATACAAACGTTGTGTTGCTAGTCTGTGAATATTTTTGTCAAATCATCTTCATTGATGTACTTTCTTTAGGCCAAGGTGTTTTGTTCTGTTTTTTTTATAGCTCCTACTTTTACCTGACCCTTCATTTGTACTATTTTTCATCTCATGATATTCCCTCAATTCCATAATATCACATTCCTCATCCCTCTGCCCACATACCACCACCCCCCATTTCTGGTTTCCTCTCATTATTAAAGCTGGTTTCTGAATCTATAAAGTGAATGTTCCTTTGCTTCCTATCAAATTGCGATGGAAATAAAATGAAGTTCCACATGAAAAAAGTTCAATAGGTAGTAGGAGAATTACAATTTTATCAAGCATTCAAAAATGACATGGAGCAAAATTTGACATTTATAATGGCTGTTCCTTTGTTCTCAGGGAGAAAAAAGGCCTAGAGTTAATACTTACCTGGACATGTGTTTAAGATAAAACAATAGGGAATGTGTTTAATTTCTTCCAATTAGAGATCACGGAAAAGGGAATATTGGGTCGTGATTAAGACTGTCGACTCTAGAATTAAACTATTATGGGTTTAAATATGGGCACATTCGTTTATTACCTGCATGACCTTGGTCAATGTTATCTAACTTTTCTAAGGCTCAGTTTCCACATTAGTAAAAAGTATCTACTGCATCAAGTTGTTGTGAAAAGTACATGAATTAAATACGTATAAAGTACTCAGAAGGTCTGGTACATAGGAAGCAGTCAATAAATGTTAGCTATTACTGTGATAGATTCCAAATTACAGAAATTCATATCCTTTTTTTTTTGAACCCTAATGCTATAGAAAATGTAAGCCAAATGCATTGTAAAACTACCTAGATTTCAGGTCGGCTTGTTGGTCATCATTTGGCAATATAGGAGAGTCCTGTATATATTTTCATTATACAGAAATAGATGCATAACTATATGTATACATGCATATAAATATACACACACATTTTGTATCTACATTTTTCTTTTATAATTAATGTTACATCTTTTTATTTTGTTGTTATTTTATTAGATATATAATTTTTAATAAGCCATATATGAGGTACTATGAAATCTACTCAGGTATTTTCTGGGCAAAAAAACTACACTTTTAAGATCTGCCAAGTGAAAATAATGACACATGTTACTTCAGGATTCTGTTCTCCAATTCACATCAGATTCCTCTTTGGATACTTTCAATCCGAAAATCACACGCAAGCTAATTCATCTCTTGCTGGCCCACCCACACTTTACCCATATTTTCTCTCATTGCCGTGACTCAAAACACCATGAGTGGCAAAAAGGGATGGAGTTCCAGCAGAATGCCCAGAATTAGGTCTGATGAGGAATCAGAATCTATACTGACATGAGAAGTGCCTGCCAACACCAAATACTCTTGTCAAAGCCAGTCATTTTTCCTGCACATTGTTATAAGGCTAAAGGGACTTAGGGATTTGATATTAGAAGTGGAACTACTTTGCCATCCCAAGTAAGTGGCTGAAGAAAGCTCACTATGGAAACCATCACTTGAATTTTGGTTTATTTAAAACATCAGTTCAGCACTTAAAATCTGTCTCTTGCCTTTGAGAAACGTCCCAGGTTTTGAAAACACTATGGGTAAGTGGGAGCAGGGGAGCAGTGATGTTGATTAGTCTGTTTATTTAGCTAATAAAACTAAACTGTTTTTTTAGGCACCGTAGTTGGTTTCTTTGCCAATGTAAGCAGAAAATTTGATTCGTTGTGTTTAGACATGCCCTTTCATTCAGGTCACAGTTGTGCCTTAGTAGATCTTTTTATCGTATTTAATATCTATGCAGATGCTGTCTGGCTACATGTTTATATTACTCGTTCCTAAAAAGAGAGACACGCTGAGTCAAGGATGCGTTTGCCTAATATTTCATTTTTTTAATTGTTTTCCCCCCATAAACCTAGGTTGTTGTTTATAGTTTGTTTTTCTCATAAACACCATTATAACCAGGGAAAGAAAATTTTTCATAAAATCCATTTTCATCATTTGATAGTCTGAAAACTGGGTTAATTTCTAAAACTATGGCCTTAAATCAGGCCAGTTTCCCTAGTGTAGAGGGTTTTTTAATTGGTCTTATCTTCCTTTCCCCACCATTGCCCTCTCCAGTAAGCAAGGAAGCTGGTCACTGCTACACCACATCTCTCTTCCGAAGGCCTGCTCTGATAAAGATTCTTACATGTATGCTGTAATACCCAAAGGAAAGAGCAAAGGGAAAACTGAGGTACACATAATCCAAATTTAGGTCTTTGAATAATGAAAAATCAGTTGAAAATTATACACTGAGATAATGTAATTAGAACATTACATTTCATTTCAAATTTCCTAATTTCAGAGCTTTGAATTTATACATTACATCTTGTAATGTATACAAAAGTAGTATATACAAAGTCATTAAAATATTGCTTATATTAATTTTTGTCCTTTTGGTATATGCATAATCTAGAAAATTCAATTCAAAAATCAACTTTTTAATGACAATCTTGATTCATATTGTGTGAAAAAGTATCTTCCAATTACCACTTTGATCTTGTTATAAACACATTAATAAGTATTCTGTTAAATGTATCACTTCTAAATAAATAAAAGTGATATTATTCTGATATTCTTGATTTCTAATGGCATGGCATCATTATACACACTACTAAATGTGGATTGTCATTCGTATCTAATAAGTTATATCATTACTCTGACTTACTTTTTCTTTAATACTCTTTTAGCCATAGATACATACTCAACTTTGCTGTAAGAATTCTTACAGATGTCAGTTTAATTTCACAAGTCAGGTTTATAGACCTTTCATAATTGTAGGTTGAAGTGGTATATTTACATCTACATATTAAAGAATAAATAATTAACAATCCATGAGTAGTATAGCCATAATTATGCTATTTAGACAAATGCTGGGTAGGAATAGTCTCCTTTCTTAAACATGAAGCGTTTTCTTTATGACATGCCGTTCTAAATCTCAATTTAGAATAACTAATAAAAATGATTATAAATCACTTTGCAAAAATAAAACTGCTAAGCATGAGCTGAATAAGTGCTATTAATTAAAGCTGCTAAAGGTTTGGAGCCAAAAGGAAACGTCGCCTCAGCATTGCTAAAACGAGGCCAAAAACTCCTGCTGATGAAATGCAAGAAATCCATAGAATACCAGTAGGAGCAAAGAGAACTAGTGGGAGCAAAGAATACTAGTGGTAGCCTATAAAATAAGCCTCACCTTGTTTCAAGCACTATTATTTTATTTCTCTTTTGATATGATATTTTTATATCAGTTGCCTATGGAATCACAATGTGTGTGCTTTTTGGACATATGCCAACTTTTCTCAAGGTATAATTTTTCTGTCTATACTAATACTTTTGATTACAACAGAGTCAGTTGTGGTGAAAGCCCTATAATTTTCACTTGTAAAATATGTGAGCATAGTATGGCCAAAGACCATGAGGACATACCAAAAACAGGTCATGCGTACAAGAACTATGCACATAGCTGTGCACAGAGAGAAAATACAACATGAAATTTTTATTAAGGCTACAGATCAAAAAACATTCACCTTATTTGACTGTGGTCAGGTGTCAAGACTCTTTATGAGGTTTACCAAAATTACTGACCAATGCATGAGCAGTACAGGCTATTAGGAATCCTAAATCACTTCCCACCACCACAGCTTTTTTGGCAGCACTCTGTGGAATTATGTGCCTATTTAGACAGTGCATCATCATCCCCACAAGTTCAAAACTGGGCTTTTATGGATAATAGCAAAGAAACATAACAAGGAAAGATGGACTGAACTTCTTCCTATTAAATTAGTGTGTGAAAGGCCAGCAGAAATCATATGTATTCTTGTAAATTCAGCACTGACTGCTCTATAAAGAATCATGATGTGCAAAGTTTATGCATACATATATTACCAAGAAATGCAAAAAAAAAAAAAAATGTTTCCGGTACCTGTAATACCAAATTGACTGTTTAAAAATTCATACAGGCATTTATTAGAATTTATGCACTTAGAATGCACCCAATCAATTGGATAATTCTGATAAACTCATACAGAGAAATATAGCAGATATATAGAAGAAATATTTTCACATAATGGAGCTTTCCCTTAATTGCGTTTACCAGCTCCACTTTTTTTGGACTGCCTTAAAGACGAGACTGGTGGTAGTTCAATAATCAAACACTTTTTTTTTCACAGTCTAAAGTGAAGACACCTTATGTCAAATTACATTCAACAGAAACTAGTGCTATTCTTAGATAGAAGTACTCCCTAAAATGCTATCTACAGAATTGATTTCTGCCTATGGAACTCAAGGGTTTTTTTTCTTTTTTTCAACTTGTTTAACATACATAATTGTTATACACCAGAAATAGAAGGATTGATGAGAAGTCATCTAGGTTGGTGGCTTTCAAACTTTTTGAACCACAGACCCACCATACACACACACACACACACACACACACACATACACTAATAAAAACAAATATCACAAAACGGTAATTTCCCTTACTTTATGAAATGCACTCTGATAGTTTCTATTTTCAAATGCTCGCTGGGACCCACTAAACTGATTTTGGGCTCCACTAGTGGGTTGTGATCCAGAGTTTAAAAATTTAGACCATACTTCAGTCCTTGGCAATTTATAAGAATAAAATGAATTATAGATTATATCTAAATTTTTTCATTTTAAAAGTGATACAAAAACAGACTTATATATTAGTTTTTTCCATAGTATGGATTATCACATTTTCTTTCACAAATGTAATAAATAACAAATAATCTATTATTTAAAACAATTTTTCTAGTTTCTTCTTCATCTGTTTAATTCGTATCATCATGAACTTTGTCCTCCTAACTTCGCCACTAATGTATGTGAGCATTTCTATTTTACCTCAGGGTGTTACACTTACAATATTTATTATTCTCTTACTGTTTTCCTTCTAACCAAGCCCAATATATATTTTCAAATGATTTTCCAATCCTGGTAGCCCCAATTGTTAACTAACTTATCCAGATTCTTTATTGATTGCACACTGGAGGACCAGGTGATCCTGTGATAATTCTTTACTGCACCCTCTCTTGTACAAACATCTCTCCACATTCCTCTAAAATGTATCATTAAGTTAAAACTTCAGTTTTTTAGTCACACGAACCACATTTCAAGTGTTTGAGCGCCACATGGATGGCTTTATGTGGCTAGTGGCTTCTGCATCAGACAGTGCAGGATATCCTCATCTCCCACAATTAGGAATGAAATTAAACCATACAAGAACAATGTGAGGCATGGACTTTCAGGCAGCAGAATATTTCCTCTCTAACATACCTGATCACACCATAATTCTTCTACCACCATCCTCAGATTCCTTTAGAGTTATAAGAAGATAGAAGAAAAACACAAGATGGAAGAGGCGTGGTCAACTAAAACCAGAAAGAGGGTGGTCCCCCAAAACTTCACAACCTAAAGGATAAAGCAAGCTGCCAAAAGAGAAATTCAGATCGTGAGCCCCAACACTCCCCTCCCTGTCCTTCTCCCATTCCTATCTCTGCAGACATATTCGAAGAGTTGCTAGTTGAAGCAGTTGATGGGATAACGCAAAGGATTTCATTTTTTAAAATCATCTTTCCTGCTAGTCCTGCTGAACAGCAGGACCGTTATAGCATTTTGCAAATTGAATTTACCTTTCCATTTAGATAACACACTTAACTGAGCCTTCATTCGCCTTCTGCAGACTGAAAAAAGGTTCTGTGTATTTACTGGCTCAGTTGTCTGCCTGCACATGAGGAAATCAGGATGTGTACAAACCACTATTAGTGGCTGAACCTAAACCTTGGTTCCCAGAGGAAGGCAACTTGCAGACCATCTCCATTTGTGAGAAGGGCATCTGTTTTTCCAGCCACATCTTACCACGTGGCTCTTGGTTTTCTCCAGAATCTAGTGGCTACCTCCCCCCTCCACCTTCAGCCAAACCCGAGTTTGGTTTCTCTGTTCCCAGATACTCTCTGTATCCCTGGGCAACATCGCTGTGTATAGAAACTTACTGCTTGAACACTCTGAGGATTGTCAGGGTGTAACATTTATTTTTATAACAATACTCAACATTAACAATGTATTTTCTTTTCAGCTACAAAATTTAAGGGGTATTGAAGCTTTAATATAGTTTTATGAACATATACTATATATAAGTATATATAAACAAGTAATATTAATATATACTAAAACTCACACTTAAATTTATGAACAATTAATTTAAGCCAGATGGCTAATTGGATTTAGGGGCTCCACTTGATGAATAAAAAAATAATGCCATCTTTGAAAGTAGGCCAGTAAAACTCTGGCCCCACCTGCATTTTCATGGTGATAGGAAGAGAAAAGCCATTAGTGAGCAGTAAATCTCATCCAAACCTATCAGCAGAATTGACAAAGGTAGTTCCAAGTTAAGCCTCAGAAGGAAAAATGAGAACGTTGCCCTTCTCCCACCTTCATCTATTCCAAGTACAGTGCCTGACATGTGATTGATGCTTAATAAATGTTATCGAACTAATAAATAATGAGAAAGAGAGTAGAAAAATCCCTCCATACATATGAGTAGTTACAGAATTTCAGACTTACACCTAAAGAAGTTTAGGGGTCTGCTCTCTAGTTTGATCCAGTAGCTGAAGGAATTTAATGCTCTCACACACTGTGTTTTTAACACAAAATTTAAGACTTCCTGTTAGCTACTAAAGAAAAGTTGTGTCTTATTTCTGTGTCCTTTTTCAACCAATATTCCTAAATCATATCAGAAAAGAGAACAGAAAAAGACTATATCATTTGGGGGAGAGAATCTGCATATAAATTTTTTTCTTAGTGTTGAATCTATTTTTAGTCCTTTAGTTTTAAAATAATAATAATAATAATAATAATAATAATAATGAGTGCCTCCATGCTATCTTCTAAAGAAATAATAGTGAGAAAATTCAAGAAAGAGAATTATGCCATTCTGATTAAGCTCGCTGAGTTCACGGTACATCCACCTGATTGAACTACCTTCTTACAACCCAACTTTATGGGCTGAGGCTATTTCTACTGAGGACACTAAGAGATTCATTCCTGTAGAGGGTCCAATTGCCTTTTAGACTGATCCAAGACTTGTTTTACAAGAGTCCCAGAAGAACACTAAGAGGGGCCAATGGGAAAACTTGAGGCAGAAGAGAGATATTGACTCAATAGGAAGAAGAGCTCTCCAATCATTAGACCATCTATGAAACTGTAAATATTGCATTTGCTATCTCAGGAAATGGGAAGTTCCCTCTCACTGCTCAGAGGGCAGAAGTAGAGAGGAAGGAAGGCGCATTAGTCAGTGATGAGGTTGATGACCTCTAAAGTCCTTTTCAGTCCTAAGATTCTGTGAATCCAAGAGTCTCCTCCCAGCATTCTGAAATAAGGTTCTGAATTTAATTGCTTACCTGAATTGCAGAAAGCAAGGAGATACATGGAATAAAGAACTGAATCTGTCATTGATTGGTCAGGCCTGAGGACTTTCTTGAAACCAGCCTAGTTCCCTTAGAGTCACTGCCTATTGGAAGTGCTCTGACCTCCCTCAGAACAACCAGACCAGTACTCTACCAGGCACACAGAATCCAGCCAAAACAAACCCTGCTTTTGTAATGTGGAAAACAGCTATTTTTCTGGCTATAAGGCAGACAGATGGCTACAATGCCTCCTCAGGCCCCCTGCTCAGAAGGACCCTGTCTGAAAAACCATGGTACCCCTTTGATTCAATTCCGTGTCTTGAAATATGACGTTCCGTGTCACGATGCTATAAATTAACAGTGTTCTGACAAATGAACTCTTGATGTGATTAAGTCAAGCCCCATTTGTTTCCTATTTCCTCTTTGTCCTGCTCCACTCCACCATGGGGCACTGGCAGAAAAACCCCAGTCCTTGGTTCACGCAGGGGAGAAGAACAAGGAGAAAGGAAGGAAAAGCATCATCATGGTGTGTGATTTGGTTTCCCACAGTTGACTTTGGAATTCACCTGACTGCTTATTACTCACTGATTGTCATCAACCACCAACTCCAGGGAGTGTTAGGGAGACAGCAGACAGAGGTGAAGAGGATGAAAAAAGGACAAGAAGAGCAGAGAAAGAAGAGAAAGAGTGAACATAAAAGAGGGGGTAGAAAAAAAAAGAACTTAAAGAGGATAAATTTGAATGGAAAAAAAAAAAGAAAGGCTTCTTGTTAATAAGAAAACCCACACAATCGCTAATCTCCCATGTAATTCTCTCAGAAAAATTTTTTCGTCACTCTTTTGGAATAACTGGAGGAGTCAACTTTACTCTACCTGGATTTCCATCTACTGGGTATCATCTCCAAGGAAATCACTGGAAGGTACTGAAAGAGGCCAAGGCTGGACTCAGGTTGGTGAATTCCCTCTAATAGGATGCAGCTTTTGCTGTGTCATGGGCAGATACCTGACATGGGTAACATCTCTGAGGCAGTTTTTTCTCATAAAACAGAGAGGCAGCAAGAACCCTGGTTGAATTTGAACACCATAGATTTCTAGAAATGGCCCCTCAAGGTGCTAAAAACAGTTACCTCAGCAGGTTCTAAAACACGTCAATTCTCCTCTGTTTTATGCATAGTGCTTACATGCCTCCCACTCTTTTTTTATGCATGGTGTTTAGTTTTACTTTTAATATTTTTGTTTGGGCTTTAGCAAAAGGTGGAGGTTGCTCATGAGGCACACTTGTAACTGGCAAATTCATTGGGAAGCTCCGTGTTAGAGTTATATTCTAACCATATATTGTCTTATAACTTTTCTATGCATTAGGTATGATTCTAAAGCAATGATAACCTGCAGTTTGTGGAAAAAGTTTCCTTACTCCTTTTAATTAAGACCTGTCCCTTTTATACACACACACACACACACACACACACACACACACACACACACACACCCCATAAGTATTTGGGGCTATGTGTTATGCAATTTTATATTCCCTGCTTCCATACTTTAGATAATAAATGATCAGTAAATGTTATTTTATTTTAGTTTAAGCCTTTCGATCAAAAGATGAGAAATGTTAGAATGTAGCCTACCTAAGCAACCAGCACTGTCTTCTTCTTTATTCATTCTCCTATTAGTCTCCAAACATTAAATCCTGGTCGAGAACTTTGCTGATCTTTAATATATCTTATTCTCTCCAATTGAATTTCTAGTACATTATATGTACAAGTAGATTCATCTTTTTATTCAATATTTATTAAACATTTATATGTTTCAGGTACTATTCTAGGTGCTGGGGATACTAATATGAAAGGCAGACTAGGTTCCTGACTTCTCGGATTTAATTCTCAGTGAGGAAGAAAAATATAAACAAAGTTTTAAAACAGTTAGTTATTGCAAGGTGGTCAATAAGACATTTCTAAAGGAGAGAAGTGAAGTGAGAGAGCAAGCCAGGTGAGTGTGCCAGGGAAGAACAGCCCAAGAGAAGAACAGAACAAGAACACAAGCTCCGAGATGGGAAAATCTTGAATTGCTTGAGGCCGAGTGGCTGAAGCAGCGTGAATGAAGGAAAGAACAGCAGACAATAGATGATAGATAGATAGATAGATAGATAGATAGATAGATAGATAGATAGATAGATAGATAGATAGATAAATGTCTTGCAGATATGGTTAAGAGATTTAGATTTTATTCTAAGTGTAACAGGAAGTCATTCAAGGGTTTTGAGCAAGGAAGTTTAGCTATAGATTATACTGAAGGGGGTAAGTGTAGAAGCTTAGGAGTCTTTGAAATCATCCAAGTGAGAGATGATTGATGGTGTCTTGAACTGCTGTGATAGCAGTGGAGGTGATGAGAAGTGATCATCTTTGATATACATTTTGAAAGTAAACCAATAGATTGTCTTGTTGTGGGGAAGTAAGAAAGAGAGAAATCAAGAATGAGTCCTAGGTTGGGGGCCTGAGCAACTTAGAAAGTGTAAATGATTCCATTTAACGAGATGGGGAAGTTAGGGGAGGGGAGGAACAGCTTTAGAAAGAAAATCAAAACAATGTGTTTGCGATGTCTATTACAAACCCAAATGGAAACTCAAGGCAATTAAATATAGAAGTCTGGACATCAAAGAAAAGTCAAACTTGGAAATATAAGTGTGGAAGTCATTAACAGAAATTTCATTTATTCCCATTAGGTGCTATGATGTGTTCAAAAACAACCCCTTTTAAAATAGTTTTAGTAGAAAATCCAAGAAAAGGGTAACGGAAAATCAAACACCTCAGCCATCTCAAAAAGAAG
The DNA here is from genome assembly GCF_902729225.1 of Pteropus medius. Taxonomy (NCBI): domain Eukaryota; kingdom Metazoa; phylum Chordata; class Mammalia; order Chiroptera; family Pteropodidae; genus Pteropus; species Pteropus medius. Next base: position 20,970,121 of record NW_024351730.1, on the reverse strand, counting down.
CAGTTTAGCTTGATGAATTAGATTGTCACTCCCCTCCCAAGTGGATGATCCCTTGTGGTTAAATAGAGAAAGGATAGATCAATCATTGACTAATTGATATTTTTTATCTGGACCCTTTCCTCTGGCCCCCAACATTCCACACCACCTCCTTCCTTCCCCGCAAAATAGAAAATCCAGTTTCACTGACAGGGAAGTGTGAATCACTGTGACAAAAGTGGAAGGATACAATCAGTACAGAGAAAATATAGTGTTTGGATAATCTGTGAACCTTGAGATAAGCTTGTTCAAGAGAACTTTGCTCACGGACTGTATAGATCATTGAGAGTAAATCTAATCTTTAATAATAATACTTAGATTTCTCAAACTGGAAAGACGGAATGTCTTGGTGTGCCCTTAATTGCACCATTTTTTCCCCTACTAAGGCAGTTCTTTCCCATAGACTCTATTTAGAGTTTTGCAAGAGAGTTGACATGAACCATGACCATCAGTTGATGTGATTGCCACCTGTGATTTATCTTATTTGCCTGGGCAAGCTTTGGGGAAAAGCCTGGCCTAAAAACTAAATTAATATGAAAAAAGAATTGATTAGTGAGGCAGCCAGGAAATGGATAGTGTTAATATTTTAATAGGGATGATAACGCTGGCCTACAGAAAGAGTTCACTTATTGACCGCTCTGACTTTGTTTTATTTGAAGTGGTGACTAAACATACCCTCCATTAATCAATTTAACTACCTGGTTTATCATTCCAAGGCCACACTGACATAACGCATGAATTTTATCTTTTGGAACCCTGCTGTGACACTGTTAAATATAAAAATAAATTTGGCAAATATACCAATGGAGCATTCTTATATTTAAAAAAAACTAACAAGTTCTTTTTATTAGAGCCCAATATCAGCAAAAGAATAAGTCCCCAGGGTATTTTCTCTATGTGCTAAGAACCATCCTTTCCAGCCAAAGTAAAGTACTAGGGCCTAGTTCATGAAATTGCTTTGCAGATAAAACTTCCTATTAAGTGATCCTTTGTCTTTAAGCTTGTGAGCAGAACAGACCAGAAACAGGAGAGTCTTTCTTTGTGTTAACTCAACATACCTCAACTGTAGCACCTTTATTCATCTCCACTTTTTTTTCAGATGGAACCAGTGGTTAGAGTTACTCTCAGAATTCAAGTTTCCAAGGGGACAGGTAGCAATCACTTGAGAATTTTCTATCCCAAGATTGTTGAATGTCTAGGAAATATGCAGAGAGCAAATAAGAATGAAGTTGTCATAGAATCAGGAGCTATTTCCGAGGAGAAATGAGGGTTTATTCAAGCTATGAGAAGGAGGCTCTAAAAGGGAGGATGTTTAAAGGACTTCGTGGGTATCTTGAGATCGGGAGGCTTTAGTCATGTTCAGTAAATATTATTGAATGAACGAATGAATGAATGGGTCCATTCAGGCTTAGAAACTAATCCAAGAAGCATCACTTCTATGCTAAGTGAGGAATGCTAAGCAGATTGATCAGGTGTCCCAGCCAGAGAATAGACTGATGTCTAAATAGATAAGTAATCAGGAAGAAGTTTCATGGATTAGCAATCAGTGGAGGATGACTCTTGAGTACTCAGGTGCATTCTGAAGTATAAGGTGAGGACAGAAAGAGGTATGACAGAAATCTAGTTATCAAAACTTGGGTCCAAGATGGAGGCTTCCATCACAACTATGGTATAGAGTCAGAGCAGAGTCAGTGGTAAGATGCCTCTTGGCTAACAGTCTCCTTGATTAGAGTGGAGTCTGGGCCAGAGTCTGGGCCAGATCTAAGCTTAAATCAGAGATTTACTCCAACTCAGGAAATTGGTGGATGAACTGGTATGGGAGCTAGGCTGGTCATTACACTATCTTCCTCTCCAGGATTCCCATAATTTTATGAGAAGGAGCTACCAGGACATAGAGAGTGGCCAAGAATAAGAACATAGGCTGTGGATTTAAGCAAAAGTTTCAGCTCCTTCATCTATTAGCTTACAATACCCCGATAATAGTAGCATAGGCTCTTTGTATGTACAGCATGCAAAATGCTTAATACTGTACCAGACTTACACTCAGTTGCACAAAAAATGCTAGTGGTTTTGTTGTTTTTATCATTATTTTAAGGATTACAGAGGTTTACTACATGCCAGACACATCATTTCATTAAGACCACTCAGCATCCCTCGAGGTAAGTACTATTGTTATCACATAATTATGAATGAAAAAAGTGAGAGCCTCCCCCTCCAAGAGATTGTGTAACTTATCCATGGTGACAACATTAGTACATGGAGGAAACGGTGTTTCAAACCAGTCTAAGAACAGAATCTTTGCTCTTACAATATATTGGTTCTTAAAAATATGAAACCATAATTGAGTATTGAGTCCACTTTGGAATCTCAGATGGCCCCTCTCAGGGAGCTCCTCACAGGATGGTGCACATCACATATGAAGCTTATAGGAAACCCCACCCTAACACTGACTCTTCAGTAGTTACTAAAGGGCAATAATTAGCTCTGCTCTAATCTGTTCCAAGTGGCAAGTACACTTCTGGCTCTCTCTCTCAAGAGAACTTAAAACATGCTTTCCCATGTAAGATTAGTGAGAAAAGCATTCAGCTATGCATGAGGGTTCTTCACTAACTATATTGGGCTTGAATTCAGTTCTACTAGTCTCTAGGTCATCAGGGATGACCTAGTGCTTAGTATTGAGTTTCCCAGCCTCCAAGCACCCCGCTAAAGCCCCTGCTGAAATGAGATTAACATTGGATCCAGAAGCATTAAAACAGGGTTTGCAATGAACACCTGAGCCCATGCATATAGGCAGCTTGGCTGTGCCAGACTCTAAAGCTACCCGTCTAAAGGAACAGGGCTGTAGGTAAGAAAAGGAGGCTTAAGATATTATGGTTCCCCTAAGGCCTGTCTCTGTAGCACTATGGACCTGCAGGAGTTTAAAAAGCAGTGAGGGTTTGAAAACTTAGAACAACCTAAAAAATGCTGAGAGTCTCAGCTGAGTCCAAACTACTAAGTTCTTTCAAGAGATTGGCTGAGCTGGGCTTCAATGACTCAAAGAAGGCAATGTTTACCTCTGGGATCTAGAGAAGATGGGACAGGATTTAAATATCATGAGACTTAGGCTAAGATGTAAGCCATGTTGAAGAGCAACCTTATTCCTCTGTAGTTACTTGAAGACTTATTGGACCTCAGCAAGGGACTCCCAGCAGCCACGATCCCCAGCAAGCACTGACCATGGTCCACTGCCTCATGCTACCCACTTCATCCCAGCCCTTAGATTTAGAGGCACCAGCCTGTGCTACACAGAGAGGAGACAAAGCTTGCTGGCATTCCCAAGATCTGCCTAAATTTACCACTAAGCTCTCCAGGCACTACCCTTTCCCCACTGGGGAAAATGGGATGGGGGTCCACAGTAATTGACTCAGCCTATGAAGCAGTGAAGCCTTCAAAGACCTGGCAGAATACCAGGAATCAGAAATGAGGAATTGCTGACGTTCCCAGCAGCATTACTGGAGATGCTCAGCCATGCTAAGGACAAAACAGGAGAAAATCCCTGGCCTGTAGAGCTTCCATTCAAAGTAATTCCATCCAGTATTGATCGAGTAGTCTCAATCAGTAGTATCAAGGGGCTAGGAAAGCAAGTGATGCAGGTGGTACACTAAGTAGACAGCAGGGTCTGGTTTTAATGGAGCAGAATTTAGAGCACAATTTGGGCCCCAGAAAGAGGATACAGAAACAGCATACTTTTCCTCCTTCGCAGAACAGTAGTCTTCTTCCTTTAGAGGAAAGCTGTTATAAACAACAAGGATTAAAAGTACCATCATCAGAACCCATGCCATAATGTAGTCTGATCTGGACCTAGATGAATGGCAGGATAAGCAAGGCAAGACAAAAAGTTTCTAGGAACAAAAACTAAACAGACCTTTGGTGACATGAGAGAACACACCCATGCTTCTGGAGTCTGGGGATATAATTCGAAGTAGGCACACTTAGCTTAAAATGTCCTTAAAGCCCTTTATTCTATCTTAAAATTCAATAGAACCACATTTATTCCATGATGTATTTACATTTGCATTTATATGAAAAATTTTATATAAAAATTATTGAAATGAGAATTTTTTGAATCTATATTTTTGAATAAAATCTACTTTTAGGGAAGATGGTTCATACTTTTCTCTCAAATTGCCCACACTCTTTGGCACACAGTTCCATACACCTAGGCGTATTCGGGACTCTGTTTGACAGTCAGGAACTTAGCGAAGGCCCAGGGGATCTGGTAGGCAGTCTAGAGAAAGCTTCCTGTGGAAAATTACTGGTTGTCCAACAAGGCAGAGCAAGGCATTTGGTAGCTGCCATGAGGATAGAGTTTGGAGAGAAGGACTTCAGTCGAAGTTCTGGCAAGAGGAAGGTACGGTCCTAAAACTTTGAAGAATGGGAGTGCCGCCTTAGGAATGGAGGTATCAAGGCAGGGACAGCCACTAGAACAGAGAACCAAACTGGAAGACTATCCCATTGATAGCCCCCAATGAATCGCACTTCCCAGTATGTATTCACATCTTTATGTAGCCCCTGCCCTTGAAACTGAGCTGCCCGGCAATCTGGCAGAAATTATGCTGTACTAGATCCAGAACTAGGCCTTAAAAAGGTCTGGCAGCTTCTGCTTTTGCACTCTGAAGGAAGCTAGCCAAAATATAAAATAATCTGACTACCCCGGACCACTTTGCTGTGAGGAAGTCCAGACTGGCCACATGGAGAGGCCGTATGGAAAGGAACCTGGGAATCTTGCCAACCAAGGGGCCCTTGGCTGGCTGCCTCAGCTGAGTACCAATTTGCTTGCCATGTGAGTGAGTGAGCCATCTTGGAAGATGACATGGGGCTGTATCATGCTGTTCTTGCTGAGTCTTAGCCAAATTAAAGAATCATAAGCAGGTTTTCAGGTTTCACATTTAAAGGGCTTATAAGTCACCACTTCATCTTAACAGCAACTAAAAAGTTGAACAGACTGAAAAACTCAACTCTTCTGGGATCTGTAGGAGAGAGGATGAAAGAGGCTGACCCCAAGACTGGTGAGATCTACAGGAGAATATAGAAAATAACAATTTACCAGAGCAGAGACACTGAGGAAACTGCCATAGGAACCAGCGCCGAGGGAGGAAAATCTGAACTGTGTTTGAGCTGGGGGCTCACTGCAGACGACTTTGAGGGTTAAAGATCCTAGGGGGACCCAGTCATACGGGGTCCCACAACATCAGAGATTTACCTCCAAGAGCTCAACAAGATTCCCAGAGTAAATAACGAGAAAAACCTCCTTGTGTTTCCAGCAGAGGAGAGGAAAGAAAACTGTTTTGAAATAGCCAGACCACTCTGTTCTTCTATTCTTTTTTTAATTGAGGTATAATTGATATTCAATATTATATTAGTTTTAGATATACAGCATAATTATTCAATACTTGTATATACTGCAAAATGATTACCACAATACATCTAGTTAAAATTCATCAGCACAAATAGCTATAGAATTTTTTTCTTGTGATGAGAACTTTTAAGATTTACTCTTAGCAACTTTCAAATATGCAATACAGTATTATTAACTATAGTCACAATGCTGTATTCTCTGTATCTATGAGCTTGGTGGTTTGGTTCGGTTTTGTTTTTTATTTCACATGTAAGTGAAATCATATGGTATTTGTCTTTCTCTGACTTATTTCACTTAGTATAATGCCTTCGAGTTTCATCTATGTTGTCACAAATGGCAAGATTTTCATTCTTTTTTATGGCTGAATAATTCTCCATTGTATCTATTCATCCGTCAATGAACACTTGTTTCCATACCTTGGCTATTATAATGCTGTAAAGAACATGGGAATGCACATATATTTTCTACTCTGTTCTTCTTAACAAGGCTTGCCCTCAGGAAAAACTAGCTAACCAGACCCTAACCTGCTTGGATATGATCAGAACCTAACTTTCTTGGGAGAAAAAAATACCTAACCTCAGCCTATTCTAGCCATTGTCCCACCTAAAAGAGGAGGAAAAAACTGAGAAGCACTTGCAAAATTCACAGTCCAGAGGCATAGCTCACTAAAAGACTGAGACCTATTCATAGACTATAGAACACTTTCCCTCCACCACATTCACCACCACATTACTAAAAGCCTATTTATAGAAGTTCCTTTACCCGGTACATCATGCCTAGCTATCAAGACAAAATTATAAGGCATAGCAAAAAGCAAACACGATTTTAAGAGACAGAGCAGTCATCAGAACCAGACACAGCAGGGATTTTGAAATTATTAGAACAGAAATTTAAAAACTATGTTGAATATGCTAAGGGCTCTAATGGATAAAGAGGACAGCATGCAAGAACTGATGAGCAGTGTAAGTAGAGAGATGGAAATCCTAAGAAAGAATCAAAAGAAATACTAGAGATCAAAACAATGTAACAGAAATAAAGAATGACTTTGATGGGCTTATTAGTAGACTGAACATGGCTGAGGAAAGAATTTCTGAGATATAGGATATATATCAATAGATTCTTCAAAAACTGAAAACCAAAGAAAACAAAGACTAAAGAATCATAAGAAAATAAACGATCTTTGTTTAAACCACTGTTTTGTGATGAATAGATAAGTGAAACACCTGATGAGGATTTAGCCTTACAAGCCTATTTAGGAAACAGAGTCCAAGTGGAACCCTGAGATGTCTTGGTGCTTCCCATGCTACTAACCTAAGGTTCCTAAAATTCTTCCTGAGCAGTTCGGGGTCAGGGAGCAAAAAAGGGCTCTAGTGCTTTCACTCATTACCAAATTATAACGAAAATATCTCAAATTTCCACAAATATCACCCTGGTAAACATGAAAGTTCACCAAATGCACTTACATTAACTAATACACAATGCAAATCTGTAGCCTCGTCTATTCCTATGGTGTTCAGAGCTTGCTAGTTTCTACCACATTCTCCATGCGCCCATCTGCATTGGGGTCATCTTGAGCTGTCTCTCTGTCTCTCCTAGGCAGTGACCAACACAGCAATACAAACATGCAGATACTTAATATGCCACAGAGGACAATGGTGGCAGAGATCGTGATTTCTGAATTGTTTAGGGTCGGTCAACACTAGCTGTCCATTAACATTGGAAAAGAAAGTACTAATCAAAAATTCCAACTAAGCACACAGCTGGTAAAGCTACTTGGGGCAAGATATGATGACTTTCTCTTCCTCTCATTACACAATACATATAAAGCAATCACAAAAGCAGTAACAGTCATCAAGGTGCTATCATGGAATGCAAAATTTTAGAGGAAATCTGTGAGATCAATCCCTCCACGGCCAGTCAGAACCAAACTGACTCCCACCCTTGCTATACAAACCACTCAGAGAAAAGCATTAGGTATTATCCAGGAGGTAGCATCCGTCCAGATGAATCTGCTTGTAACTGCTGAAACCAACAGGAGCCTCAGCCACAGGGTGTCATTTCTATTTCCACAAAAATAGACAGGCTTTGGGCAAATTCAAAGTACACGCTTAAAAATAATTTTGCGGCTTCCTTTGAGCCAAGACACACCATCAGCTGATATACATTTTAGAGTCCCTGTCGACGTGTATCTTGAGAAGGGGAGGATTAATAATAGCTTACATTTCTATAGTGCTTTTCAACCCAAAGGATCCCAACTAAGGGAAACAAGCTGAATCTTTTCTCTTCATTTAAAGGAAAAACCCTAGTGAATTTCAAAGTAATCCTAAATACTAGAGCTAATTACAAAGAAATTCACTTTTTTAAAGTGTCAGAACATAATTATTGTTTTTTAAAACTTAAATAGTATCCACATTGCTCCTGAAAGCTCACAAAGAACACCGCCATCACCATCTCAGAAGGCTATCATCTCTTTCCAACAAAGACAACAGCTTCGGTGTCAGGGGATTTAGAGACATTATGGGTGAAGAGATAAAAATAATAATAATAATTAACAATTGCACAGGAAGCTCCATCTGGAGCGTCTGATAACACAGTAGGAGGTGGATCCAGATGGGAAAAGGTGGGTGGCACAGGGTAGAGTTTGTCCTGATCTCATGGGCTTGGGACCCCAGACACACTCAGATTAGTGTAGACTTGGTTCTTTCCACTCCCTGTGATTCAAATGGAACTAGCCAGGCCAGAGCCAGCATGTTTTACTAGTGTTCAGGAAATCTGGGCTCTAGATCATAGTATTATTCTGTCTGGCAGCATGACAAGGTCAATAATACATTTACCAGTGTTTGATAATTCTAGGTTAATATAGCTTTTTATTCTCTAAAGTACAAATTCTTTCTTATCTTTAACCCAAGTAATTTGCATATACATCTACATAGTAATTCCAGGCACAGTGCTGCTTATTTCAATCTTTTTACCCTGACTGGCAGCTAATTAGAACTTTGAGATGTCAGCATGTGTCAAGATGAAAAGACATCACACACCCGGTTACAGCACAGACAATGGCTTTTAATAACCTGTTTAAGTCATGCAGTTCCCAACTATCTCACACGTTTAGGATGAGTCGTTACTCAATCCTGGAGGGCTGCTGAGCAAGGAGGACCTCTGCTGTTAAACAGGGACCAACAGCTTTAGAGGAACAGTGAAAAAGGACGTCCAAAAGGGCAAAACTGAAACAGGATTTTCAAAAGAGAAACAGAATTTTTTTTTTTATCAATTTGTTTTCTTTCTACAGAGATGCCAAACTAGGGTGTGATGGATAGAAACACCCCCACCCTGCAAATGCCATTGCTAGAGAACACGATCTTGTGACGAACAGGCAGAAAAGTAAGTTGTTGAGAAGATAAAATTATCTCATTTAGGAAAGAGAATATATTAATCACATTGTGACTCTGCATAAAGCCTTTATTTCCCTAGAGTGTCATAGTTTGAGATGCTTGTGTATACCGCTCAGTATTCATCATGAGGACTGTATTCTCAGCATGGGAGAGATGCGTAAAGGGGAAACCTTTCTCCCACGGTGTCACTGGCAAGAAAAAGGCGGCTGTTACAATTGCCTTCACACACACCCTCCCCTGACAGAGGGTTTCATGAACTCCAGAGATATCTCCCATTAACTTGATTTTTGTCCAAAAAGGATATTGATTACACAAAGTAATTAATTGTATAAACTGGTGTTAGGTATTATGGGAATACAAAAGTGTAAGAGAGATTTTGCCTTTGAAAAGCTGCAAAATAAGATATGTATGTATTAAAATAAATAATATAATAAAAGAGGTGTCTTAAAGTATGTCATCACTTGGTTCTAAGAGCCTGTTAAAAATAGTAACTACTGTTCATTTAACAAAATGAGAGAACTCTGAAAACTAAAAGAGCTACAGGAGTGTTAGAAAAACAGGTCATTGAAGATGGATAAGACTGAGCCAGAAGAAAAAGGGATATTCCAACTTGGAAGATGGGGTGGTATTTACTTGGATAATGACACTAAGATTGAAATAAAACTTGTTTTAGGGAGTGGGAATAATTCTGGCTAGCTAAAAAGATGGGATCCTTAATGTCTAATTCAATGATACCCAAATATTTTAGACAGTACATCCTATTAGTAAAAATTTTTGAGCCCGCCTCCTAACATATATATACATACACATGTACGTACAACAAATTGATATATAATTATGTACTTTATATAACATATTTTAAAGAATGAAATATATATTTTTTAAATTTTTTGTATTTATGGTACAAAAATCCTTTTTGTCATCTGTGAGAATATTAATATTTTAAATGAGAACAATATGACTTAATATACTTGTTAATCTTTGACTAACACTTGGTGACACAGCAATTCAAAAGTCTGGCTCTACAATTATTTCATTATGATAGTTGATATTAGTGACTGACTTAGTTGGCAAAAGATGTGAGTGGGGTTTTTTTCCTCACTTTTAAATAATCTCAAAAAAATATTTTTAAGTTCAGTAATACTCTATATTTTATTGTCAAATGCCTTTAAATACCACTAAAATATTTGTGTTTTCTGAAGATAGAGACAAATTTACCATGAAGCTAGTGAAGCTTAAGTTCAGGACTCCTCACCTGCATGAGCATCTCCTTTGGAATGTATTCACATGACTGTGTTTCTGTAAAGGTGGCAGAGGTGAGATAAAAATGTGATATTTTGACCACAATTAAGACCTCTGTTTCTTTCCACTCTGACTTTCTTCTGTTATACTTCCTTCATGTTAGACGGGGCGTAAGTAGCTGCAAGTACATTTTGATCTGAATAAGGGAAAGTAGACTTTTGAGTACATTTAGCTTAGGTTTAGCAGGATATAATTAGATGGTTCCTAGGCTCTTCCATGTAAGCCATCCCAGTAGAAGATGCCTTTCAGGAATATTCCTGCCCACTGTACTGGCTCATTGTGGTTGTGACATGAAAGTGCAATATGAGTGTGTTCTATGGTGCGCAGGGCCAAAAATATGTGGAAGTGGAAAAGAAATGAGGTTTGAAATTATGGAACCAGAAGCTAACCTGTGAAAAATTCTTCTAGTAATCAGATATGTCAGATTATAAACAACAGATTTGGTTCTCAATGGAAATTCTCTCCTGTCATCATATTCAATTTTAAACAAATCATAGAATTTCTTTTTAGCTGTATTTTTTATTGTATTCACATGAAACAGAATTTGTCATAATTTCTGAGTTTGTAAGGCACAAACCTATAGCAATACTATAATCAAAGAGTAGATGTGTGTGTCAAGTCATATATTTTATGTATCCCAGCTATCAGAGCACATCTTACTATGTCTCATGTATCTTGACTTGATAATATCTGGCAGTTCCAGATACAGTGGCATACAAAATTGTCACCAACACACCAAAACAAATAAAGAACAAGTGTTCTAATGACAGAACTCCTAAACAACTTTATCAATAAATCAAACTATATAGCATAAGAATAACTTGATTATACAATTATGTAGCTCACCACAACATAAGAGCATTTTTAAAATGCATTTGGATTTGCTCTAATTAATTAGTATTGTTAGTTAAAGAGCATTTAAAGTTAGTTTTGCATGATAAAATATGCAACTCCCCAAAATCTTACTGCTCAGATATAAACATTATGGCGGCTTCCTCAAATTTGACTACAATACTAAAAACATAAGTAACATTATTAATAGCAAATTATTCTCAATAATAAAAAATGAATTTTGATCAGTATGCTAAAGGAAAGTATGAATTATCTTTCTATTCTGCCTGTAGGAAATAGTATAAAGTAATTGTCATATGAAGGGATGCCAAAAGAAGATGAGGCTAAAAAATATAAGAAAAATATAGAAGAATGTCAGCAGCTCATTTATAAAACCATTATGTTGTTTTTATGGATCTTGTGTTATTTGTGGTATTTCCTGCTTTTTAAAATGAGTTATCTGCTGTGATTTCTTTTCTCATTCTAAATAAATGGTCATTTTCATACTAGATTTTGCATTTGTAATTTTTTATTTTTTTCTTTTAAAGAAGCCTCCGAAAATAACTCATTTTCAAGCTCCATGAAATCCAAATATGTCCTTTTTTAAGTTTTTAGGTTATAATATCTTGTTAATTTAATGGTTTCATACTATCACTAAATAAAATCTTAAGCATAATATATACTTAAGTGAGATATATTATTAAATATAAAGACAAGAATTTCTATTTCCAATTGTCATTTCAGTAATTTAAAAACATTTTGACAAAATTCTTGTCAGAGCTGATCAGCTGCAATGTTATTACTGCATGATGTGGCTTACAAAGTATTTACACGAAGAATAGAAGAACAGCTTGGCCTTTTTTGTTGGTTATACTTGTAGTTACTATTCTCTTCAATCTGTGATTTCTTTTCTGAAATCTTTTTAAGCCACTTGCCCATTCATGAAATCATAAATCAATAAATCCATATCTAGATGTTAGCTAGAAGCTAACCCAAAAGATAAGGGTACCACTGGTATCCTCTGAGTAGTTTGAAACTTCAACTATTACTCAGATACCATGAGTAACATGATCATCTGACATACAGTTTGAAAAATAGTTCCTGTATCAATCTATATATAAGACATTAGCAAAGTTTAATTTCTTTTCTTTTTTTACTTAAAAATATGTATAATTGTTTACATGGTGTGGAAATCAGAATTTAAAAAAATTCTGCTACATTCTTCCATATTCCAATGGATTTTCTTTCATATCTCCTGGATATACCCACCTCACTTTGGAGATTACTGATCTAGATAATGGGTGTAAATTTATCTTAGAAAAGAAAGGAACCACTGAAGATTTTTAAGCACAGGAGAGACATTAGAGCAATATTTTTGGGAAATGAGTTTAGCAATGCTCTTCAAGATGGACTGAACGCTAGAATTTGGAAGTAGAAAGATGAGTTAGGAGGTCAGTGCAATAATCCAAAACCAAGGTTATATGAATAAAAATTAGTAGTGTGGAAATGAGAATGAGAAAGAAGGAGCAAAAGCAACTGACCTGATCAAAGAAGAATGAACATAATTTACAATGCACTCATTTACCAGACAGGTTTTGAAGATGTGGGTGGATTTAGGGCATTTGATTAACTGGTGTGTGTCCTACGATTACATCATATGTCAGATTACCAGACTGTTTATATGTCCTCTGGGACAGCTGAGTGTTAAAGTGCTACCACCACACAATAAACATACTAGAGAAATTAAAGCAGTGCACATAAACATATGGGATTCAGCTGGCTAATTAAAACCCTAGTGAGCCAACGATGGCCTAAAACTGTAAGAGTTTAGTCATTACCAGAGGAACACAGCAAATTAGACACTCTAAGAGGAAACATCTTAAATTTGTCCCAATTGACACTTAATCAAAAATTAGCAAATTTTTAAACACAAGCTAAAACAAGCTCAGTCAGAAATATTGAAAAGTTATATATAATTTTTGATCTTTCGAATAATTTTAATACAAAAGTCTTACACAGTAAACTAGACCATTTTTCTTGTTTATAGACCAGAAGTGAATAAGACAGAACAGATGAGGAAGAATACCATCTCACATTATTTCAAAATGTCTATATTATTAAACAACGCTTTCTGTTTAGTTATTTTATTTTTGTTAATTTTTTTTTAAATGTGTACATACTCAGGGTTAAATATTAACTGAAAGGCTTCTAATAAAACTTTGTCCTGTCTGATAACCACTTAGCCTCCGAATCCTTCTCCCTATTTTCATATTTAAATCATTTAGCGATTATATAAAAATCTTTAGAGAAATTGTTATTTTTTTATTTAACGTCTTTAGTCATTGTATTTTTGCTTTATGCTATGAGAAATGAAGATTTATCTGTTCGATACCACTTCCAACCTAGTTTTCCCCAGTCCACCCAAAAACACTATATCTAGTGGCATATTGGAACCTACTTGTGCAAGATTGCAAGAACCAATTGTTTTAGAATTTTGCAAGCCAATTGTTAAGCACAGCCATTATTAAAAATTAAATTACACAAGCTCATATTTAAATAAATTATGTTAAAGGAAATAAGCACTCGAAGCTTACACTTCCTAATTATGTTACTACATTTTACTATTATCTATGTTTTTAAGGTTACTTACATTTTCATTACAGAAATATATTTATACTTAAAACACTGTACAAGCACCCTTAATGCACTTTCAAAAAATTCTTCCTCACCTTGACTCAGGTAATAAAACCAGCTTTTTTTTTTTTTTTTTTTAATGAAGACCAGCTGGGGTCTCTACCTTCTGATTTCTGGGGTTTTTTTTCTTTTTCTTTTTATCCAGTTGAAGTAAAGCAATATTTATTGTGGGTTAGAGAAGGGATGCATAGAAATGGTTGTTAAGTTCTTGAGTTTTAAACATCGTGTGTGTTGACCCATTTCTATTAAAGATAGGAAATTATGAGCTAAGAATATTATTTGAAACAGAAAATTAGTGTAACAATAATAACAAAAATAGACAAAAACAGTCTCCAACTTAGTCTCAAATGTTGATAAACTATATAAACTAGGGAATACAGTTTACTTTATGAGTTAATCTGCATACTATATAAAGGACTTTTTTGGTCTATTAACAGATTTAAATACGTTTCAAATGGAAAGCTATTATCTACAATAATATTTCATTCATATCTTTAAAAATATTTTAGAGAAATTTAATTCCCAGAAACAGACAACCTGCTAAATAATAATTTATAGGAGTTTGCTCACCTTATATAACAGCATTACATTTTCAGTAAATATACAGTTCACTGAATCTTTATTTGCTAGGAAAAAAAAAAATTTGTAGTAATAAAACAATTTGTGGTAATAAAAAAATATATAACTGTTAAGAGAAAGCATACTGCCCTCCAAGCGTCCCCATTATGGAAAAACATAGTAGAAAATTAGAAGCAAACTAATCGTTTATAATGAAGAAACATGAGGTAAAATTCGGCATCAACAAGTTTCAAATCATCACATTGGTTCCCAGTATGTCTCACTGTTTTTATCTCTACGTCCATCCTAGTGACTGAGATTAGCCTTTATATATTTGGTGTATTTTTTATTAAACATATAGATTCTGTCTGTCAATGAAGTATGCCTATTAATTACTTTGTTTATAGAGAGATATCATCCATAAAAGGAAAAGGCAAAAATAAATAAATAAATAACTTCTAAAAGCTACTGGATATGCACTTTTAACCATATACCAAAATGTTTAACAGGCCTAATTTTTCAGGAGCGGTTCCTTGTCTCTTCAGATACCAATCCAACAATTTCCCTTCAATACAAAGTGTGCCTGTCACCCACAAACCCAGTCAATCTCACTCTGTAAGTTAGGAGACATTGCTACTATCCTGTACTCTTCTGTGGAATCCAGTGCCTCTCTATTAATGTAGAAGTTCACTGCAATTAAGGACTGAGTGGGAACAGAGTCCAGTTGAAAGTATAAAGCAAAGCTGGGCAGTACCTAATTTAATTATCAGAGTTGGGATTATTCCAGGACTCCACCTGCTGTAAGGGAAGTGCCCTGGGATCTCTAATGACCACAGGTGGTCAGGATTCCAGTTTTACTGATCATCCAATTAACTGCCAAGCACATCTTTTGCTATACCATTAAGTGACAGGGCTGGGGAATCCACTCTGCTAATTAAGAACTTGGGGCCTTGTGTTAGTTTCCCAGAGGACTTTCCAGAGTTTGTGTGTATTTGTATATGGCCACATAAACATACATTTAATAAGAGACACTTCTCATGAATAGTGAAGAAGACAGGCTTCAGTCATTTCTTTTCCACCCTATTAGGGTTGGATAATCGCTACAGCACAAGTCAGATTAGGGTTGAAAAATGCTGAACCCTTCGGCAGTTTTTAGGGCCACCCCTGCTCCAGCTCTTCATTGTGGCCAAGTGCAGAATGTACAGATTGCCTTGCACAGTCCCACATGACCTATGGAAGAATTCGCCCTCAATCTTTATAGCAGGTCTTATTTGAGGACCTTAATATACTCTTCAGGATAAAACTGGGGTGGGGAGAATTCTCATTTTCTCATATTCTTACAATAAAATGTGACTCTAACTTCCTCAGTTTCCCTCTCTTTGAAGGAAGCATAATGATACATAATGATACCTGACATTTCAAAAACATGAAATCTGAGGAATGACTTAAAATGTTTTTCCCAAAGTGAAAATAGGAAAGCTTCTTCAGATAACCTAGCCCAGTGGTTCCCAAACATCACTGCACTGACCACTTGCATTTGAATCATTTTTTGATATTTATTAAAAATAGAGATTCCCAGGTTCCACTCCCAAGCTACTGAATCAGAATGACCAAGGATGGGAGCCAGGTATTTGAATTTTCAACAAGCCTATGAGCTCAGTCTGCTTTTTGAAAAACCACTGGACTCTGACTTCCTTTGGAGGCAAAATAACAAAGGCCCATTGTGTGATTTTAAAAGAAAACCTTGTCCATATATCATACATAGTACACACAATTTCTTTCTCCCTTTTCTGTGCTTATTTTCTTTTGCGCCCCTTGCATTACTTCTATTTTAGATCCTATCATCTCAGTTATCGAGCTTAATTTCTTTCTTCCCAGGAAGCATTGTATAAAATTGCTTTGGGATCTTATTAAAATTGATGCTAATTAACTTGACCATATTTATTTTCACACTCAGATAACGTGAGTAATCCATGTGAGACATTGAACTTTAGACACAAGGGAAGTTAAAATGCCTATGACGCAAATAGAGGCATTAGAAA
This sequence comes from Pteropus medius, assembly GCF_902729225.1. Lineage (NCBI taxonomy): Eukaryota > Metazoa > Chordata > Mammalia > Chiroptera > Pteropodidae > Pteropus > Pteropus medius. Next base: position 20,953,868 of record NW_024351730.1, on the reverse strand, counting down.
AAGATTATTGGACAATTTAAAACTAACTGAATGCTACTTTTTCCTGCTACTGTAGTTCATATTCCAATATAATCATCTGTTTTTAATTAGTGGGAAAGGAGATGTTTGAAGATATTACAAAAATCTGGTACCATGGCGGCAAGAGTAAAATGAAGATGGCCAAAACTTCCCAATGCAATGGAGAGTTTATTCTTCTGTAAAATGAGATGGTTGTAGTATAGAATCTCTGAACTCCCTCACAATCTAAACTGCCTGTAGTCCATAAATGATTATAATCTTGAACAAATCCTCAGAAATTTAGCAAGGACATGAACAGGTAAAATTAGCAAAGTCAGCTGTTACTCTTAGACCTGAAAGAAAGAGTTAGATGGCTTTAATAAAGAAATCCGGGAAATATTACTGGGCCAAGCAGGGTGACCAATTTTCCAGGTTTACTTAGTACCGAGGGGTTTACCATAACATAGGACTTTCAGTGCTAAAACCTGGACAGTCATAGCCAAACCATGATGGTTGGTCATCCTAAGGCCAGAGACTGAGTTCATGAGCTATAAATTAAAATTTTTTTCTTTGTAAATATAATTAAGCTTTTGACATGTTGAGGTAAAGCTGGAGCTCTTTAGTTTTTGGACAGGTGGCTGGGATATGATAAGTGACTTCTAATTGTCTGAGGTATCACAATCATGATTAGAACAAAAGAATAGCATCTGAACAAGGAAGGACCTAAAGTATAATCTGAATAAAAAGCAACAGAGCATTTGAGAGGGAACGTGGATAAACATCGTTATTAGAAAAGGATCTGTTTTTTATTGTAAATAGCACTGATTTACACACAGCACTTCAAACTAGAGTCTATTTGCTTTTAAATAAAGCAATTTAGTTTTTAAAAATCCAGTGCCTCCCAAATAGTTATAAAAACCTACAAAAACAGCAGTTGACTTCTCTTAGAGGTAAACAAGGACTTGCTTAGCAATTGTAGCTATTTACCTGGTTTCCCAGCCTGTATTCCTGACTCTCGGCTATGCCTTCTCCATGGATTTAGGCAAGAACAGGATCCTTCCAGAGAACTGATAAAGATGAATTCATAAAATTATGGACTCCTTTCACCTTAAAGTTAATACGAAAGATACCATGAGGTTAAAAATATGCGTTTGGGAAGGATCCTGGAAAAAAATGGTAGAGTAGAAAGCACAGGAATCTGTCTCCCCACCCAAGATAAGAGTTGAACTGGCAGAATCTGTCTAATATAACTATTTTGGAAGTCTGGAGTCTATTAAAGGCTTGCAACTTCCAGGGAAAGGCTTGGACAGTAAATTGTGATTAATTTCAATTTTAGTTCTAGCACAGGAAATGAGAGACATAAAAATACTACGAGGCATGTAGAAAACAAATAGCAAAAAGACAGAGGTCACCCTTATCAGTAATTACTTTAAATGTAAATGAATTAAATTCTCAAATCTAAAGACAGATATTGGCAGAATGGAAAAAAATAAACATTATCCAACTATATGCTGTCTACAGAGATTCACTTTAGATCCAAAGACACTAATAGGTTGAAAATGAAAGGAAAGAAAAAAGATATTCCAATTCCATGCAAATAGTAACCAAAAGAGAGCAAGAGTGGCTATACTAATATTAAGCAAAACAGACTTTAAATCAAAAAAGTTTTTTAATGGGTACATAGTTTCTGTTTTGCAAGATGAAAAGAGTTCTGGATACGGACGATGGTGATGGTCGCACAACAATATGAAGTACTTACTATCACTGAACTGTACACTTAAAAACAGTTAAGATGGTAATTTTTATGCTACACGTATTTACCAAAATAAAAAAAAAAAAACTTCTAAGAAAAAAACATATATTTGTGTTTATATAATCTTTCTCTACACATACCATGCAAGTTACCTGTTATTTCTATGTTCTATTGATTCAAAAAAGAACCTAGCTTTTTAGGAGGTGGTAATTATGTTTGCAGAGACAATAATAAGATAACCTCCGTTATGGTTTATTAACACAAGGTAGATAAAAGATCCAATAACAATAGCTTGTCCCTAAATCCAATGGACTGATTTTAGCCTGTTCCCTGACTTCTCAGCCACATTTAACACAGTTTATCACTCTTTCTCTCTCTCTCTCAATATGAACAAAATGTCAAACTTCTAAATATAAAAGATTTCTAATTCTAAAAGTGTAGAAGTGTCCTGAGCCTCACTGGAGCCTGAGGCAAAAGGAAAATTTAGTAATTCTGATCTTGTCTCTATTTAAAAGTTTAATGTTTTGCTCATGCGGATCTTTTGCATTGACTTAGGGTTTTTATTTAAATATCGCATTAAAATATTATTTACCTTAATACTGAGTTTTTTGGCACCTCTGAAATTTTGTATCTTGAGGTGAGTCCCAATCCTGAAAAGACTCTTCCTGTCACTTCTGTGACAGACCACAGTTTGCTAGTTTTTCTGCTCTTTCTGGCCTCTCCTTCCTAATCATCTTTGCAGCAACTCCTCTGTCAACTAAATGTTAATGTCCTTCAAGGTTCTTTTTAAGCCTTTTCTCCTTTCTCTACACATACCATCCAAGTTATCTCAGTTATTTCTACATTCTATTGATTCTCAAACTGTTTCTTCTTCACTTTACCTCCCAGTCACATTAGCAACCACACTATATGGATAACTCAACCCTAATTTAACCCAAGTTCTCTGCCTTTGTGGGTCAGTCAATCCCTGTTTCCATAATGCATTTCTGGAGACCAATTTCTCACTTTCAATGAAGTATTTCCTCCTGCCAAAATTCAAGTATCTTTACGCACCAAAACTCTCGCTCCACTTCCTTCACGTCTGCCTTATACTCTAGGGAGAGAAAAAAACAGAAACCCTCTAGGCCCTCCACTTTATTCTTCCTTCTACATTGCATTCCAGTTTCTCAACTATGTCAAAGTCTCTCTCAATTTCTCAGCTTCACACTGACCTTTCTATCTGGCAAATCTCCTTAATTTTACTAGCAAACTCTTATGCCTTCCAGGGAGATCTTCTCTGACCTTTATAGTACATTAGGTTCCCCTGCTATGTGCACCTATAGGACTCTGTACCTTCTCTTTCATAACCTTCATTGTGCATTATTGTAACTATTTGTTCCATTTTCTGTCTTCCCCACTAGACCACAACCTCCATGAAGGCAGAAGCCATGTCTCTCTTGTTCACAATTATATATCCAGTTCTAACACAGTGCCCAGTATGTATCAGCCACTCAATAAATAATTATATAAGGGAACGAAGTCAGTCAGTGAGAATCAAACACCATTTAAACAGAACCTGTGCAATCAATGAGCAACTGAGCAAATGAGCAAAAGACAGCAGACACAAAGACCACAAAGTCCAACCACTATTAGAAAGGAGCTAAACAGAAAGTCTTACCTTTTTTGCTAAATAACCAGAACTCCTTGCCCTCATGCAGTCTGTATAATAGGCAGAGCACTGTATACTCATTGGCTTGGCTGTCCTAGGGCCAGTGAAATCTTGGCAGTCCTCTGCGGTGCCATCTGGTTTTTAGGAACCCTCCTGAAACTCACTTCTGCTCTGCTATGATCAGATGTTCTGCCCATTGATCTTTTCCAGGATGTAGGTTTTTACTTGCTGTTTGCTGGCTATTGCATCACACCAAAGAGTAGTACATAATGGCCTCACAGAGCAGTAGGGAAGAGATTCAAATTTGCCAGATCCCATAATCTCGATGTGATGTTGGGAACCTCTACTTAATATAGTTAGGTTCCTAACACTCTTTGGAAAAGATGAGGCTAATCAAACAGGAAGCTCATACTATATAAAGCGTTTGAAACTAACACACAAGGTTTTACTGGTCAACAATTGGAAACGAGTCTGATTCCATAGGTTAAAAAAAATTTAATTGCCTAACTTTGGCCTGTCCTTTGAAAACTGATGGTGTATATAAAACAAAAGTCAACAGATTCAAGCTAGAAAATGGAGAACTCAGCTTTGAAGGACTTCATTGAAAAATATAGGAGAAAAAAGAGACCTTTCTTGTCCTGGAAGAATGAAGACTGTCACATGAGCTGGACATGTGCACAAAACATCCAGCTTCTTATAATCCAAAAAGTGCAAAAAATTAATTAAAAAAAACAAACAAACAGAGACTGGAGAACTTCATTAACTTCACTGTGTGTGGTTAATACTCCCTATTAGCATATGGGGATTTGTCAGAAAACACTCTTAGAAGCTTCCCCTTATCATATATCTTTACATGTACTAAGGGCTTAGACTCATATAGCTAATAAACCTCACTAACAAATTAGCATTATCTATAAAAATGCTGCAGCCAAAAATATTATAAAATTGTACAGCTGAATGTAAATCTTAAAAGCCTTTATTTCTGTATCACAATAAGCATGAGCCCCACTTATAAATGCGATGACAAAAATAGACACACACTGCTTAGTGTTTGGAGAAAGATATTTTGTGTGCCACTCCACACTGCAGAGGCTCTTTACAATAAATCTGAGTACTTTTCCAATCCATTTTCCCTGGGCTCTTTCCCTCTAAACATTAATATGTGAGCCAAGGGTGCTTAGATATAGGCAAAAGTAGACATCGTGATAATATAAGACCTGATACTCTGCTTCCCAAACCACGAAGGATAAAACTCTCTTGCAGAAAGACTACTCTCCTTTATTACTGTGTCTTACTCTTGGATTTTCTTGCAATGCCGTATCCTCATATTTTTCTTCCAATTAGAAATTCCTAAGGGAAATCTGTGTACCAAAAGGTATAATGAGGAACACATTTTAGATCTTTTTCCCCACAGAGGACAGAGTTACCAGCCCCTGAGAATTTTTTTTAAAACAGTCTGGCTGACGTTTTGGTGCCAATACCAACTGCTGGTTAAATCATCCAATCAGCTAGGATGAGGTCTTTTGTTCTCTTGTTTTTGTGTCTTTTTTTTTTTTTTTTGAACATTTAAAGTTGTCAACAATTCCAAATAGCGTCTCATTACTTCTCTCCAATTTGTTTCCATGTGAAGATTAAAACTATTGTGTCTAGACCAAATTATCATAGGATGCATAAATGACTCACCGTTATAAGACCTACACATAGATATGTCCCAACAATGGTTTGAAAAGGAAACTTTTTGATATCAAGCCACAAAAGAGAAAAATGCATCTCCACATTCTTTTGTTATCTATATTCATCAACAACAATGATGGCAGTGATTTATTGAGTATCCACCAGTATCACAAGAGGAACTCTGGGAGTTTAAATTAATGAAGCTAGACCCATACAGTTTATCGATTTAGAACAAGGTCAGACATTTGCTTATAGAAACAAAAAAGCTTTTCTGTTTCGAGCCATTCATGATTTAACTCTTCTTTTAAGTAAAGATAGGAAAGAGGTTGAAATGTAAAGCTGTTATTTTCCATACATGACTTTCTGACTTACAATAATAGGTCAAGCATTGGTGCTCAGGTTCACAGCTGGGGAGGTTAGGAAACAGGTATGGGTATCTGTAAAAAGAAAAATAACAATAACTTGATGAACTTAAGACAATATAAAAATTTTTATTGGAGTATGACATCCATTATACCTAAATCCATATAAGAATCTCCTTTTCATTTCTTCTCTTCTTGCCCCTCTTTCAGGTTCTATTCTTGGCATTCTATTTTTAGATTTCTGCACTCTTATTGCTGAGTTAATATTGTGTGCAAATTTCCATTAACTGGAAAAATAATAAAAATCGAATATTTCTTCCTAGAAAATATATAAGAAATTTGTCTCAGCAAATCTCTGTAAGAATTTATATAAGGCTATCTACTCCAAATCTCTTCCTGGGATTTGAAATATGTAAATACAAATATTCATTTTGAAATGTTCATCAAAATGAAAAAGTCCCTATAAGAAAATGTAGGAAAAATAGATTTTTATTGAAATGTAGAACATACAAATTTATTGAAATCCATCAACCATAAGGATCTGAATTCTCTTTAAAAACAAAAACAAAAACAAAACAAAATAAAAAACAAAAAAAACTCCTACCAAAAATGGGTTTTAGCATAGAAATTATGCCAGGTTATTCTTATTTAACAGGCTGTTTCCCATTTACATGTGTATATTATCATGTATCCTTTAATGAAAATCATCTTTATATTGCCTTACTGAATAGTTCTACATATAGTCCATATGTAGTCCTTAAAGATTTAATAGTTATTGTACAAATGTGGTAAAAAAAATTTATGTATTTTAGTTGTTATTACAGACATTCTACTATATTTGGGAGAGCCAAACCTTTCCATAATATGTGTAGTTTTGGAAAACAGATACAAAACTGATATTAGGATCCAGGTCCTGAAAGATAAATAGTATTTCCCAAAGCTCATATCTCTTTATCTTCTATACCTGTGAAAGAAATGGAAATTTCAGAATGCCCATAGAATAAAGAGAATAAGAACTCAGGCTGACTGTGAGAGGGCCACGACCATTCCTGGCTACTTGAGAGTTTGGGGCTTACCCAATACGCCTCCTTGGTTCTTCCTCAGAATCAGTGCATCACTGTTTAAAAGAGTTCCACAACCCTCATACACTGCTGGTGAGACTGAAAATTGGTACAGCCAGTATGGAGGTTCCTCAAAAAACTAAGAATTAATCTACCATATAATCCAGCAATCCCTCTACTGGATATTTACCCCAAAGACTTGAAAACCCATATCCAAAAAGATATTTGCACACTGATATTCATAGCAGCACTATTCACAGTGGCCAGGACATGCAAGCAACCAAAATGTCCTATGAAAGATGACTGACTTAAGAAGCTGTGGTACATATATACAATGGAATATTACTCAGCCATAAGAAGAGATGAAATACTGCCATTTGCGACAACATGGATGGACTTCGAGATAATCATGCTAAGTGAAATAAGCCAGACAGAAAAAGTTGAAATCACATGATATCATTTATATGTGGGATAGAAACCTAAAAGCAACAAATGAGCAGGACAAACAAACAGAGACTCATGGACATGGGCTATAGGCTAGTGGTTACCAGAGGATTATAAACTAGTAGTTACTAGTGGAGTGGGGGAGGAAGGGGAAGATAGACAGGATAAAGAGGGTCAAGTATAGGGTTTAGGGGGAGGATGAAGTGGGTAAAGGAGATCAAATATATGGTAGCTGAAGGAAACTGTACTTTGGGTGGTAAACACACAATAGAATATACAGATGTCAAATGATAATGTGTACCTGAAAATTATATAATTGTATTAACCAATGTTAGCCCAATAAACTTAATTAAAAATTAAAATAAATATTAAAATAAATTAATACAATAAATATAATAATATAAATTTATATAAAATAAATATATAAAAATAAATAAATAATAAAATAAAATAAATTAAAAATTAAAATAGTAAAATAAAATAGTTCCACAATGAACAACCATCTGTGTGAATTTTCCTTGTGTTCGACACCCCTATTTGGCATCAAAGTCACTGTTTTGTCTCAGTAGAGCCATTTGAAATAACCAATCTCTGAACTAACCCCTATTAGTCATTTGAGACTTGGAAAGAAAAAGCCACCCTGAAAAGATTCCCATTCTACCTTTAGCCTTACTTAGCATTTTTCCCAGCCAAGAACAATCCTAGTCTCTTTCAATAGCATCAGTGCATATTTGGCTGAATAATGCTTTCAAGGAACAAGAAAACAACCTAGTTTTATGAGAATGAAAACAGAGTCACTGAAATCTCCCAAGTCACGAAGTTTCCCTCCTGAATCTGATGGTCTATCACTACCTTTATCTGCAGACATACATGTTTATTTTCTAATAAAAATTTTCATTCAGAGATGGGTTTACTAGAAAGTTAAATAGGTTCTCGTAGGCCTCAGATAAATATAAACATCCATATGTAAAGACCATCTTAAACTATATTTAAGGTAGTGGAATTATTGAAGTTACTCTTATAGAATATATTTCAACATGATCTTTATATCTCATTATCAATAATGCTCTTAGAAGAGGTTAGGCTATTGAACAATTCCCTTCAGTTATTATAGAATCCTCAATACATCAAAAAGTCCATCTTGACAGGAGTGGGAAGATCTTCCATATAAATTTGGGGTTATAAGAGTTTTACAGTAATCTCTTCATCCCTCCTTGAACATACTTTAATGCGCGCACACACACACACACACACACACACACACACACACACACACAGAGCTCCAGCCAAGAAACAGAGGTAGATCCCTGCATAGACCCTACTACCAAAATAGAGGTAACTGCATTCAAGTAATTACTATTACTCATAACCAAGATGAATAGAATTCTTACACTATGTCATACACTGCATTATAAGCCTTATATGAATTTTTTCATTTAATGATCAAAACAGTTTATAAGCTATCCAAGATTTGAGGTTTAGAGAGTTTTTAGAGGTTTAGAGAGAATTGCCAAGTTTGCATAGCTAGAAAAGAGTGGAGCTAAAATTCAAGCTTGGGCTGTCTTACCCAAGAGCCTCATGCTCTTGCTGTCCCAGTCACAGCATCTTTACCAATCTTGTCTAATGTCCTAGAGCATCATCAAGTCAATATTTCAGGGCTTATAACTTCATACTCATTATTTCCTATCTTTAAGCTTCCTTATCTTTAAGCTCAAGTATCGATTTACTTCCTTCAATGCTGAAGCTAAATAAGATGAGAAGGCGTCTTAGAATTGAACCAGTAATCAGTTGCAGGAAGTAATGATGAAATTTTTCAGAGGTAATAAGGCAAAAGTTGTAAGACTAGGAAAGAAAGGAGCTTCTTCAAAGTAGCTATTTAGCCTATCAATTGAGAAATGGACATTTTCTCAATGTGATCTCTATAGTAATTAAAACAAATGTCTTACATCTAATGTTTCAACATGAAAGAAAATGTGAAAAATTTAATTTGAATGAAGAAATCAAGGTGGAATATGTTATGTACTGAATAATATCATACATTTAATTTTTAGAACCATAAAATAAAATATTATGTACAGATATGGATCTATACATCTAAACAAACATATAAAACATTGATGGGAAGGAAAGAAAGGTAACCCAGAAATAGTTACATCTGGGGAACTTAGAGAGTTATGAAGTAGGGAGAAATAAGTAGAGGACTTTGGCTATATCTGTAATGTATTTATTTCAAAATATCTGAAGCAAAGATGGCCAAATGTTCACACTTGTTCAATGTAGGCACTAGCTACATGATTTTTTTTATATTAGTTTCTATAGATTCCTGAGTGTTTGAAATAGTTTATCATTTCAACTGAACAAGTGAGGTAGAAAAAGTTGTGAAAAATAATTATGTTTTATGAGGTGGGGGATGTATTTATACATAATTTACACACTCTTTCTAAGGAAAAAGAAGGCCATGAAAAAGAGTTTGACCAAAGAACATGGAGTAGCTTGGTGGCTATTCTGAGCAGGCATGTTAAGGAGGGGGAAGATGCCAAAGTAATGGTTGATAAGGCATGGGAGGAGAAAGAGAGATGAAAAGATAGTGTCCTGTGGGTGAGGAGCGACAGGTAAATAAAATGTATGAAACATGAACTATAACTGGCTGAAAATGCAGAGCTTTGGCTGGGCTGGAGTTAAGACTCAGATACATTCAAGTTAGGAAGAATGAGGACTCCCACTGCACATCGTCCCTCCTACAGACACAGAATCTCTTAAGATAAACTGGATTAATTGAGACTACAGCTCCTCCTGGGAAAATAATTAAATTCTAATCCCAATTCTAATTGGGTATGTCTAATTCATAGGTTTCACACATATACAGCTATATCTGGTTAATTGGAGGAACCTCAAATAAAGTAAGATATAATGAGAGACAAGACAACAGAAAATTTACCAAAGGGAGCAAGATATCTGGTACAGAAATTCAGTGAAAGGACCTAAGTGTTGGAGGGCAGTTGAATTTAGCAGCTGATAGCAGAACCTAAGAGGAACCAGGCATTGCAGTAGGCATGTTAGCACCCTGTGCATATGAACAGCTGTCCCACAACTTCAAAATTTGGGAGCACAAGCCTTCATACCACTCCCAAATCTGAAGAAACATTCTACTTTTTATTCTCAAAAACAAAATTGGCCAAGATATGAGCTGAGATCTCAAATAAGAAGGTGTTGGTGGCAGCAAAGTCCCAGTTTACCAGGCTCAAAGGCTGCTGCAACATCAGAGTTCCTACTACAGTTCCAGGTGGAAGTTCTGGCTGCAGCAGAACAATGCAGTTCAACTCAGAAGAAAGCACTGCATGTCTAATTCATTGTGCTTTAAGGATAACCAAGCCTGTTCTAGAAGCTTTTGTCTTCACAGTAACATAGAGCAAGGAAGCATTCTTTTTCTCACTTTGCAAAAGTGCCATTGGCTGAGGTGCCTGAGACACGAGCCACACCAAGGCAACAATGATACTGTTATGGCATGTTGGCATTATGTGGCAGCAGCACCAAGCCGTTTGCTGGGATCTGCAGCTAGACTGTAGTAGCAGTAGCAGAATTCCAATTTGGGCAGCTGTGGCAACCCAATCTAGGAAGCCCCAGTAGTGGGCTCTAGCCTGGACTCTGCATGGATAAATTGAAAGCACCTTGTAGGGGAATTTCCACAGCTACATGGAGAAGGGGAACTCCCCAGGAATTGTAATGGGTAGGTGGGATGCGCAGCCACCGAGATGTGAATGCTTTTGTGCTCCCAGGATGGGAAAGGCTAAAATGTTCAAGTCACCATAACTTGCTTCTGTGAAAAAAAGCATATTTATGAAAGATTTGTGCTTCGGAGGAAAAAATAGTAATAAAACATAGGTTTCAGTTAGACCATTCTTCCCAATGTGTTTGCATTCCTCTAAGATACAGAATCTTCAAAGACAATTTTTGGTTAAGAAAAGAAGGAACAGGAAGAAGGACAGAGGGAGGAAGAAACTGCAAATGATCAAATATATCCACTTATGAATATGTCACGATGAAAACCTCTTCAATTATAAACAATGAGAAACATGTCATACTGAGGCCCATTTTAAATGGAACTCTGTGTAATAGCTACGATTTTAGTCTGAAGCCTGATAATACAAGAGGAGAGGTGACAGCATGCCTGCAGCAGAGATGATTAAATATGTAAATCCAGGAAAAATGAGGAGGAGTTGAGTAGTAGTGACCACTGGGTCAATCTCAAATCTAAGAATGCCCCCAGCTCATCCCTGAACACTTATAAGCCCATAACACAAGCAATCCTCAATTTACAAAGTGTTTGAATACATGGAGAACAAATAATGAAAAGTGAGAAAGGCAGGGACAGTGAAAACACCTGAGAGAATTCAGATGAGATGTTGAGAATTGTCCAGCAACACACATAGCCACTTAGAAAGGGAAGATAGTCATCCTCTTACATATGCCCAATGTCGAGAAGCATTTCAAATGACCGGTTCGTTGCAAGTACAGGTACCCTTACTTACTCAGCACTCTGCCCATATCAGAAGTCATGCTGTCTTCCCCGAGAGTTTTGCCTTCGGTGTAAGTGGTCCCATCAGCTGACTTCTGAGAGTGCAGCAAAGAGAGAGTGCATACAGACTCCAAGGGGCCCAGCCTCCAAAAGAAGGCATGTGGGACACACGTGGGCTGTCCCTACTTGCCTGAGTCTTGCACAGGTATAAATACACAAGCGTCACAGCAAAGGATCACATGGGAACCAGGAGACACACGCATGCTGCACTCCCGCTGTCAAGGTAACAACTACCTTCGCAACAGATTCCTTCCAGACCTGCTGTCAGAGAAACTAAGGGATTAGCCAGACTTCTCCCACTGGGGAGGTCACTGTCCCCTCTGGAGGGCCAATTGATATATTAATCCCCCCAGAGAGGGCTGTTACTGGCAGCACATAGGCAGAACTGCTCACCAATATTTCTGGGTTGCAGGGGACACAGCCCCACAGTCCTTACACTTCACACCTTCTTATTGACTTCAGTGAAGACAGATCCACAGAGGGATGTCTCCAGATAGTGACATATGATGATATGTTGGCAGCCGGACTCTGTGGAAAATGATCCATAAGCAAATCACAGCAGTTCCTTTTGGTGAAATTCAAATCCCATCATCAAAGGACTTGAAGGTTCAGTGATACTTGGAGATCTTTCCTTCTGATCACAGAATTTTTAATGCGATAGCATAACTGAACGCAAAGTGCAAAAGGACATGCCCCTTCTATAGCCATAGATGTCCCTACACATTGCATATGTATCCCATACCTCCCCTGCCTCAATCCAAGAGGCTTGCAATAGGAATGCCTAGCAATTTTAAGATCTCAAATGCCCCTTTCCCTCCCTAGGAAGTATCTCACAAGCAATGGTGATAGCTGTTCTGCTAGCTACCAAACATCAAACACTATTTTCCTTGTTTTTTGACTCCCCAAGTCCTCTGAGACTCTCGCCTTTGCCATAGAAGCACCCTGAGGCTGTCAAAAAACAAACAGTGCATCACGATTCCACCAAAATAGGTAAGACCTTTTCATGACTTCAGTCTTAAATTGTTATAGGGGTCCCAAAATAGCAATGGTCTATTCTTGCAATGTTCAGAGATTTTTATGAAAATATCTCTTTGAGATTTTACTCACAGGTCCTTCCTGGCACTTAGATAGTGATTTGTGGGTAGTGGACAAAGACTGCCTGGGTAGTGGACAAAGACTGCCTCATGGTGCCCCAAATTACCCCTCTTTGCCAACCCTGACCTGCCTCTATTCCTTTAGGATAAGTTATTGCTCAGCAGGCTGCTCAGGCTGCTATGTAGATGGATTCTTGGAGGCCTTGCAAATTTAAGGAAGCCTGAGACACAGACCTCCCAGAATGGCCAAACCTGAGATAAACAGAGGTAAGGTACAAGTTAAGATCTCCCTACTTTATTTACAACTATGGACATCATTCTTCCAAAGAAAATGACTCTTCCCCATGACAGAAGACAAAACTATCTTTAAACAAGGGAGAAGGCCTTCAATTAGGCAAAAACAAAGATTCTGCACATATCCATATTTATACATCAAACAGAGAGGACTAGAGCATGCTGAGGAAAACCAGAGTCTACAAGCTCATAGCTTAGAAGATTCTTCCCATAGGTGACATCTTTACTAAGAATCAAGGCTTTTCTATTGTCAGATATAGAATCAGAGAGGTCTGAACTTCGTCTCTCTTAACTGCACTTTCCTCAAATGTGAATATCAAGTAACGTTAACTTTTGAGAATCGTAAGGCCTATAGATCTGCTCCTCAGAAAAACTGTCACAAATACTTCCATGACAAAATTTTGTATACGACTTGGAGAAGAGAAGGTTCATAAACCTCCTAAAATCCAGGTTGAGGACCCCCAAACTAGATGATTTCTAAGATCTCTTCCAACTCTAAAATAAGTTTATGGAAGCTCTGGTTAAACTTGACAGATTAAACATTCTCGTTTTCCTTTGCTCCCTCCTAAAATCTCACAAGAAAAAAATAACAGAAAAATAATAGGAGATGAAGGGATGTTAACAAAATAACTGAAGGTAGAAAGTGGATGGGCAAGTAAAGCTTAGCAGAGATTGAAGTAACCGTGCAAAAATCATTCAGTTAACTACTCAGAACACTGCAAAATTGATGGCATTAGTATTTAGGAAAGTAAAAATGAGAAGCGACATCGATAAAGTTTTACTCCCTTACACAGGCTTTACCAGAGTCTACTAACTAACTTTGTCTTCTTTTTCTTAAAGACGAGCTCCTAAATTATATAAGCTTTATGCCTCACTCATCTTGTATTTGTCCCTCAGTGTGGCTGAAACGGAAAGATTAATTGAAAGAATTTTTAGAAAGTTAGATCTTAAGATGCCCTTCCTCACCCACACAACCAGGGAACTCCTTGATCGAAGACAGATTTTCTCACCTTAAGATAGTTATGTCTCAGCTACAGACAGAGATGAGGGTCCATGTAGAAAGGAATGAGGTTAAATAAAAATCTGTACACTGAATTGTGGAACTGAGGACCCCTCTCTCCATCCAGCTCCCAGAATGTAGTTATTTGTTCCTGCAAGAGGTTGGAGAATTCTTCTCTGGAGAGACCACAAGAGTTGGCATTTCTGAGTTCCATAATAGAAATAGCTGTGTCCCTGACCAATCACTGCACAATAAAACCAACCAGTATATAAGCCTGCAGAGCTTGCAATCACCACCTCTGTAACTCACTTTTAAATATGGGTGGACCATCAAGAATCACATGTAAGGACCATCTCCAAAGTGAAAGTCAGAAACTAAAACATATAAACAGGAGAAAAAACAAAACAGAACAAATTCTGAAGAAATAGTCAATGCAGGGTACAGAATTAAAAATTTTTTAACTATAAATTAAACTCAGAGAGATAAGAGAAGTTATTACATAAAAGCTATCTTAAATTTAAAAAAAATTTTAAACATTCATGAAACATGAAAGTTTAGGAGTTAAATATTATTGCCAAAATTTTGAAAACACTCAATCCAAGATTTGGAAGATAAAGTTGATGAAATCTCTCATTAAGTAGAACAAAAGAATAAAGAGAGAATTGGGCAGAGTCAAACTATGTGTGTTAGGCAAAGTCTAAGATGGTCCCCAAGATTCCCACCCCCTGGTGTATAGGCCCTGTACAGCAGGTCCTAGAAAAACATTGTTATTTCGTTATAATGTTGATGAGCTGCTGTAGGAACTTAATTCTTATTTATATCAATTAGCCTATGGTAAAATTGGTTTCATTATATGTTATTTTGCTTAAATAACATATAATGAATAAATAACAGGATAGACATTAACTGAGGTCTTACTGTGTAATCCCCTCCCCTCGAGTGTGAGTAGAACTTGTGAATATAATATAAATTTCTCCACTCCTTACCAACACTTGCTATAATGTGTCTTTCCGATTATAGGTATTTTAGTAGGTGTAGAGTGTTATCTCAGAGTTTCAGTTTACATTTTCCTGAAGGCTCAATGATATTATGCATCCTTTTATGTGCTTATTAGCCATTTATATATTTTCTTTGGAGAAATGTCTATTCAAATGCTTCACTCATTTTTAAAATCAGATTATTTATCTTTTTACTGTTGAGTTGTAGGAGTCTTTTATGTATTCTAGATACAAATACCTTTTATGTATTCTAGATAGAATTCTAGATTTGCAAAATTTTTCACCCATTCTTTGGGGTTTTTCACTTTCTTGACAGCATCCTTTGAATCATAAGTTTGTTATTTTGATGATGTCCAATGTATCTATTTTTTCCTATGTTGCACCAATTAATTTTTTAAACATCATTCCAGTTCTTACTTGACATGCAAGATATCTTCCTTAAATCTTTCCCAGATTCCGCTACCCCGTGCTCCCCTCACAAACTCTGTCCAGTTTGAATTGATAATTTCCATCTGGGGCTAACTCTAACATTTCCCCCATACCTTATATAGATTTCTGAGCAATTTATTACACCTAGCGATTAATATATTTCTCTAAGTAAGCTGTGAGCAACTTGTGAGTAGGATCCTAATATTTATTCGACTTTGCATTCTTAAATGCAAAACAAACTAACAAAAAATCATGGTCCATAGTAAGTATTCAAGTAACACCTGATAATTAAATAAAGAATGAGCGAATAAAGATTCAAAGATAGTTCGAGACATTTTAAGGGCCCCACAATGTGCTGATTAACTTCCAGAACCCCTTCACGGGCCCATAGTATTCCTATATCCAAATCTTTTCTCATGTTATCTTTTCTACATAGACTACATCCTTTTTTTCTTATAATTTCTAGAATCTCATCTTTTCTTATCAAGGTTTTCCAAGTAATGGGGTGAAAAGAAGACACATTTAATCTGAATATGCATTTTCCTGGGACTCATACTTAATTAACATAAATATATTTGTGCTGATTTTTCTAAACAATGTATATTTAGTCATTAGGTATATTTGCAGGATAGTAATTCTTTTGCCTGTTAATATACAAAAAAACTTAATTATCTATTTTTCTTAGAAGAATCTAAGGGAGTGCTGTAGAAGAAAAAAATAAGAGGAGCATGATCCATAGCAAATCTTGCTTTCAAATTCTTAGGCACCATTAAGTAGAATAGATAACAAAATTATCTGCTACAATTCTCAGTTTTTCCTGTTTAATTTTTCCTCTATATATTCTAAAACCAAACTTTCTCGACTAAAACATTGATCCTCTTTAACTCATAAAAATTCAAAAACAAACACAAGCAAAATAGTTACAGCAGGTAGCTTGTTCATTAGCATGGACAATGAAGAGTTGAGTATATATACATCTTATTTTGGTCTTTATCTTTGTCTACCTTAGAGTGTGATGGGTAGAAAAAGACAGAAATCAAAATTAAAAGTATATACTCTAAGAAGTTCGGGACCATTTTTTTTTCATTGTTTTTACTAACCAACTTTATACACAACCTGTACACACATCCTATTATATTCACTCTTTTAAAAGTTCATATTTATAAAATATTTTGCAAAAATCAATGACTACTAATGCTAAAATGACAAATACATTCCCATGTGCCACATAAGAATTAAGTGTATTGTGGAAAACAAAAACAAACTTGTATACTAAAGTGCCAAGGATTAAAGAAGATCCTTTTATTCACTCAACCAATATTAATCAAGCATATGCTTCATTTTCCAGATATCATTCTAGGCATTGAGAACCCAGCAGCAAACAAAACAACTCTCTGCCCTGGTGGAGTTTACATGCTAGTGAAGGAAGACTTCGCTGTGAAGTGAGAAGGGAAGAAAGCAGTAATAAATGAAGTTTGAGGTCATGAAGTACCTTATGGAGCATGGTACAGTCATTCTGTCTCTGATTGAAACAAGAGACAAAAGATGAAATTATATTTCTTTTATTTCTACCTGGGACAGAGTGGAAGGAAAGAAAGGGATGCGCAGGAATCACAATCCTGAGGAGGGAAGAGATGAGTTTTGATGAACAACAGACTGCTTTGAAATCTACTTCAAGATCATAACATGTGACTTTCGAAATTTTTATCTGAAAACATTGTTAATAGCAGGCTGACATTCGTGATTTCCTTCAGTCTAAATGCAGTAACCTCTTATTTTCCCATCAGGTGAAATAGGAATGCTAGTCTAAATTCAGCCTAATCAGTGTGCTAATAATAGCACAAATGTGAAGAGTGCCTCTGAGCAAGATATGCCCAATTTTTGCTTCTGAATTAAGCTTTGTAATATGTCCTCTAGGTTAAGGTTAATCCTCATCCTGTGGTGAGCAAACGTTAAGGACAGGCATGGACACTATGCCAAAACTAGAACTCAGAAGAAATAACTACTAAGCACTAGCCAGGCAAACGTGTCAGCATACAGTCACCTCGTCTCTGCAGTTGCTGTACTTTTAGAGGTCACTGCTGAGCGACTCGTTTTCCCACATTGAGGCTACGAGAACAGTTTTCTAACAGAAATTGCACAAAATTTCACCAGCTAATTTGTTTTAATCCCGTAACCTTTCTCTTTCTCTGCCTCCCTCTTTTCCTTCCTTCCTTTCTCCCTTCCTCTCGCTCTCCCTTTTCTTTTTCTGTTAGATTCTGGGCCTAAATCATCTCCTTTAGAGATGAATTCTTTCACTACTTTAGTGAAAGACCTTTACCATGTTTAATTTTTATGGCAAATTAGATACAAAGGAAAGAACATCTGTTTTGTGCAATATTAAGATTATACGGTGGAGCTCAAGTGTTCCTGGTGAATTCTCTTTCTGGTGAAATACTTTTGTGGCTACTGCTGCAAAACAGATGAAAAATATTTTTTCTTCAAATGGATGCCAGTCAGGGGGTGATATGGGAATTACTGCTGCCACAAAGTCTCAGCCTATTCTCCTCTTTACAACTACTACCACCCAGTCCTTATCTTTACAGACCCACTGGGATTTGAAGGCTCTTATTTGTTGTTTATCATTATGGAGAAAAAGACAATGTAATAGAAATTTAAAATGTGATGTCACAAAAAGTTTTTAAATCCCACTTAGTTCTTCGGGTAAATAATTCCTATTCTATACTGACATCTAACTGGAGGCAAGCAAATCTCTCTTACAACACCTTACCTGGTTTTCTTAGGAAGTTTCACCTAAATATTTATCGAGCATTTATTATGTCAGGTATTGTTCTAGGTGCTAATGTGGGGGTACTTAGACATCCTGCGTGGAGATGGATACCTAAGGAAAAACCCTGGCCCCCACCAGTGTGGAACTGAATGGAACCAGTTGGGAGTTTTTCTGTCTTTAGGAAGCAATGGACACAATATCATCCCAAGGAATTTGAACTTATTCTCAATCTCCAAACTTGTATCAATTATTCCTATTCATGTCTTCTGTGAAAAGCACTGTTAAAACCAAACCAGCTGTTTGGACAAAACTAACGAATGGTGATGGAAATGAGAAAAGGGGTTATCCTTGGGAGTAGATAATGTCAGGAAGGGCACACCTGAGAGCCTTCTGTGGTACTGAAAATGTTCTGTATTTTGATGGGCGATGATTAAATGCATGCATACATGCTTTAAAACGTTTGTATTAAACTTACAGACTTTATATAGAGTGTACCTCAATTCAAAAACACTAACCTGGGATTTCTTTCTATTCAACCATAACCTACTTGGGACTGGGTTACCCACAATCCTTTCTTTGTCCCCCATAAAGAGTCAAACTCATGTATTCAGCAAAATTCCAATGCCAGATAGTACAAATGCAAAGTCACAAGGAAAACAGAAACACAAATATATTTAGCCAGCAGAGAGATCAAAGAAAAGTAAATAACAAACTGTGGCTTCATCAAACATTTACAGAACAGTACAGGGCAGAACAAAGTAGCCGATAATCAAGATATATGTTGGGATTATATTTGCTTTAGAGCAATTTATTTTCAAATTTGCAATTGTTTTCAAAGTCTTTCATTCAAATGTACATTTTGTTAAGAGATTAAAATAAAAGTTTGGTTAATTGTAGTTTTAGAAAACTATCTTTTAATACTTTAAAAAATACTTTTTGAAATAAAAAAATATATACTCTCCTTTTTGAGATTTTTGCCCTTCATTGCCCTACAGTTCTGTGACCTATATGTATCAAAGGAGCTTTCAAATACTCTAGCAGGACTAAAGAAATAAATTTGAATTCCTTTTCACACTACATTTTCTTTTCTCTGAAAGAATGGGTAATTTCTCCACTTTTGGGAGGTATTGTCGAGATCTGCTTCCCTTGGTTCTGAGTCTCTGTTTCTTTCAGTCAAAAACACAACACTCCCTACTACCCCAGTCGCACTCCCCCTATTTCTCAGCAAAAGTAATTTTTGGTGAGAGGATAAAAAGCAAAGAAAGGTCAGAGGCCAAGGGTGGCCAAAGTCAATGACCTTGGGCAAACCCACTAAGCTCCCTCCTACCGGAAGCCACAATTTGAGGAGTGTGAAATAAGCAAAGTAACTGCAAAACAAACTGCTACAGGAGGGCTAATAGGAGGAAGGAGCTGCATCAAATTCACCTAACAGTGTAATTTTTTTTCCCATTAGCAAGTCTCTTCTGTAGGAATCCTATGAATTCTGAGCTCATAGCAACATGAAGCCAGGAAATAACCAGATATCACAAAGAAAGAACTTAACAGCATTAATAGCAATTAGTCCCAACTTTATTAATTTTTCTCTTCTTGGAAAAAAAAAATGGCAAGAGAAAACACAGAACTTATCCTAGCCCATCTAAATACATCTGCTTGGAATTATTTATATTATTTATGAATCAAAAACCCCTTGTCACTTTTTAAACTTTTATCATCTCACCATTTTTGTTAAGATCTCACACCTTTGAATCCTCCAGAATGAGATAGCTGTGTTATCATGGAAAGGGAATGAACCTGGATCCAGAATATCTAATTTGAAAATCGTGGCTTTGCTACTCACTAGCTTCACAAGGCTGTCAGAGGAGTAAAAAAGTTTTGTAACCTGTAACAACTTATACAAACGTTAAGGTATGAAAAAGGCAGAATTACCAAATGGAAAGAACAGAGGCTTTAAATCTAGATATCCTGGTTCAAATCTCAGGAGTATCACTTTGACCAAGTTCTCTGGACTTAATTGCACCATTCAGATTGTTGCAAGGATTAAATATTAACTTATATAAAGGCCCAGTCACTTAACAAACATCCAATAAAACAGCTATTATTTTGAAAATTTTTTCCTTTCTTTTAGGCATTTTTCATTGTTATTCAACAAATATTTTCCTTTCTTTTAGGCATTTTTCATTGTTATTCAACAAATATTGAGTAATAGCACTGTACAAGCATATAAAGGTAAGACATATACAACTCCTAACTTCATGGAGTTATCGTCTAGTAGGGGACACAAACAAATACACAGAACATTACAATATAATTTTTTATGTATCGTAATATGGAAATTGGGTGCTAAGGGAACCCATAAGAGAGACACTTCATCCAATGGATGAAGTGTCTCTCTTATGGGTTAGTATCGCAGAGGCTTTGGGAGAAAGTGACATTGAGCTGAACACTGAAGATGAATAGGAATTAACAAAGGAGAGGGAGTAAGGGAAAATCTTCAGGGAAAGACTTATATAAAGGCTCAGAAGCAAGAGAGATCATGTTTGTAAAAAAACATCTCAAAATATCCACTAACACACACCCTCTGCTCCAGGATTAGAACATAAATACTTCCATATAAATATTTCTGTCCTTTTCTTATCCATTGGCATCATGTCTTTCAAACTTTCATCGGATAAATATCCACTGAAGACAACTGAAGAAAACATTTTCATCTTCAGCCAAAATCCTACCATGACCAATGACCATTATCAAGTATAAATTCCCGGTTTTGTGGCCCAATAATTTACAACATACACTTATCCCAATCTAGTGATACCACAAGCATAGTATTGAACTGGGTGATGATGGATACATATGACACTCTACACTCCATGAATTTAACAGCCCAATTAAGAAAACAAAATACAGACCACAAGTCACTGTGGCAGCTTGGAAGTATTTTCCTCAGATTATTCAGTGAGGCATATGGGGTGTGCATGCGTATATATGTATGTAAACATGTGTGTATTGATATACACACACAGATACACAGACACTCTGACAAGTTCATGTTTAGTCATTCAACAAATATTTAAGTTGTCTATTATATGTATAATAGGTACAGGGGCAAAATACAGATCTTACATTTCTGTTGGCAGAAAAGGGAGCAATACAAGTAAACACTTTACCTATATATCATATTTAATCTTTGAAACAATGCTACGAGATAAGAGTTATCATCCTCTTTTTACATAAGAAATAAGGGACGTCAAATAACGTGTCCAAGGTCAAACAGTTAGCAACTAGCATAGCCAAAATTTTAACCTCGGTCCATCAGATCATAAAGCCCATGTCCAGTGTGAGCCATCCCATTCCACTGCTGAAACTTTCCACTTCCCTGAACCAGAGCTTGATGGTGGCTTCTCTGATACATTGCTGAAATAGTGTGCTCAGGATTTAGCCAAGTGATTCTCATACTCTTTCCGTCTACCAAGTTAGGTCATGGGCTATTTCTTGTTCCTGTAGTGTTCTGTCCATCTGCATTGCTTTTAATTGTTATTTTGGTTCCCACTTCAAAATATATCTATGGGTTCCATTATATGCAATTCCTTTCTATGCTCTTAACATCTTCAAAATTTTTCCATTAATTTTCCTCATTCACTAAAAAAAAAACAAACCAGTTGCTGATTAGTAGCACTATACTCCCTTTCAAAGGTATGGCTCTAATGGGCTATGTGCAACTATGGTACTTTCGGAGAATTACTGTATTTGAATTTTATACATATTTATAATAGCTCTACTATTTAGCAGTTACACACCTGGCCCTCTTCTACATTATCTCATTTCATCTTTTCAATAACACTGCAAGTTATTACATTTTTTCCATTTTACAGGTCAGAAATTGTGGTTCAGAGAGGCCGAATTATTTGCTCAAGGCCAGAATATAGTAAATCCAGGTTTTCCCATGTGTTTTGTACATCATGCTGCTTCCCACCTAAAACTACAGAAATCAAAGAAATGTAGATTTAAAAGGACTCCCTACGATTTTCATGTGATCCCTTCCTATGAAGGCATCTATTTAATAGAATCTTATGCAGTGATCATGGGTCTTATTGAAAACCTGGTTTTGTCACATGTGAATTGTAACCTCTGCGAACTTCAGTTTTCTCATCTCTAAAAAGGACTACTACTATTTACCTCATGGTTATCATGAGGATTAAATAATAAAGTATGTAAAGGTCCCTTGCAAACAATAAAGCACTCTACGAAAGCTATCTGAACTTTCTTCACAAGTCGGACCTGTAAAAAATTTTTATTTTTGAATTTGTCATTGTAAATGGATTTTCTTTTATATATTACTTATTTTGTAATCACAAATTTAAATAGAGCAATATATCCACAGATTTTCCTAGTAAGCGAAATTATATTACTACTAGATATAAGACCAAGTTTACAATATAAGCTTTTCCCAAACTATTTGAAGATGGAGGAAAATACCAACTTTGGACAGTTATGAGAAAATGAATTTCATCTTAAATGTGCAGTTGTATAAAATAATTAATATGGCTTGTTAATAGGATTGGCAATAGGACTGGCTTTAAATGAATTTTGTAATATAATTTTATTAGAATTTGCGCACATATTAAAAATAATATAATTATGATAAAAACATTTATTGAGCACATACTTAACAATTGTTAACTCATTTAATAAAATTCTTCAGTTATAGGAAAATGATAATATAACAATTAAAGTTGAACAGTTAACAGAAAGTTAATGTAGGAAACTAGTAAAATAGACAAAAAACATTATATAGCACATATAACCTGAATTTTAATAGCTTTTGGTAAATTACTATACCCAACAATAGAAATGTTTCAGAACACTTTATACATACAGATAAAAGCTTAAATTTCATTAACTGCAAAAGGTCCACATGTATGCTCATTTAAAACTGACCGATATATTATGCCTCTTTATCCAAATAAATGGAAAACTAGATTTACCTATTTATCTTTCAAATTTCATCTCAGTACATTAATCTTCAATCTGTCATTTCCAGGATTGTTTCTGCGCTTCTTTCCTTGGCATTCATATTATTTCCTTTTCCAAGGATTTTATTTTAAAAAGACATAAAAATATGAGCATATATGTATTTACCTGTGTGTACACAATATCTGCATCTTTTTCTAAATTAATATTTCTCTTGATAATGAATAAAAATCAAATCAGGACAGAAGGTGCATCCCCTCTTTATCCCCTATTAAGGAAGAAAGGTGAAATTACACCTGTCTTTTGTGTTGCAGAAGCCCATCTCACTAAATGAAAACGTTTAATTGTTTTACTTACAGCCAATGTCCTTCAGATTGTTTGTGCTGGTACGTTTTTTCGGCAATGATGTTTGGAAAATCAAAGAAATTTGGTTTTCTACCTTCTAAGCTTCTTATATCTTCTAAATGATGCAGGCTCAAGAGTTGCCAAATGGATGGGCAAAGGCAGCCAAATAGGGCTGCCTAGCCAATCTAAAAATAGCAGGTGGTGGGGGGCAGATATACCATTTCTCCTTGCTCTTTTTCTTTTTTTTTTCCTAAGAGCCAGATACCATAAAGTGGTTTATTCAAAATTAAAACAGTACAGAAAGAATTATATTCTCTCTTGCCCTAAGATCTAGACATGTGGTCAGTTAAGAAAATTTGTATGTTTTGCTATGAAAGATGTGAAAGTAAAGCTAAAGCTATGTTCTGCATTTCTTACATAGATTCCCATACCCAATTTCCATTTGTTCTAAAAGGAAATCTGACCATAGCTTGCTGGATCAAGAGTTGCCTTTTATTTTTCTTTCCTGGAGCTCCTTGAATAATAACCATTAAAATTTGCATGTTTTATAATTCAAGAAGTCCTTTCATAGATTTTATGTTATTGGCTCCTTACAACAGGCCTGTGCCTTGGAAAGGTTGTAGCCTTAGAATTTGAAAAATAAGAAAACTGAGGCTCACAGAAGTTGGAACTTGCCCAAGGCTATCAGACAAAAAGATCTGTCTTCAG